>NC_083323.1:36999969-37311555 GCF_963455315.2 Globicephala melas | reverse complement strand
AATTTTCCTTCAACAACAACAATAATAAAAATAAAGTGGTCTCTAACAAGTATAAAGTCTAACATGTTGTTCTTTTTAAACAATTATTTCCCCTGTATATTAAGGTACTGCTCAACATTTAAAGAGTTAATTACTAAATACAGTACTTTTCTAAAGTCTGTTATAGGAAGTGTCTTATTGGTTTGTACAAACAATAGTTGCAGCAGTTAGTAATGTTTCTAAAATCATTCCTAGCTAAAATTATTAATGGACTAGTCTCATTTATAGGGGAAAATTCCCTCTGTAACTTCTATATAAAAATCCCTGTATAATTTCAACAACTATATTACAAAAATAAAATATCTGGTCACTGAAATAGAATTCAAATGATGCAAACCTGGGATAAACTGCTATAAATAAATTATATACCATGTTTCTCTGAATCATAATGAGAATGTTCTATTAAAAGTCTGACAAAACTATCTATGTGGAGGCATGTTTACAATAAACAGAATATGTAAGTAATAGGTTCAGAGGAATAAATCTCAATTCAGAAAATCAAGAATATTCCCCAAGTGGGATATCTATCTTATAAAGTGATGATATCCTTTTCTGAGTTTTAATCAGAAAAGTAATGAAAAAGAAATAATGATGACACTCTTCTAGCTGAATACTTACGGTACTTAATGACAATTGTAATGCATACAGCATTTTAGGTTCATAAAAGTGAAAGCTAAAAATCCCAGAAAAAAAAAGGCATTTGATATGAAAGAAAGACATATTACCTTTTATTTCATGTTGGCTTGCTTCTCGTCTTCTTTCTAGTTCTTTTCGGTCATAATTCAACCTCTTTAAGCACATAATTCCATATTGTAAACTTGTTCTGTTATTTTTTTTTAAAGGAGAAAACACATTTAGTTTACTCACTAGATGATTAAGCATAGTCAACACTATGCACTACTTCTTCAGGCAACAGGTTAATAAATTCCATTTGTAATTAAATCCTTTAGAATTGGAGGGAATTAAAATTATAGTTATTCTAAGCACACAGTGTTTCTAAGGGGTAAAAAAAAATATTTTCAAAATAAAATAACCATAGTCTTAAAATTAATCTTGGATTATGCTGTTCATCCACATGTCTTTGTTTTCCATTAGGCTATTTCAACATTGTTTGAAGACAAAGGAACATTTTACTCCTTTGAAAAGAGTCACTATTATGGAGACAAGAAGGAAATTATAAGAAAGGGATACTCTTCTTTTTAGCTGATGAGAAAAATAATATAAAAACATGAATGAGGGCTTCTCTGGTGGCACAGTGGTTAAGAATGACACAGGTTTGAGTCCTGGTCCGGGAAGATCGCACATGCCACGGAACAACTAAGCCCATGCACCACAACTACTGAGCCTGCGCTCTAGAGCCTATGAGCCACAACTACTGAACCCACGTGCCACAACTAGAGCCCGCACACCTAGAGCCCGTGCTCTGCAATGAGAGAAGCCACCACAATCAGAAGCCCGCACACCGCAACAAAGAGTAGCCCCCGCTCGTCACAACTAGAGAAAGCCTGAGCACAGCAACGAAGACACAATGCAGCCAAAAATAATAAATAAATAAATAAATTTATAAATAATTAATAAAAAGATGAATGAGTAAAGTGATAACATACAGAACCAAATATCAAAATGAATAGCCACCAACTCTAAGTGATACAGAAATATGTGAAAGGAACAAGTCAGCAGATATTGAAACTCTATGTGGAAAGGCTATTGTGGAAGAGCAGAAAACTGACTGATCCTTAAAGGATCAGGCAAAGGGAGGGTTAGTAAAGGATATGGAACACCATGAACACAGGATGGCTGATGAAATGTTAAATGTGTGGTGATAGATCCTCTGTCCACAGTGAAGATCTATGCCAGGAAGTTAGGAGGGATAAGATTTTATATGGAGAATGGGGTTACATTAAGGAAAGTTTGCATTCAGAGTAAGTGTAGAACACATCAAGGTGATAAAAATTATTGGACAATTTTCACAGGAGGATAAAAATGACAATAAAAGGTTTTGGTTTAAGAGAGAATAATCTGGAAGTAACACAAGAGTTGGGGAAAATAGGTAATTCTAGGGGACAGGGAAATTAGTTGAAGAAGAAATGCTGTCAAAATAAAGGTCCCACTAAGGACAAAGAAAAGCATGAAAAGAAAATCTAGAAACCAGAGATGTTCAGAGAGAAGAAAGACGACTTACTGATATTATATATAAAGGATGTGGAAGAGTATAATAGGTAAAAAAGAACCTCTAGGCCTCAAGAACAAACAGCACTGAATATTAGTGATTTCTTAAATGTTTAGAATTATAGACAAATTTAGACATACACATTGGCCAGGCTACTCTTAAGTGCTGGATTCATTTCTAAGCCCTGCATTTTAATAAGAACAATGCTGAGTTCAAATATTTCAGAATCAGAGGAAAATGGAAAGAAATCTGCATTAATTGCTGTTATGGGATAAACTGTGTTTCCCCAAATTCTTACAACGAAGCCCTAATGCCCAATACTTCAGAATGTGACTGTGATGGGAGACTGGGTCTTAAAAGAGGTAATTAAGTTAAAATCAGATCATCAGGGTATGCCTTAATCCAGTATGACTGGTGTCCTTATAAGAGGAAATTTGGACACACAGAGAAACCTGGGAAGTACACACACACAGGAAAGACGATGTGAGGACACAGTGAGAAGGCAGCTATCTGCAAGCCAAGGAGAAGAAACCAATAATGCTGACACCTTGATCTTTGTTTTCTAGATTCCAGAACTTTGAGAAAATAAATTTCTGTTGTTTAAGCCACCCATCTATGTTATTTTGTCATGCTAGCCCAAGCAAACTAATTCAGTGGAATACCAGATAATACTGATGTAAAAACCATCATAGACATTAGCCAGCTTGAGGTTAAACCACTGGGTCTTGCCTAACTTCTGCCCAATTTTTGTATGTAATGTAAAATTGTGCTATAAAAAGGATATATGTTGTTACAACAATGTCTTGTCAGATGGAAAACTGGGCTGTAAAGACAATGGGATGCCATATGCAGTAAAGTATTACTTGCTTTAAGTCAGAGCTAAGCATAGCATAAAGATGAAGCTTGTGTATTTCCCAGAACAAACAAGAACCCTGCCATTTGAGTAATTTTTATTTTTTAAAAAAGAAAACTTGATCTCTGGATGAATCATTTCTACTATAATAATAAAGCAATTAAAAGTTGATCCAGTGAAGAATAGAAAACAGGCACAAGTGTGTCATCAAAAATTCTAATATTTAAAAGTCTATTGCAACCACACAAAATTTGAGGCCCTAAATGTTCAGTGACAGGGAACTCACTACCTCACAACGTGTGTACTATAGAGCAATTGAGAGTGATACAAAGTTGTATTTTCTGTTGAACATAAATCACTCACCCTATTATCTATACCTATTTGTACTAGAAAAGCACATGTTCAAGACAGCAAATATTACTCTATCACATAATATTAAAACATAAGAAAACTTATCTAAAGTCTTCCCTTATCCAAGCTAAATTTCTTTAATTCCTTCCTTTCCCCCAGATTTTTACCACTTTATCAAAAACAATTTAATGTCCATAAATTAATACAGTTTCTTATTGTTATCTCACCACATGATAGGACTTTTATTGTGCCTGCCAATAAACACAGTCTAAATATGCCCTGTCAAGCCATTAACCAGAACTGAGATTTTTGTGTCAGCTATAAATCACATCTTTTTCACTTGAACTGCTTTTAAATCATGAATTCCCCATCCAGCATTTTAATGGTTTTTAAAAACGATGTTATATTTATCTCTACTAAATTTAATCCAACAGTGTAAACAACTGTGTTAAGATTCAAAACATTTTGATAAATTTGACTGAAGAATCTCAATTATTATCTCTTTATCCTAACTTTAGTCATTAACCTATATGATTTTTATACCATTTTAATTTCCATCACTAATTAAATGTTGGACAGGATGTGAATACAGTTTCCCAAATTGTCTAGATTTATATTTATTAATTTATTATAATAACTAACTGTATATAAAATAATCATAATACAGATTCTGCAGATAACCTACAAAGAGATCAGGCTACAACATAACATTTATGACATGGCATTATAACAACCATTTTTTTACTCCCTAGATGATAAGCAACTTGAAAAACTAATTTTCATTTGCCTTTCATTTATCTGTGCTCTTACCAATGTCTCATAACCCATTCAGTATTTTTTTTCCTGAAAATTAATGTACAAATAAGCAAAAGCACTAAAAGGTTTACACAAAAACAAAAATTTTCTTCAGAAGGGAATTCCTTCTCAAATTTTTTTCTAGTATATCCCTAAGTTATATAATTTATAACTCCATATATAGTTGAGACTGATGATTTTATTCTTAATAAATAATTTTCTAATATTAAAACATATATAGATACAAATCACAAACATGAAATTTCCTACAGATACAGGGGAAAAAAAGATCTATGCTGTATGAGAATTTTGTACTCTCCAGTTCCATAAACTTTGGGCATGTAATATGCACCCAGCTCTACATTAGATAGTCCCTGCAATTTGTTGCATAAAGATACTTTGCCAAGTTGATGTACACAGATGTTTCAAAGAGCACATATTCTATATTTCTTAAATATCTTTATGTTCTAGTAATATACACAGTTATTTATTTTTCACTTTAATTACTTTTTGGAAAAAACGTACCGATGGAAACTATCCACCATTTTTAAATGGACACGGAGATCTTTTTTTGTTAGGTGATCTAACATTCTTGCATCTACCAAGCATTCCATAAAATAACTTCTGTATTGAGGTAACCCCAGGCTGGGAAGCCATTCGTTTCCAATCCACTCGTGGTTCATATCTCCATATGCCAGGGTCTGTAGGAAAACCGGACACTAGAATTGTTTTATAGCAGTCAAGTTTCTTAGCCAATAAAATGAGACGGTAATTGGAGGGTATGGGCTATCATTATAATTGATATTTAATTCCTATGGTATATTGAAACAAAGTAGAAATAATATTTAGCCTCTAAATATTTGATTTATTTTGGTACAAAGTGGAACTCTGGGTACATGTATCAAGGTCCTTGCCTAAAGAGAATGATTAGGTTCACTTTGTTTTGCTCAAAAGGAATTACATTTTATACAAATATGCATTTTAATTCAAAAGCTAAAATGAATGATATAATACAAATGCTGAGCTTAAAGATCCTTTCTTTGTATTGATAGATTTATTTAATTCAACTTATTTTATTTTTATCTGTTAGCCAATACGCCACCATTTCCTTCTCTTCAATGCTACTATTACCATTGCCATGGTGTAATGGCAAATCTTGATGTCAAAATAGAAACCTCAGTAAATGAATAGAGAAAGGAGGCACAAGGCTAGAGAGATAGAATGTTGAAGCTTTATGTGGCCATTGTTGTTACCTAGGGAGGCATGCAGCCCGTATTCTATAAAAATTGATGCAGTCAGTCTTTCATAGATACCAATCAATACAGACTCTGCACTTAAAGAAGCAGAGCATGATCAAACTCTAAGACAATCTAATTCTTTAATATAACAATATGAACTGATCTTACCACTGTTTTTAAAAGCCAAAATGAAAACCAAAATCAACCATCATCTCTAAAGCAATTTTAAAAAAAAACTATTAATCTCTATTAATTTGACAATGTCTTCTATTTAGTTCCTTATCAAACAACAAATTCACAATTATAACATGTATTTCTAATGAAAATCTAGGTGTTCCCTTTATTTTGTGTGTTCTTAAAAAATGAAATTCTCACTAAAATAAAAACCTAATGCAACCCTAATTTACTCAATGTTTAAATGTAGGTCCTAGTAATAACTACAGAAATTTTTCTTACAGTCAAAGTTTGAATCACATTACCTATAACACACATTAATTCTTTTAGTAATAAACATGCAGAAATGTTGAAAAAGGAACAGCTTCCTTGCAAGCATATATGTTTGTTCAAAGTACAGATGCTTAGCTCATATGCCATCTCAATAAATGGGAGTGACTTCTGACGTGTAGTCGCAAGGCTAACACATGTCCCTCCAACTCCATTTCTCACACACTTTCCATTATACTTTAAAGAATAGGTGATTCCAAATAAGTTTTTTGAAATCTCCCCTCCCCGCTTACAACCAACATAAATGATTCCTGATTAAATATATTCAGGGGTGATTTCCAAGAAATTTAAGTTATAGTTCATTCTTTTAAAGGAGAAATGAAATTTTCCTTTCAAAAGAGGCCAGGTATAAAATGATGATCATCTTCTTTGCAAAATATGGTGATTTTAAAAGACCTTATAATATTCAACATAATAAAGTCAAATACATGATTAGCCTAATTTTAAGCTAAGTGAAGACTTATAATATTATGACATACAATTTTCTTACTTTATATCCTTATAGCCTACTAAATGATATTGTTTTAAAGCACATGAATTTCCTACCTGGGCCCAGCTTCCTTCCTCAGATTCTTTCTGTGTTAGCAGCAGGAAATGATTAATAAAGCAGATAAAGATAAATTAATCTCAAATTAATACAGTGAATTTTTTCTAGTAGAAGCAAAATTGCTTTGTTATTAAAAATGTTAATTAAGACACAGACAAATAAGTACACAGATCCTTATTCAGATCCACAGTAATCAATAGAGCAGTTCAAGGGCAACTAAAAAGGCACCTACACAGTTTCTAATTTATTCTAATTAAATGCACACACATACAACATATGGAATTTTCATGATACATTTGATCTGGTCATTCCAAACCTTTTCTAATTCTTAAAAGTGTGGGATTTTACAAATGTAATAAGTTATGACAAAAATTTCTGATTATATACATACAAATATACGATACATAAATGTGTATACATACATATGATGGATAAATCTTATATAAAGTAAATTAATGGAGTGGACAAAGTAACTGCATCCTTCTAACAAAACTTTGTGGTAATCGAATGGGTTTCAGTAAGAATCAACAACAAACAAAGCTAAACAAGAAAAGACCAAGCACAACAAACTAAAAATGTAATTAGCACACAACATTGGCATTTTTATTCATCAGAAACTAGATAATCAATTTTTCAAAGAGGAATAAAATTAAAAGGACATTAAATTAAAAATAAGTTGCTCATAATAAAATGCATGGCATGCCCAACTTTGTTACTTTAAATGAGAAATGATTATATGTAATATATTTTTAAAAGCTGACAATTACAATGAGTCACGATGAATTTTTTAAGTCTGTGCTTTTAATACTAAATGAACACTTTGCATGCGGGTGGGAGGAGGAAGCTCTGTATTTCAGAATGGTAAAGTACAAGAAACTAAATAATTATATTTAAAATGAGTATTCAATCTACACATTCTATTACAAATTTAATTGGGCTTGGTAACATGCATTACCTGTGAATATGTTCAATTTTAAGTGATATTTGTTATCAAAACTTTCCAATGTTGCAAAATGTATAAATAAGTGTCATTAAATTCTTGATTATTGTTTGCATGTTACAAACTCTTATATTAACCACATTATGCCAATCTAGTACGGCTTCATTTAAAAATGTCTAGGGTCAGTGAAATAAAACCATAATGAAAAATGTTAGTTATCATTGCATATTACTATGTAAACATACCCCATTTACTCTGATCTACACAAACAAAATAGCTTTTCCATCCAAATAGCAGCAAAATAACTTTCTTCATGTTCAACAAAGCTGTAAAGACTAACCGTTTTTGCTGGAGCTGCAAGATTTTCCATTTCTTCATGGGTCACCCAAACGTTGCCTGAAGGCTAGTGAGGAGGCCCAGAGGGAAGCAGTGGGATCCATGGGAGGGAAGCAGTGGTAAAGAAGAAACGCAGCACCACTGTAAGTTAATGGTACCACAGTAACACGACCATGCTCTTGCTTCTATAGCATGCACAAGAGACAGCATTGCTAGTTTCTCATAGCTGTCTTTTTCTTCTACTTCAAAAGATTAAATAGAAAGAGGCATGCTGTGAAGCTCACATGTGATAGATTTAAAATGATACTTCTGTAATTATTAATCAGGAAAAAGGCTTAATCAAAATTTGCATTTCAGTGGTATGCAGCTATTGGATCCACTTTTTGTAATCATGGAGAACTGAATAAATTTGATCTGTAGAAGAATATTTTTATTTTTTTCTTCAGTAAACAAAGGCACATGTATTTTGTTGTGTTATTACCTATATTTTGTTCACAAAGTTTTAATTCTTCAAAGTCCTTGGAAAGAGAAAACTGGTTGTAAATACAAAGCTGAAAGCTCTATCATAAACTGTGTGGAAACCAATATCAGCTTTTCCCAAATGACCGCTTCCTTTTACAGTTCAGTAAATATGTTGTTTTCCTATATTCTTATAGAGAAAAAAGAAGAGAAATGCTATTTTGGAGTTAATAATAGGTATTTTTCCATTAAATATTGTCAGAAGTCACAAAACCTAGGTTTCCTAATTTTTTAGCAGTATCCTTCACTATTATAGATGTAAAAGGAAATTTTCCCTCTAGCAGGCATTATTCTATTATGAAGTCTCATTTGCCTTCTAAATAAAACAACCCATGATGTTTGTTTTATACACTGAAGTATTAATACATACAATTTCTAGACCAAAGTCCACTTAGTAACATACAGATCACTGGGAACCACCTCCCATCAAATTCCACCATTTTACTGGGAAATATTTATGAACATTTCAATGTTGTCCAAGCACATCAATTCTATAGTTACAGTGGAATTTAATCTTATGTATTGCTTGTTACTTGTTTTGGAAGGGGTCTAGTTTCAAAGAATTGGAAGTAGCAAAGTTGATACCCCGACGTAAGTCATCACCATAATTCTCTCTTGCCTTTTCTACCAACACATAGTACCATGTTGACTTATTTTCTATCATAAATAATGTAATTTAATATAATTTTTAAAATAACTACATATAAACTAAATTGATGAATATAATTTGACATAAGATAAATCTCATGTATAAGAGAGTTACTCATATATATAGTTGTGTAACAAAACAGATTTGAGTAGTAAATATTTATAATAAATCATATGGTCATAAAATCTCAAAGGATAAGCATCATATATATGTAAAGAATTCTCATTCTCCTACCATTTTGGAATTTTGAGCATATATGAATTTTTTCCTAAAAGATAAAACCATGCACATCTGTAAAATATACTGAGAATACAGCAGCCATCCATGTCATTAAATGCCCCTCCCTTCTATCCCTAGGTTCCAGGAATGGTGCTCATTATAAAGAGAAAGTTGTGTATGAATATATGAATCATTAAATCATTTGGCAGAAATTGCTTTTACTGAATTTTTGAGCCGTGTACTATGCTAAAAATAATTTTGCAATCATCTGTCACATTCCCTTTACACTCAGTGACAACAGTGTTTTGCCTGAGTGGCTATACTGTTTAACGTGAGCTTCAGTGATGGTTACCTGAGAGGAAATTCATTTAAGCCAGATTGTTTTACAATGATTTCTAAGGATTCGACCTTGATTGTGAATCCAAACAATGAAGATCTCCCTCCTTCTATAAGAAACTTGACCAGTATTATTTCATACTAGAATACATACATGTATAATCTCTTTCACAGGTTAAAGTCTATATTTGCCAGTCTATCACCATATTCTGGGGTGAGTAGGACTCTGCAAGCTATGGCTTTATCTGTATCTTTACATGCAACATGAGTATATATCCAGGGCAATTTTCTAAAATATGGTTACGAAACTTTCTGAAGTTGTAAGTTAGCTGTTCACTTATGCTCTGCAGTTTTACTTCTGAGAAGCACTGCCTGCTCTAGAGTCTTGTAAAGTAATCCATAAAATGACTTCTAAACAACCCAATCAGTTAGGCATTAGTTGAGGTTTTAACAAGTTTATTTTATAAGCAAACCCATGTGTAGTAAGTCAATTATTCAGATTTATTTCTTTTTACCACCAGTTTAAAAGATGGAACTTTCAACAGGGTAAGTCATAAAAGGGTGCTTTAGAGCATGAGTGTTTCAGAGCATGTGTGTGTCTGAGCACATCTTAGAGAATAGCTAGAGTGGGACGCTTTGAGCAACCAAGGGACTCTGGTGCCTTGGGTCCAAGGATAAAGACAATGCAAAAAGTAGCTTGGAAAAGCATAAAGGACAAGTATCATATAATTTGGTTGTGGTTTTCTGAGAGCCGCTGAAAATCATTTACATCAGTCCACGCTGCAACCCCCAGTATCTGAGCTGGAGAATGCAAACCAGTAGACTTTTTTTCTTCTTCTTCTTTTCTTTTTTTTTTTGTGGCGAATACCATTTGAGTCTAGCAAGTGATTTCTAAAATTTTAACTATCTGGAAATTTACAAAATTATAATCAAGAGGCTTGAGTTCTAGCAGTGCCACTTCTCAGTAACTACCCAGGACATTTCCTAAACCTCTCTAAATTTTAGAATCTACATCCATTAAGTAGACTAAAAGTGCATACTCATACTAGAAAAAATACAAATAATTTAAAATTATGATGTAATATATTCTGATACAGGGCTGGGACTAGGATGAGGTAGGTGAGGTGTCAAGGGGGCTACATTTAAAGAAGCACTCACTTTCAGGATCATGCAAGTGCAAGGTCGGTACTGACAGTGAGTGCCTCATTCAATTTTATTTGAGGTGCCTTGCTGGCCTCACTTTAGTCCAGATGGAGTAGAGTATTCAGATAGTATTATCAAATGAGATCTAGTAGGAAAATTCCTAAAGGATGTTGAGAATTAAAGCACTTAACTAATTAAATCATTTAGGACAGAATTATGATATAAAAATTAATATTAAAATGAGTTTAAGGAAAAAATGAGTTTAAGGGATAACTCATGAAAATTAATTGGAGGAAAATAATTCTCTTGCTGTCAGAAATACAAAATAAGTAAACCAGCCAGACCTCAGAATAATCCTAAACTTTATCTAGCTAGAAGTAACTTCTGTTACTACATAAGTCATTTTGAAGAATTTTTTATTTTATAATTGAATTACAAACTAAATTAATTTGAAATTTACTTTTCACTTTCAAAATGGCCTAGATTCACATTTTTCCCTTATCTGAATTGATATGTCTCACCATAAGAAGAGAAATATTTCTCATTATAATAAGACTAGTTTTACACAATTATATTTCACCTTATTTATATTAAAGGTTGAGGCTTAGGAGGTTAGTAATAATGAAAAGTGGAACCAAAGTAGACTGGAAGAATGTTGCAAAGAAGAAGGAAAACTGGTAGAGTTCAAGAAGCAGGAGAGTACACTTGTTAGGAGCATAGACTATGGGGCAAAACAACCTGGGGTGTGACCTTAGACAAGTCATTTAACCTCTCTGTTCATCAGTTTTTCCCATTTGTAAAATAGATGTCAAAAAAGTACCCATCTCATAGCATTGTCCTGAGGCTCAAATGAGTTATTGCATGTAGAACACTTAGAACAGGGACTGACACTTAGTAAGTACTCCACTGATGTTGGCTGTTACTACAATTTCACTAGAATTTTCATTAAACAATCTCTACCCAAGTAAATCTTTAGTTTAATAAATGCTATTTTCCCCGTACATTGTGCTGAAGCCTATCTTATGCCTTACGTGTCTGCTCAAATTTGCTGAATTCTATGTTTACTAAAGATCATTTATATTTGTTCCCAAACCTGTCTACTTCCACTGCACTTTTTAAAAAATTAGGCAATTTAAATAAATATTACATAGAGCCAAAATTAAATAAACTTGGCTCATGTATGAACACTAAGTTGAATTATTTGGAAAGACCAGATAAAGGTAAATCTTAAAGCACATTGTCAGTGAGATACAACTTCAGCAAAGTCTGGGGAAGAATTTGTAAATTTCCAGGAGAATTCTGTGCTCACATAGCTTTTCAAGTATCTTCAAGTTATCACTTTAAAAAGAAACTCAAATTTTAAAAATTGAAGATGTTTAATGGATGAAGTTATCAAATAAACATAATGTGAAACTCCAGGCATTGGAATTATACCCAAAGAAAAGTCCTAGGGTTTCATCTAAATTTGCAAATGCCTGAACATTTATATATTTTTACTTAAGATAAAATATTTAAAGTATTTATTTATTCTTTATGACACACCTCTTTAACCAAATATTTCAATTACCTGATAGATATCTCCATCTCTATTCTATTTTGTAAGAGGCCTTCTACAGTAACTGTAGCTTAGGAAGAGGAAACAGAAAGCTGGAAGATTAGGGCTGGCCCAAAGATATAATAAATGTAAATAATATAATAATAATAAATGTAAACATTAGAATTTTCTAATGTTAGCCCATTTCGTCTAGACAGAAAAGGAGGGAGAGTTCTGTTCAGTTTAAAAAGAAAAAATCTAAGTATCT
Organism: Globicephala melas; assembly: GCF_963455315.2. Classification (NCBI taxonomy): domain Eukaryota; kingdom Metazoa; phylum Chordata; class Mammalia; order Artiodactyla; family Delphinidae; genus Globicephala; species Globicephala melas. Next base: position 37,299,114 of record NC_083323.1, on the reverse strand, counting down.
TGTTTTTTCCTCTTAGAACTTGAGTGAATGAACAATGATACATCTTTCTTAGAAACCAAACCCAAACCTAAACACATGGAAAATCTTGTAGGATCAGAACTATGTGCAGTGTTCTAGAAGACATGATAACATTTCTTAAAAAAAACAAAAAATAAAAAAAACAAACCAACTCCTTTTGAATTTTCAAAGTGTGAATCCTAGTATATAATTTTAGGTGATGACTTTAAAATGTTTTCAGCTTCACTTTATGCAGTGGATTAATTCCTAGAAATTCACATGTAGTTTTTTTGCAAAGCAAATCATATTTGAACTATATTAGAAACAAGTAAATGCTTCCATGTAGATGAAATAAAAGAAATAAAAAGCACTCAGTAGATTATTTTTAAAGCAAATAGAGACAACTTATCTCTTATGAAACTTGCATCAATATTTAGCAAAGGGCATATGTCTTCTGTGAATAAAGAGCTTTTACACATTAGTAAAAAAATGAATATTCCTATAATCCTATAGAAAAATGAAAAAGGTTATGAATAGGTAATTTATTTAAATGCTAAAATAAATAAGCATATGAAAAAATTTAACTTTACTAGTAATTTCTAAAATGTAAATTTAAGCAATGTAATCATTAACATTGACAAAGGAAAAAAAGGACTATACAATACAATTTGACAATTAAGGTTCAAAAGTAATAAGAATATAAATGCCCTGTATACAAATATTGCTATGGAAATTACTACAGTTCAGTTAATGCAATAATATAACTACTTGCTTATCCACTATGGTACTAAAAATACAAAGAAAATTGTTAAGTAAGCAAAATGTCCAATATTAGGGACTTGGTTAAATAAATTACAGCATTTCCATTAAGGAGCTATGCTGCAATTAAAAATATTACAATTGCATACGTAATAAAATGGAGGAAATATTCCTGCTATATTACTAAGTTTTAAAAGTACAAAATAAAATGTTATGTGAAAATAATTCAATTTTATAAAATGAGAAAGAAATAGAATGAAAAGGTCTCTATCAAAAAGTTAATAGTGAAAGTATTAATAATTTTAATAATTAATTAACAATATATTACCTGTCTTTCAAATGTTAATTCCTCTTTGAAGCCTTATTCAACCAGAAGTGATTTCTCCTTCCTTTGAATTCCACGGCACTCTGCTTCTATCTCACATTAAGGAATTAAACTATGTCATCTTCTACTAAACCTGCTGGTGAACATATCTTCCTTTTCTTAGTTTGATTGCCCTCTCTGTAATCAGGGCATACATATCTCATATCCTCTATAATGGTGAGTAGAGTGACTTGTACAATCATCATTTTAAGATGCATATTTACTGACTATTTACAATTTGCCAGGCACTGAGTGAAGGCCTGGGGACTATGGAAAACCTGATAATATACTTGCTTGGCCTAGTGTGGGATGAATCAAGAAGGGAAAATTATAAAATAGCTTTTATAAGTATACGGAGTAGTAACTCAGGAAGGGAAGAAAACCCAGACTTTGGGGCTTAGTGAAAACTCTTTAGAGGAAGAACATGCAGGGATCATTAGATGAAGGATGAGTTGGAGAAGAATGGTGATCTTGGTCAAATGGTGATTGGTCAAATGGTGATTTGACCTTGTATTTCTAGCATTGGAATCTAGTGCACTGGGAAGGAATACAAGAATATATGTAATAAAAAGGGGGGGCTTCCCTGGTGGCGCAGTGGTTGAGAGTCCGCCTGCCGATGCAGGGGACACGGGTTCGTGCCCCAGTCTGGGAAGATCCCACATGCCGCGGAGCGGCTGGGCCCGTGAGCCATGGCCGCTGAGCCTGGGCGTCCGGAGCCTGTGCTCCGCAAAGGGAGAGGCCACAACAATGAGAGGCCCGCATACCGCAAAAAAAAAAAAAAAAAATGAAGCAAATTTCTCTAATTTATGGTCTGTGTTTAAGACCATGTGTAAAAATTTATACTCAAGTTAGCTTTGTGCCTGAAAACTGAAATAAAGTAATATCACTTTTCTATCTTTTGCCCACTATTCAAACTTACCTCATTCTTCCATATTTTATTATTTTGCATAAGACATGGGACCAGAAAAATCCATTTAACAACAGAAACCATATCCTTTATCAGCAAAAGATATAATTTGGGAAAGGACTAAAGAAAGAATGAATATTATTTGGGAGTTTTTCCTCTGTTTGAATTTGTCATCTGGCATGCCTTTTTTTAGATATTTTGTTCTTTCCTAATATTAAGATAGGGATGAAATTATGAGAGAAATAGGGATTTATAAATAAAAGGCAAACAGGTTTTGAAGGAAGATAATCCACTTGATATTTATAAAACATTAAATACTAAGGTAATTTCATAATTATGAAAACTGCTTAAGAAGTAGTGAGTCTAGCATTACATCTTCAAAAAGTACTAATGCCCTATTGCTCATCTCCTGAGATGCTGGATTACATTAAAAAGAAAAATTCTGAAAAAGAGTAAACTCTTGGTCTTGTTGCTTGGGAGAAAAATCTAAACTTTAGTCTAGAGGCTAGCTCAAAAGTCTATCTTGGTTGCAGGCTTCAAGTCTGATAGGAATCACAGCTCCTCAGTTGAAAACCTATTAAAAGTAGCAGCAAGGTTAATGGAGAGCAAGCTAAATCTCCTCAGAATAATTCATGCTGACATTGAAATGTGTGCTGCCACAGTTTTGCTCTGTGGACTTGGAGGTGCTGCTATTCACCCAGCACTGGGAGAGGGAAGGAGCACAAATGGACTCACAGTTCTGGATGTTGGAGGAGCTGAAGGACTGGTTAGGGAAACCATCTCCTGGATTGCTAATCGGAGCTTTAAGCGATGCAGAGGATTGCTGATTCCAATTTCTCTCTGGATCTCAGTGTCTGATAAAGCAGACATAATGGCACCGCTCTTCACATTGGCTCGGCAGGCTGCCACATACCAAGCAGGCATTCCCAACCAGAGCTGTTAGATAGGGAAAAATACATACCCAGGTTATAATAATAGCTAACCATTAACAATGTCTATGCGCTAGACATTATTTTAAGTATCTTACTTGTATGAACTCATTTATTACCACACCCCATGAAAGAGATGCTATTATTTTTTCCCCAGAAGAGACAGATGCACAAAGACATTAAATAATTTATTCAAAAAAACCAGTTAGGCAGTAATGGAAACAAAGGTTGGAAATGTAGACTTCAGGGTCTGCAATTTAACAACTAATTTATATTATTAGGGATACATATAATGGCTGCACCTCACCAAATCTCCTCTTGAGTTTAAGGACAAGAACAGCTACAAGCTGCGTTTGGTAAAGGCTCAATTAACATTTGTTTAATAAACGACTTCAGTTTATAACTCTCCTTTGGAATTCTGAGTGCCTTTGATCAAAGGCTTTAATGTGGCTAATCCACATTTCCAATCTCTCTACCTATAGGTGTATGAACGCAATTAGATGCTAAATATGAAAATACTTTTTGGAGAATGAAATGCTGGGCTAATGGAAGAGGCTAACATTATAAACATCTGGAAAACATTAGCTAAAGAGAGTTACAAAATGAATATTGCTTTAGAAATTAGGGATTGTGATTCTTCAGCTTTGCTGTGAGGCTCTGGAAAGACAATTGAATTGGTAGTGCAATGAGCACAGCATAATGCCTGGCATATTATCTGCAGCACAGGGTGAATGCACTGTGTTGTAGCATCTGAATTACATACACTTAAATAAGGAATATTCTTTCCAATCCTGCCCACCCCTCCTCCATCATTAGCTATGAGTAAGAAACAGGCACATGCAAATGAGCAGTTTAAATCTTGGTTTTAAACAGCCAAAATACTGATTTTTTTTGTTGTTGTTGTTGATTTTATTTGTTGATATGAACAGATTGAGTAAAAGGAGAGAGCATGAGAGTGAGAAAAAGTGAGAGAGTAAGAGAAGAAAACCTATAAATCATCAGTATACAATGCCAAGAGCTCTGGATCAAGAATCAGAAGGCTTGGGCTCTCATTCCTTCCTTGTCATTGGCAAGTCAAGTCCTCTAAACCTCAGCCTTATTTTCCCCACTTGTAAAATGGAAGGGATTCGGCTTTATTATTTCTAAGGCTTGGTGTTACGCAGCTTCTAAGATGGCTCCCAATGATCTCACTTCCTGACATTCCTGCCCTTGTCCTCTTCCTCTGAGTTTGGGCTGGACCTGGTGACTTATTGTAATGAAAAGACTATGATAAAAGTGATGGGATCTGACTTTCCAGATTAGGTTATGAAAAGACTGTGGCTTCATTCCTGCCAGTCCTCTCCCCCTCTGTCTTCTCCGAGCTCTCGCTCTGGGGAAAGCCAGCTGCAGGGCTGTGAGTTGTCCTTTGAGATGCCCACATGGAAAGGAACAGATGTCTCTGGCCAACAGCTAGCAAGGAACTGAGTCAGCTTGGAATTGGATTTCCCCAAGTCAAGCCTTGAGATGACTGCTGTCCTGGCTGACACCTTGCTTGCAGCCTTGTGAGAGACTTTGAACAGAGGCGGTAGCTAAACCATGTCCAGATTCCTGACCTACAGAAGCCAGGAGGAAAATAAATGCTAAGTGTTGGGATAATTTGTTACATGATAATAGGTAACACTGATTTTTTTTTAATTAAAAAATTCTGCCATATTAAAGGGTTGCTTGCCTCTGTAGAGGAAACACAAAAAGTCAAATCTTTCAGTCAATGTGGCCTGACTGAGATAAGAGAAGGAGAGAGGGGATATAGGTACAGTGCATGACTGAATATAGTATCTCCTACAGGTTAGGCAAAGGAATTGACCTTGCCTTGACAGACATGATTAGCTATGACAGAAGATGGGACTTGACTTCATAGTTTGTAAACTCAAGTTGTTCAAAATAACTAAACATCTAAATATACCTTCACTGGACCCTAAAGATTGTCACCTCTTTTCATCTCCTCTATGCTATTTGGATTTCCACACTGGTTAACATTACCCAAATGCTTGCCAATACATGGTTACCAAGGTCATCCCTGATTAGACTTCTACAAAGTTTTTGGTGTCGATAAATGGTGTGTGAAGCATCAGACTTATTTGTTCACATCACTCTTAGCGGGCTGTGCACTGAAGGAGATACTAAAGGAGGTGAAAGTTAAGAGCCCTCATTCACTGGATCACCCACTTCATTCATCTTGTTTATTCCATTGTATAATTTCACTTATTATGCAACACTGGTTTCCTTGTTGTTCCCTGGAAACAGCCCAGGCCTTTTTCTGCCTCAGGACCTTTGCATCTGCTGCTCCCTCTATTTGAATGCTTGTCCCCTCTATCTTCACATGCCTTACTCTCTCACATACTTTAAATCTTTACTCAAATGTCTCCTTCCCTCTGAATGTCTCTTCCCCTCCTTCCCAGAACAGCAAGCAGACATTCTTTATCCCCATTCCTTGCCTTATTTTTTTTTCCATGGCACTTAGCTTCTAACATACAGTGTCATTTACTCCTCAATCTGTCATCGCATGAAAGAAAATAAGCTCAAGGAGGACCAATGTTTCATATACATACTCTGTTCAGAGGTGCATTTGAAGCATCTAGAACAAAGTCAGGTGCCAAAGAGGTGCTCTGTAAATAGTTGTGAAGTCACTGCATAAAGTCATTTTATAAAGTCACTTTACGGAGCACATTATGAGCAATTTCTGCATGCTCAGGATAGTTCTAATTAGCACAAACTTCACTGCCTGTCATTTCCTAGCCCCTTAATGTCAGTAAATCTGTTTTTTTTTTTTTTTTTTTTTTTAATATATAAAGGATTTGTTCATCACTTGCCAAAACAGCAGTTAACTCTCTGTCAAACTGCAGCTCATTTTACTGGAGTGAAACTGAACAAAGAATTGCTCTCAGTTTTTTTTTTTTTTTTTTTTGCTCTCAGTTTTGAGGTGGGCTTTCTTAAGCATTTTGTCTTATAATTGACTTTTAAAATATAGTAAGTTGAAAGAAATATTTGGAAGAAGCAGCTCTGATCACTAATAAGCTAAAAATTCCCTGACTGATATAAAAGAATAAAATAAAGCAAGACACAGCCTTCTTTCACTCAGTCCAAGAAAAAAATGCAGCATGTTGTTATATTTATCTGTATATTATTATTTTTTACACTCGAGTTTTGATTGTTCCTTATTGATTAATTCATTAGCTCTGGATGTGATATGATAATGAAGGTGGACAACTTTATAATCCCAAACCTTTTAAAACAATGGGTTTTAATTGCCTCTGCCAAGCAAGAAAAGTTCATACAGTCAGTCCCTTGGTACCCTCAGGAAATTGGCTCCAGGACACCCCATACCAAAATCCGCAGATGCTCAAGTCCCTTACTGTTGGGCCTCGGTATACACAGGCTCATCATCCTCGGATTCTGTCTCGGATTGAACGTGTTTGGTTGAATCCATGATGGGGAACCCATGGATAGGGAGGGCTGACTGTATTCTTCTTTGCCTTGACATCAGCATATCCTAGCAGCTACCAACAGCCCGCACTAGAGAACTGAATGGAAGGGGCAGTGAAAACTATTGATAAGTGGTATGAAGGGGCCCTTCGTGGTCAAATATGTACTTCGTTCACTGTCCTGGTCTGCTCCTGCTGCCTCCAAGCTGATCAAGTATGAACTCACTTTTCCAGACCCTTGTGTTATGCAGGAAATGCTGAATGTAATTTTTGTTTCATTAAAACATTCAGTCTAGACACAGAAGGGAATAAGGGAATGCATCTTCTTCTGCATAGCTCCAAATGTCTAAATCTAGCTGGCCCCTAGTCTTAAAGAACTAGGTTCAGGAATTATACTACAAGCAAAGGAACGACAGCAATATCTTGGATAAGACAGAGTGTTAAATATATGGAGATGCCTCTTCTCTGTTAACCTGCTGATGAGGAAGGGCTCTGGACTGATGTACTGGGACACATGTTTTCTTGCAACAACAGAAGTATCACTCAAAAACCGTTTCTTGATTTACTCTAGATATGAAGAAGATAGAATTTACCAAAACTTTCTTTTATCTCACAGCCTGCTTCTTTCTGCCACAATCGCAAGAAAACATCAGAGTAAAATCACAAGAATGCCCATGGGTCCCTAGATGAAGCAAATATTCTCTTTATAAGTTATTCAAGACTATTGGAAAACTAGGATGTCAGGAACCGGTCTTTACTTGTCTCTAAAAATACTATCAAGTTAGCAGTGATTGGATTAAGAGCCTTCTGGTTTAACTCTCTTACCTCTAACCACGCGACTACAGTGGGCCCATCCCACTGCGCAAAAGGTAATCCCTTTCTCCGAGCTTCTTCTAGAAGTTCATGCCTGAAGTATACAGCAAAGATTATTAGTCAGGTAATATGGGAAAAGACGGCTGTGATTATTTTTAATCACAATATTTTTTAAAAACCCAATAATCCTTTATAAGCTTTTTATGAGTTAATACAGAAATAACAGAAATCCTTCTTCCTTTGAATAATACATGCAAATCATCCATTGATTTTATTAGAAATGAAACACTGACATCTAAAAATAATTTTCCCCAACACTTATTCACTAAAATTCAAACATTAAATGTTAATGGACTAAGAAGCTGAATTTTATTATCAGCAAATATCATATTCCTTAAACAAGAAACTGGCCCACATATGCGTGTTCTGGCATGCACTACAGGATCTAAATGAGTTTTCTTCCATCTGTCTTGCCTGTTTCCCTTATTATTTCAGTAGTAGATAAATGCCTGTTTATAGAGGCGGAAGATCAAGTTGGTCATTTTAGCCCCATTCAAGTGATATGCTTGATTTTAGTATGCTCTCTGGGTCCAGGTGGCTATCTTAGGAGTTAGCTTCTTGTATAGACTACAAAATTACTTCTCATTTGAAGAGAACTCCGAGGTAAATTGACTTCCATCACTACAAAGCAATGTAAGGTGTAAAATTCAATAGTACACTTGTTTCCATGTATAATCACTACTGGTTTTAATGAAAGCAAAACATCTCAATGACAACAAATGGTTGTTTCTGATAACAAAAAGTTGTAAAGAACCTTGACAAATGCATCTTCAATCACTATTTCTACTACTGACCCTTGACATCCATCTACAAAACCAATTTCAGATCGCTCATGATTGAAATAGCAAGTTTCTGTTTTCTTTGAAACTCAAATTGATATATATCTGGCCAGGACTAGATTGGAAAATATATTCTCTATTACTTAGATGCACTGATCCTACACACACATTTTTACACATATTGCTTTATGTTGACTGTGTGTCTTTCATGCTTAGGAACTCCAAAATGAAGCATTTAATTATTTCCTACTACCAACTGATTAATTGTTTATTGTGGTGGACTATAATATGTTAAAATATATGATAAAAATGTCTTTTAACACAAAAGCTTTCCGTGTCTGTGATGGATGCTACCAAAAAAAAATGCAGTGTGACAAAGAAACAGGGAGGCAAAACAAAAATTAAAGTTATAGTAGATGAAGAGACACATAAATCAAACTGCTCTTTCATTTCATGGGATAGCAAAGAAGCATGTGTAAGCTATTCAGCACCTGGGAAAGGGAACAGCAACACTGGTGCCATGAATCCAAGGTGAAACTAGAGGGACTCCCTCACCTGGCTTGCTCTACCCTCACCCATTCCCTCAGGCTTCCCAGTGACATTCCTTCATTGAATACCAGATTTGAATAGCATAGTCTCACTGTGACAGATATATTGACAGAAATGGGTTGAAGGGTTAAACAACCAACCATCAGTTACTTATTGAGCACCTATTGTGAGCTTAGACCTGTGGAAATACAGACATGCACCCAGTTTTCCAGGAGATCCCTGGTTACATAGAAAAAGCAAACACATGAAATTGTTTAAAAACGTAGTACAATGCACAATTACATGCCAAAACTCAGTGAGGCATATTCTGAGGGTGAGGGTTTTGGAGAAGGGGTTAGTAGCAATGGAAATGATCAGTGAAGGCTTTATAGCAACTGAACTGACTTCGAAGGGCTGGTGGGAAGGAGTTACAGATGATGTTCCAATCTGGATGAGCAGTAAGGGTGGATGGGCAGAGGCAGGACTGAACACAGAATACGTGCAAGAAAATTTAGAGTAGGCTTCCACAGAGCCAAGAGCATTATTGAGAGTTGTAATATTATATCCATTAGGGAAAAAAATACTTCCAGTTATGTGACAGGTGAGTGGCATTAAAGGGGAAGAAACAAGTACACATTTACAACTGTTTTTTGCTACATTTAGCAAAAAAGCAAGTCAATATGCACTCAACACCTAGAAAGCACATAACATTTTCACAAGTGAATTACATGAACTGTACATACGCCATTTTTGAAAACTAGAACATTTTAATTCTGACTAGTTCCTTAATAAAAAAAATGTACCACATGAGCTGGAGTGATCCTATTAAAAGTTAAATTGGATAATGTAACTTCTCTGCTCATAACTTTCCAGTTACTACCTGTCTCACTGAGAATAAAAGCTCATGCAGCTGATAGGATCCACCCTACCCTCTTCATCTTTCTGACTCAATTCCCATCTCACTCCGCAACACCAGTTTCCTTGTTGCTCCCTGGAAACAGCCCAGGCCTTTTTCTGCCTCAGGACCTTTGCATCTGCTGTTCCCTCTATTTGAATGCTTGTCCCCTCTATCTTCACATGCCTTACTCCCTCACATACTTTAAATCTTTACTCAAATGTCTCCTTCCCTCTGAATATCTCTTCCCCTCCTTCCCATAACAGCAAACAGACATTCTTTATCCCCATTCCTTGTCTTATTTTTTTTCCATGGCACTTAGCTTCTAACATACAGTGTCATTTACTCCTCAATCTGTCATCGCATGAAAGAAAATAAGCTCAAGGAGGACCAATGTTTCATATACATACTCTGTTCAGAGGTGCATTTGAAGCATCTAGAACAAAATCAGGCACCAAAGAGGTGCTCTGTAAATAGTTGTGAATGTTGAACATGTCAGCCAGTATTTACATTTAGCTGCTTCTTGTTTCAGCAACTTGCATCCCATAACGTATTTTTTAGTCCATTTTTTTAGCCACTTCGTCAGCATAGCACCCATTCCACACGATTCTAAGAGTCTGATCTGGTTTGCGACCCCTGATAGGAATCTGGTTGAGGTAATCCAGTGTGTTCAAATAATCCTTTTCTCTTTTTGAACAGAAATTTATCATACAATTGTTTGAGAAGTCATTGGACGATGTAAACCTTGGAAAAGTTTTCCTTTTTTTTGCTTTGTTTATTGTGTTTAAATCACAAACTCTCATAGCACAATAACTTTAGTAAGAGTTTACAAAGATAATGAAATAAGGGGGCTCAAGTCCAGTGGATTCTGCCCTTTGGTCCTCAGCTTGCAGGGCTGAATCCCAAGTAGAGGCCTTTGAAATGACACACTTGAAACTGTGAGAAACAGGCCAGATTGGAGTGGATGGCTGGATTTTACTCTAGGACTGTGTGCTACATGATGTTAACTCCAGACCTGCTTTTCCTTAACCCAAGGGCAGTTTTTATTATGTAAAGAAATGCATTGAAATTCTCAAAGCAATATTACATTTAATTCTTCTCTATTACAAAAAAAAAGTCTGCATTATACAGAATTTATAAGAGACATATATCTGGGCATATTGGCTTGAGAGAGAGGCACTGTTAGAAAAATAAAGCAATATGGGTAATGCTCTAATTGTTGGAAATCACTGAGTTTAATACATGATGATTTCATAACATTATTAAGGGCATGTATAGCATTAATTTCATGGGGCCATGCTTGTTGTCATTAGATATTTTGAAGTCACTGTCAGAAAAATATTAGAAATACTAAATATAAAGCTGATTTGGCCCAAACAGGCATTTTGTATATACTGGTGTTCTCTGTTCGTCCAGTGCATGTGTAGAAATTTATGCATTCTCTCTGTAACCCAGATTCAACCTTTTCAAAGGTTCAGTGACAGTTCTTCCAGAGCGATGTCATGATCACATTCCCCAGTACACATCTGCGTCTGAAATTACTGTCTTTCTATTCAGGCCTGAAGAAACATTTTTGCCTCCCTTCCTTCCTTCCCTCCATCCTTCCTTCATCCCTTCTTTCCTTCTTTCTTCCCTCCCTTCTTTCCTTCCCTCCCTTTTTTCCTTTCTCCCTCCCTCCCTCCTCTCTTTCCTTCCTTCCTTTCTTTTAGACAATCTAATATTTAACCATCCTTTCCCCTCAAATCACTTATACATTACTATAGTTAAGGGCACCCATTTTTGTTTTAAGTTTTAGACCAGATTCAGTAGCACTTCCTTCTAGAGGAAGTTTCAGGTACAGGATTGTCATTTCCTGTGTGGAAACAAAAAAAGAAAAGTACTAATTGTAAGGGAAGGTCATTTTGAATCAGAAAAACTTGTGAGTCACTGAGTATTTTCAGGGAACACATTCTTGTCTGCAATAAAGAATACCATTAGATTCCCTCCAAAGGCCTCAGACTCTCTTGATAAGGGTGTCAGTGAGTTACTGTAAATGGAATGTGACACATTAAGAAGGCCCAGCATTTGGGGAATGCTCAGGTGTGTGAGTAATTGGCAAGTTCATACAGAAATGTGCAGAGGGCAGCCTGCACTTGCCTGTGCCTGCTCTGAAGACAGGAACGAAGTGTGGGCAGCCTAGTAATGTCTACACCCAAGGATTTCTAGATAAAGGATTGAGAATGTCTAAAAATGTAAATAAATGAAGGGTATTTTCCAGGCTTGTAGCTCCTAAATACTAATCCAGACTAATTTAAGCAAGTATGATTTTGCTTAAATGATTCCATCCAAATAGAAATGTCTGGCTCCTCCTTTTCAGGTTTTATGTCTTTCTCCAATTATTTCAGTCTTGACCTCATAGGTAGAGTATGCTTACATTTCTAAGCTCTGTTTCCTTCACACTAAACAACATCCACATACCTTCCTGTCTTGTCTTCCCACTCACTTTATCTTGATTTTCGAGACACAACAAAAATACTTCCTCTCAGAAGCCATCCTACCATGGACCCAGGGGCAATATTTACTACTTATTTTTATAGGCCCCTTAGTACTAAACAATTTTCCCTAGAATAGCTTTAACATTTTATTGAGTCAGAGATTTAGCCAGTTTTATTTTTTGTTTTGAGGACAAAAAACAGATACATGGTAGGTCTACAAAAATCTAATGACTGACTGCCAAACCTAGTCCGGGGGCATACAAAGTCCCTGTTCTTGTACCCTTACAGTTTGGGAGAACAACTTGTAAATCAACAAATTCAATAAGATGATAAAACTCTGAGAAATGAAATTCATTAGTTACTCAAAAATTCATAAACTATGGGGGCAGGAAAGTCTCCTTTTCCATATTTTTCCCAATGTGGGTGGTTCATTGCTGTCAGTGAAAAGAGACTTTATTGTCAGACCACTTAGCCTAGGATGCTATTTTGGGACTGCCAATTTTCAACATGACTGTCTAAATACCATACGGTACCATTTCCTTTGTCACTCAGACTGGTCATTTCAGTCACCCTCCATTTAATGCCTGTCAATTTCCCATTCATACTTTGCATTTTATCTTTTTTCACTTTCTATTTTCACTGCCATTATTCTTTTTTTCTGTCTTTTAACTGGCCCCACTCTCCAAGCTTCTTACCCTTGCAATTCACTGCCATGAAAAAAATCTGCTGTCATGGCAAAGTAGGTAATGCAGTGGGCTCTGAAGTGGGAATGCTTGGGCTGGATTCCTGGTGCCCTCCCTTCTTAGCTGTGCATCCAAAGACAAGTCACTTTACCTTTTTGTGCCTCAGTTTCCTCATCTGTAAAATGAAGTTGATAACAGTACCTACCTCAGAGGGTTGGTATGAGAGTTGAATAAGAAAATATATGTAATGTGATGACAACAGTGACTTGTACAAAGGAAATAGCCAATACGTGAGCTATTTATCATTGCACTATCCTCTGAAAACCCTTCAATGGTTCCTCGAATGCCTAAAGCATAATCCTTCACCTGGATTACAAAGACTGAAATCGGTTTAGTCTTGATTTTCCTTTCTAATCATCTTTCCTTATTTTTCACTAGAACTGAAAACCTACTTTGGCAAATAATACGAATAATTCCGTCTTTGCAAGTACCATTTTCCAGAGTTGGTAAGTTCTTTCTCTTCTTCCTCCACTATCAAAATCTTACTGTTTGCCTGAATCATGAAACTTCCTTTTATTTTTGATCATCCCAGATCCCACAATGACTTTTTTATCTTTCAAAATCTGGAAACTCATAGTGTCAGCATTGCTCATAAAGACTGTTGATGAGCAGCACACACATGGGCCTCATCTCCCACCCAAGACTAAAGTCCTGGAGATGAGAGTTTGCTCTTCTACTGTACCATGCATTTTTCTTTGCAGGATCTAGCCAAGAATATCTTTTGCAAGATTGCTATTTTGTAATCCATGAACTCTCAGTGCTGACAACCATCCAGGATCCTTGATCAAAGGGCAGCTTTTAAGTATTCTATGTCCTTGTTAATATCCAACTACTTATTACATCTTAAAAAGAAGTAAGAATTTTGCTTACCTGTTACACAGATTGGCTGCAGGAAGAAATAAAAGTGCCCTCTCTAACATTAAATATGACATTTTGTAAATTGATCAACTATTACCAAAGCTTTTGTTCAAATTCTCATTTGTAGATCATGGAAATGAACTCCCAGAGTCTGCCTCTCCTTTGGTATTCCCTACCTCATCCTTGTTCCAACTTCCAGAAAGACCTTTCTAAACACAAATATTTTTGTTAGAGTTGCCTGCTTAAAAATCTCCCCCTTGAGGTTTTTAAGCAGGCAACTGAAAATATAGGTCAAATATCTTAGTTCCACTAAAAAGACCCTTGGTGATCTGGCCCTTGGCTATCTCCCAGCTTCTTCTGCTCAAGCAATACTGAAATACTTGCCATTTTCCACATACCTCATTCTGTTTTACCCTCTATGACTTTGTATATGCCTTCTTCTTCTGCCTAGAGCATCCTTCTTCGCATCATAATTGTGAGAAACTCACACTTACCTTTCTGACAAAATTTATGCTTTATCCTTCCTGTTAAGATGCCAAGACCTTTCACAGGGAGAATTAATTTTCTCTTCTACAAAAATATTATAACTTGTATATACTCTAGTTATTGCACTTACTATACTTCTCATTTAAAATTGTATTTAAATGTAATTAAATAAGTTGTATTACAATTGAATACAGTGAGTACTATAATAGAACTTTATCTAATATGCTCTCTTATTCATATGAACCACCTCATATCTTTCTAAGATATAATATCATGGTTTGAAAGACCAAAGTTTCTATATGCAGGCAAATTAGGGTTTAGATCTCAGATAATAACAGCTAACATGCATATATCACTTACTATGTGTGAAGCACTATCCTCAGTGCTTTATATGTGTAAGTCATTCAATCTTCACAACAATCCAATAAGATACATATTGATACACATTTGCAGATGAGGACACTGAAGAAAAGAGGCCGCTTGGAGCACAGAGTCGGTGAGTGCAGAGCCAGAATTTGAGTGCCAGTCACCTGGTCACACAGTCAGCCTAACACCCCACACTATCCTTTAGCTAATTAACCTCTCTGAACTTTTCATAACCGTAAAAGGAAGAGAGTAACAACCACCTCTTTTTTAGAATTAAAGACAATGATAGTTTCCCACCTTTATTTCTCTCCTTTTTTTCATTCATATTTAGGCATACATTTATGTGACTTCCTGGCTAATATAGATAGTCTTTACCCCCTCACTATCACACATTTCAGTCCTCAACCCTGTAAGAGAAAAAAAGAGCTATGACTTTTCTTTTCTTGCTGTTCCCTACTACAAACAGGCTCTGAATCTTGGCCAGAGGAAGGAGGTTAGCCCCGTTTATACAATCAGGATGGAAAAGCTGAATTTGTTGTAATTTGTTTCAGTTCAATTAATTTTGTATTATTGTAATACAAAGTAATTCTCTGGTTGAATAATTTATCTTTAGGGCTTATTTACTTACTGAGGCACACAACAAGTACTCACTTACTGATACAACCGGGAGAAATAAGTATGTGGCTCGATAAGAACCAAGAATGAAATATAAGTCAAAATAATTTGACAATTGAATCTACTTCTTAAAAGTGTAGCACAGAGAATAAATCTTCCCTACATAATATAACAGTAAATTTCATAGACTTCACACCATTATTAATTACAAAATGTATCTTATTCCAATAAACGTCAAGAGGGTAAATAGAACATGATCTCCTCAAATTTCAACCAGACAATGAGCTATAATCTCATCATTCAGAAATCTCTATCTGTTGATCAATTCCATGAAAATTAAAATTACATATTTGAGAAACTGTTTGAAATTCTGGTCAGGAAATATGGTGCCACTTCAAATTTTTTAAATTCTGTAAGCTGAAAATGTATATATTAATTAACATAATTATCCTAAACAGAAATATATTACAAATCCCAATCAGCTGCTTCAGACATTGATTACCTAAGTAAACACAGTTAGCTCCATAAAATTAAGAGTTTCAGATCCGACATTAACAAGGTTGACTTGATTTTGAAAGCACCGCATGCTGCGATTTTGTATGTGTGTAAGTGCAAGTGTGTGTGTTTGTGTATCCTGTTATGGCACATTTTACATTTAAGTAGTGTTTTATTTAGGTTCTCAGAATACATGCTAAGTTGCTTGAAATTATTTAATTACATAAAACCAAAGTTCATTCATGTTGAAACCTTTTTTTCCCCTGCAAGCTACTTGAAATGGAGGGCACAGTCTCAGGAAAGAAATTTAATTTATTTGTGAATTTGAGTAGGGGTTTACATAATTTCACTCCTCATTTTATTTTGAATTTAATCACTTTCAAAACCATTGAAAAGGTATAAAAACACACATGCACGCACAAATGTGATGGAGCAATACGGTTACTCATGCTGTTATTAAAAACTAGAGGGGCTTGTATTACTTTCCAGTAAACAATTTCACTTTTGCAAGACACTGTGGTTTGTTCTTCCCAGTCCCTTCCTGACTGCAAATTGGGGACTTACTGGAGGAACATTGGTAATTTTTCAGGTTTATATGGATGCCATTTAGACTAGATGGCTTTAGTGCTTCATCTAATTTTGAGCCCTCTTTAACTCAGATTTGAAGTTTATAGTTTCTATGCTTCTGAGATTATTCATATCTTCTCATACTCTTGTGAGTATTGGGAAGTTGACAGTAATTTTAGAAAGTACACAGAATATAAGTCAGTCACTCGAAAGTATGCAACAAACACATGGGAAAGTTGGGGCTTAAAGTCTTGTCTTCTGATTCCTAATTCAATATTCTTTCCACTTCAAATCTTCCCACGTCTTTACTATGTTTGTACTATCTTCTCCTGACATTTAACCTCCTAAGCTTTCTTTTAGCAACTGTACTAAGGGAATGATTTTGAGGTCTTAAAATGTTTAAATTCCAGGAGCATGTGCAAGACAAGAAATTGAATTTTCCAATTAAGGTAATTATATCAGTTTCTTAAAGTCCATAAATATTGATGCATTATGAATCTATTATTTTTCAATATTTCATTCAAAAAGGGATGGGGGAATGAAGTTCATTATTTCAATTTCCTCATGAAACTTAAAATCATTAGGCCAATAATTCATGATAACATGAAAATAATGCTTTAAAAATCCAATGTCAGAATATCGATTGTTTTTAAAAAGTAAGATCTTACAACTTGCATTTGGCCAGCATAGTTGAATAGTATTCTAATCACAGCTTACCTTGCATTTGCAAGAACACTTCCTAGAATTTAATATCATAAATTATCCTTACTTAAGTAAACATTGCATTGTTAAATAATTAGTAATAGTAACTATAACTTAAAATTAGAGTAGGAAAAATATAACAAATATAAACCATATTAATGAACAAAGCACATGACCTTTATTGGTATATAAAATATCCATATTGCCAATTAGTGACACTCTCCACAATTCCTGAATAATTGCATCTTACTGGAGCCATTTTACTTGTCCCCTCAAAATGTTTTGCTTTAAATGTAAAAGCAAAACCTCTTTCGATCTAAAGTGTTTTGTAGCTCACCATGTTACCAATGCAGACATTTACACGAAGGTAATATTTTATAATATTATGCATAATTTGTTTTACTTTGAAGCCCAGTTGGTTTTAGAAATAAATAACAAATTCTAAGTTTAGTTCAAAAAGCAGGATTTGAAATTTGAAACAGTAATCTTAGTACTATACCTTTTCAAAGCTTTAAAAATTAACTAGTAGTATAGGAAACAAAAGAACACACAAAACCAAAGGGTTCAGCCAAAACCAAGGATTACTTTGGAATCTAAGTGTAAAAGTTCTTCCGGGGAAGAGCCAGCATTTAACCTTCTTCATGTACGTGTAGTTCTAGTAATCAACAAATAAACTTATCTCTTGAATATAATGCTGGTGGAAAACCACAAAGCACTAGGAAAAACACAGGCAGTCTCAGCCTTGCAGCACAGTCAAAAGTACTCAAGCGGCCTGCAGCTATTACTTAAGCCTCACTGAATGTCACACTAACTCCTAGAGAGTGACTTGAGAAACAGGGGAAATGTCATCTGGATTGCCTTTTGATATATGTGTAATAGAACCGAAGAAATTGAAGTGCCTGAAAGGACAACATGATTAATCTGAATGTGAACAACATTTCTCTGAACCAATGATTCCTTTTATGGTAAGGAAATGAATACACTTCACAACTTTCATTTTAGGTCAGAGGCAGTGCAGCTTGTGTTACAACTTAAAAGAGAAACACTAAAGATAAAAAAAAAAGAGGATGGTGCTGAAAATAAACATGTTCAGCAGCCATTGTGATTCAACTTACCCTGACGTGCTTTTCATGAGATGAAGAAGGACGGATGGAAAAGAAAAGCACACAAATGTTAATGGATACATTTCAATCCAAAGAAAGCCATGGAATAAAACAAGAACATCATTTCAGATGTGTGGAAGCTCAGATACCAGAAAGACATGGTATTTTTTTTTTTTCACCATGACACACATACTCACTGCATCCAAAAGCATAATCAGGCTGAGGGCAGTTCTAATAGTTGACCAGTAAGTCTGTCTCTTGAAAATGAGCCACTCTGAAACATGCATGACCACATTTTCCCAGCCTCTAGTAAACCCCTGGAGGAAGTCAGGCAGCTTGTTAAAGAATTTTTTTTGCCTCAGGCTACTGTTTACAAATAGAAGCAGTAACTTACTAAGTGGTGCTCAGATTCTCATACAGATTTATAAGCTTACTGTTAGAGCTTAAGAAAAATACAGCAGACTTTTGGAAAGGCAGCAACTTGAAGAAAGCACTGGTTTGAGGGCCAGAGTGTCTGGATTCCAGTTCACATACATGGTTTGGTCAAAATCACTAGTAGGTTCTGATGTTCAATCTCCTGAACTTAATTTGAGGCAACAAGAAATTTGTACATTCCAGATCCATAATTTTATAATTCTAACAAGTGCTGTAACAATAATAATTATGTGCCAGTAATCAGATCATGAGAAAGTATAAAAAAATTCTATCACTCTTCTTCCCCTGCCACATGGAATTCTGCCTCCTCTATTTGAACTGCCAAAATAAATGTTGAGCTGTGCTAACTGGGTGTCTTTCAGTAGAAGCATTTATTTATCTGGACAGATGTTCATAAATGTTGCTCTGAGGGAGAAAATGAACTAGATTGGTTCACCAATGCTACGAAAAATCCTCACAAAAACGTAGATTTAAATGTAGTGGTTGAAGTAGCCCACTTGTTCCCTGGATAGAATAGAGGCACTGGGAAAATATGGAATTTAAATAATCCAACAAAAGGCCATGAGAATATTATTTAAAATTTTCTGAACAAGCATAATAGATTAATTCTTAGAAAAATAAAACTTACTATAGCTCATAAAATAGAGTCAATATAACAAAATATGAAGCAGAGATTCCTATCTAAGAAATGAGGCAAGTTAGAGAGCTCCCTTTTTTATTGCACAATCATTATAAAGAAAAGCTGGACGTGTGATGCCACACCCTGCACATGCCTCCTCCAAACACATTCATTCAGAGAAACTGTGTATTCTTTCATTAAATGTGCATTTTAGAGAAATGCATGTTCTTTGACCTTAGCTGCAGAACAGCTGTGGCAAGCTCTTTAAATTTTCACATAAACGAAAACATAATTGTCCATACAAATTGGCATCACAATGGCCTAAGAAATTTAAGGCATATTTCTTACATCATATATGCAACATAAAGAAAATTAAGACCCAAAAGAGATACATTCCAGGCGGTTAAAGTGGTTTTCCTGTCAACATACCTGTGAACATTTTGATGAGTTCTGAGAAAAGGGCAATTTCTGTGCTCTTCATGAAAATTGCCAAAGTATTTGGGGCCAGTTATTACCATGGACAAAGTAATCTTCCTCAGTCTACTAGCTACCTAGGAATTGCTCTCCAATAAAACAAGTTGAACAAATCTGCACACAGTGGAATATTAATATTTCTCACATATTTATCATTTTTAAAATAGGAAACTTGTACCTATAGAAATACCCTGAATATAAAACATAAGAGAAATGATGAAAATAAACAGGAAACACAAATATAAAGGCATCACTCAAGAAGTATTGCTTAAAGTTCTAATATATATATCGATGTATATAAGTTATCTGACTTTTCATAGTTTTTATGAACTTTCTTCTCCTCTATAGTCAATTAGTTTAAGAGCAATACTGAGCAGCTATTTCAATTTAGTAAGTATTTCAGCTCACGACCTTCAAAAAAATATGTTCTGCAAAGAATCGTAAATGACTCTAAGAGAGTTTGTGATAATATATTATAAATTCATATCAGAGGTAATATATATTTGCATAATTTTTTTGGTCTGGATAAACTGATTTTTCTTCTTATAAAAATTGATATTCTTTTTTACATGCAGTTATTTACAGGAACATATAACCTCTTATTCTTTTTCTTTCTACTCCAGATTGTCAAGGTTACGAGACTAGCAAGAGAGATTCTGGTCAAGAATTAACATTTTTCAGTTAAAGACCACTGTAAGTAATAGGCAAATAACAATTTTTCATTGACCTAGAAAACAGGTTTTAAGGTACCCACTAATGAATAAGATCAATCCAGTTACTGGCACAATATTTTCCTTGGGAACATCAGCATACATCCAGACACAAACAAGAAGACATTATCAACTAACGTATATCTTATATTCCAAAACAGGATTCTTAAATGTTTAAGTTTCCTCACTTTAATCTTCTAGATCTCTTACTGAATGAATGGGCCTTCGGTTTATAAACTAGCTAACCTTGAATGTACAACTCCATATTAGAAATAATTTACTAAATGAACTCCATATGTGGAATATAGTTGCCTCTTGCTTCTTAAGGTTCAAGTTGGTGACTCAGAAATTTTAAAAATCAATTATTAACACCAGATTGGGAAGTGAACAGGTAGTAACTGAAGTGGAAAAGTGGAATGAAGAAAGGATTTCTTTCAATAGGTGAAACTTGATAATGTTTTAATGCTGATGGCCACAACACCGAAGAGAGCAGAATTTGAACGTATAAGTACAAGTGGGAAACTGGCACAACGTGACAGACAAAATGGGAAAGGATGCTCTTAAGTAAGAAGAGATTAACCTAGTTTCTGTAATAAAGCAGGATGGGGGCAAGTGTTAGTGTGGATTTGGCAGCAAATAATTCAGAGGACTCAGATTGGTCTCTTTTTTTCTCTCCCTCTGAAGTAGAATGTGAACGCACCTGCAGAAGATGTGGGTTTGAGGACAGTGGAGGTCTCCAACAGAAGTTGCAGAGAGTAGAAAGAAGATTGGTGAGAGAAAAGTACTGGGATTACCTGGCAGTGTTGAATTCCCAAATGAAGCTGGTCCAAATTTCCCTGCATTAATTTTCTCCTGCAGCACAGAGGTGCCCTAATGTAGCCACGGAGAAAGAATATTCATTGGTGGCTGTAGTTATGATGTGGATGTCACCAAATGAAAGAGGAGTGATGGGCTTTAGGAATTTTTGAGTGTGGTGAAATTATGGACATAGAATTTAAGCTAAACAGGGAGAGAGAAGAGGACCAAATGGGGCTGATGCACTGGGAAAGGATAGAAGTTTTTAAAAAGACGATAGTAGAAGTTGATAAAGGGAGCTGAAGGGAGGAGATAGGAAGGAATGATATGCTTGAATTAGTAATTTTCGAACAGGAATGATTTGGGGATGATGACAAGACTCAGAATACAGCATGAGAGGTGTCTGACTTGGAGTAGAGAATGACATTGGAAGTAATGAAGCTGTGAACTTAAAGGTTAAGTTGTGAATGGTTGTTCTATGTGGATACAAGAGCACCCCGGGGTGATGGCAGAAATTGCTTTACATATAAAGACAGATGATGGGATACAGATAAAAATAAATAGCGAAGCACATTTCTAGTGATCCTTACAAATGAAAGAAAATGGTTCAAAAGTTTTAAGTATGGTTCATCATCATACTTCTTCAGAAATAATTTTTCTTTAAAGTTAATATTAATTCAAAATAGCTAAAATATTTGAGACTCTTTAAAAGAGGTTAAAAAATCTTTATTCTTCCAAGAATTTTTGTTATTCACTTGCCTAGCAATCATACCACAGTCAAGCCCCAAATTAAAATATTAAGTATATAAACTCTGAAATAAAGACATTTAATTGTATGTTCATATATATATATATGCATAAAATATAACATATATACACATACAGATTTTTGAATGAAAAGTCTTTTGTTATAGAACTATGTTTTATAAAATCCTAGCAATAGGATGTAATCAGTGGCCTTCTTAGAAATGTGGAAACAAGGTAGAGAAGCTTGCTTCCTGAAAGGCTAATTTTAAATAACTATGGGAAAAAAGCACATCTTCAAAGTCCTTATAAAAATTACCATACAGAGCTAATATAAGAGCCTAAATTTGTGGAAATATAGAGAATACTCTCCCAATTAAGATGTCAGTCAGCATTATATTTAAATTTACCTTAATTAGTCACTTTTTTTCTTTTAATAAAGGAACTTAATTATCCTTGCTATTAGGCACTAACTTTGAACGTTTTACTGGGATGAATAACATTAGATTGAGTCAAGCACACATTTAAATTTCTTACATAGCTTATTTATTAGTGATCATTACTATTTTTTTAACATCTTTATTGGAGTATAATTGCTTTACAATGTTGTGTTAGTTTCTGCTGTATAACAAAGTGAATCAGCTATATGCATACATATATCCCCATATCCCCTCTCTCTTGCGTCTCCCTCCCACCCTCCCTACCCCGCCCTTCTAGGTGGTCACAAAGCACGGAGCTGATCTCCCTGTGCTGTGCGGCTGCTTCCCACTAGCTATCTATTTTACATGTGGTAGTGCATATATGTCAGTTACTCTCTCACTTCGTCCCAGCTTATCCTTCCTCCTCCCCATGTCCTCAAGTCCATTCTTTATGTCTGCTTCTTTATTCCTGCCCTGCCCCTAGGTTCATCAGAACCATTTTTATTTTCTTTTAGATTCCATATATATGTGTTAGCATACGGTATTTGTTTTTCTCTTTCTGACTTACTTCACTCTGTATGACAGACTCTAGGTCCATCCACCTCACTACAACTAACTCAATTTCCTTTCTTTTTATGGCTGAGTAATATTCCATTGTATATATGTGCCACATCTTCTTTATCCATTCATCTGTCGATGGACACTTAGGTTGTTTCCATGTCCTGGCTATTATAAATAGTGCTGCAATGAACATTGTGGTACATGATTCTTTTTGAATTATGGTTTTCTCGGGTTATATGTCCAGCATTACTATTCTTATATCAAACTTTGGGATAATATGTGTGGCTAATTATATCAGAAAAAAATCAACTTTATAAAGCAACTACACCACTTTGAAATTACCTCCATTTCTCATTCTTAAAAAAAGGTGTTTAATTTGAATACATTTGTTGCTCATTTTGAAGGATGGGATGGGGTCAAATAAGAAACTAAATATTCTCTATGAAAAAAATTATGTTACTCTTTTCAGAGTATAAAGAGATAGATTTTTTTTGACTCCTCATGGAGACTATTTAAAATTAGATAGGGTACTCAAGGTCCAGCTGAAAGACTGGACTACATACTCTTTAAATTGTGGTCTTATCCCGAATCCTAAATAATTCAGAGGAAACCTGCACTTTTATATACCACAGTGCTTGGAAAGCTATGTTTCTTCATGTATGGAGGAAATAGCAGTTTCTACCTCAAAATCTTTGTGAAAACTTAAAGAGAAAATACATGTAAAATGTGTAGAACAGTGCCTAGCGTACTGCAACTACTCAGTGTGATTATTAAATATTTATTACATATAAAGTAGATCATTATTACCATTACTATACAAAGGATGAGGATGAAGATGGAACAGGATATATGCACACAAGGAGACAGAAGAAGTTATAAACAAGAAATAGATATTAAGTATCCTAAGAACATAACATGTAAGATGGGAAGTAGAGACAGATAAAGCTGGTGAGATAAACAGAAACCAGATAATATAGGGATTTAGGGGCTATATAAAAGCATTTGGAATTTATCCTAGGGATGCTAGGAAATGATTGAGGGATTTTAGGCAAGTTCAGAAATATGATTTAGATAGATCTCTTTAGCTGAAGTGTGAAGAATGGATTAGAAGAAGGCAAGGCTGGAAGTATAGACATTGTTTTAGTATGATGGCCTGAGAAAGAAAAGAAGAAAATCAACATGCTTGAGAGATTTTAAAGACCTAGTATCTGGATTAATAGTACAGGGAGGCGACAGTGATCATGTATGCAGGTGCCTAGAGGAAGGGTAAGGACAAAGCAGAACGAGGGGTAAAGGCAAAGCCCAGATTTCTGGTTTGGTCATCTGGGTGAAAGTCACTGCCCTAGTTCCTGTACCATATTCTTAGTTTTTCGTCTTCTTTTTCCACCCAGCTTCTAGTCCTGTGTTCATTTATTCTGAACATATGTTTTGAGTACCTACACTATGCCAAGCATTGCAAATGTTTAAAAAAAGTGGAGATTCTCTGCATCTAGTTCTTTGAATTGTGTAGAGAATCACAGAATCCCAAGACAGGTGCAATTTAAAGAGCATGTAATCCAATCTCTCAGCTGAAATTTGAATCCCTCATTTAATAATTTTGCCACATCCATATGCTTGGCAGGTCTATGTTGGACATAATCATGAGGAACAACTCTCTTTCTAAGCGGTCAATTCTTCTCAGATCTGTGATTGTTAACAATTCTTAGACGCAGCTCAAATTTATTTGTAACAATCTCTCACTTTTGGCCCAAGATCCTATCGTGCAGTCGAAAGAATACACCTGATTGCTCTTTTTCTTCGCAGCATCTGGATCCTTGTTGTCTACACTCCACATGTCCCTAATTATTTCTAACACTGCTTGAAGACATGGTTTGGTGTCATCTTGTTATGCTGGTCAAGTTCCTCTGAATATATGTCTGAATACATCTACTTCAAGCCTATTTCCCAGAAATAACCGAATATCCAGCTATGATCTGGTCAGTGCATAGAGTTTTGGCCTTATCAATTGCTTTTGGATATTGGAAATCAATATCTTTATCAGGCATTGCTAATTTGTCTTTTTTTGGTAGAAACATTTTTCTTAGGAGCTGCAGTTAAATGATATATATCCCCCTATACACAAGTAATCAATATGTATGGTCATGAAGTTGGATGCAGATTTATGTAAATGACCCTATTAAACTTCATCTTGTTAGATTTGCATCTCTCTTTAAAGGTCTTCCTTAAACAAAATTATTTATCTAAAACTTAACTATGTCCTTTAGCTTCATGCTTTCACAAATCTCACATTCGTATTTAAATCAAATATGAAAAGGCTGAGTCCACCACCTTCTGTTTCACTCAGTCATCATCAATTCACTTATTCAGTCCCTGTGATTACAACGGTCCCACCAGTTATATTTCCATGTTGTTAGTCTCATTTCAATCTTATGTTCATTTAGAAAGTAATTGAAATACCTTGCTAAACGCAATATGGGGTATTTCAACAGCATTTTTCCTCATCTACATGTCTGGAAACTGTTTGAAAAGTTTAAGGACACAGCTTATTCTTAAGGAACTCCATTTACTCCTGGTGATCAATAATCCCCTTTCTTATTGTTCAAAAATAACCTAAGAGATGTTTCACATTTATTTTGGGAACTAACAGTGAGGTGACCAGTCTTTAGCTCAGAGAACATCCGTTAAATAAGAACATTAGGTGGCTTTAGGCTTATGACACTTTTCTCATTCTATTCAAAGACCAGAGACTTAGAGAAGGGATCATGGCCACTGAAATTCTTAAGTGCAATAATTTATTTTCATGACTGTGTCTCTATAAGCTCTTTGAAGAGTGGAACTGTATAATTCAAATATCAGTAGTTTCTAACACAGTTCTTGGGACATAATAGGCACTAAGTGAATGAGTGAAAAGTTATCATTTGCATGTTCCATTAATCCAGGATTTACTTCAATCAAGACAAACAATATGGATTTTAGTTTTTAGAAAAGGAGGTCATTCTTCTGGTACATGTAACTATCTTGAGTTTTCACTTACTATTATTAATTCTTATTTTATTCTTTTCATTTTCATGGACAGCAAATATGGAGACTATACAGGGCTTCTGGTTCTACGTACTCTGTAATCTATTAACATTGCACTGTAGGTTCATAAGAGCAGCCCTATTTTCTCCATGTTTTCTTCCTTCCTCCATATGTGTGTGTGTGTGTATATATATATATATATATAAAGAGCACATTGGTTTTCCTCAGATTCATTTTTCCTAACAAATTTCAATGGATTTTGGCCTTTAGCCTTTGGCTATTAGTATTTTTTAGGTTCAAGAAATTCTTAGAATTGTCCATGGCTGGAGCTTGGCGGGGCTATCCATGATCAGATGGCAATGATAGCTCTAGCTCCTCAGCAGAGCGGACAAACTTCTGGAATTCCAAGTAGGAAACTGACACATTTTCCCAGATAAATATTGAGAACATTGGGTTTAGGTTCTGAAATATTCTACTTTTATTAGAGCTTTTTGAGTTGGTTGCCCAAGAGTGTTCCCCTGTAACCATGTCTGTGCTAAATGAACTCCTGACTATAACTAATTGATCCAAGTACAAATATCTCTTCTACATTAGGCCAATCAGATTCTTTCACCTAAGAACTTAAAAATGTGAAATAGAAAAGATGAGTTCTTGACAACACTCTAGAGAAGTATTTCATAATCTGTCATAGTTGAAATTTTAGAGTTGTCCTGGCACTGTTGCTTCTGCAATCTCTGAGATACTCTAATATCCTACCAGTGAATTCCCCTTTTTGTTTTATTTAGCCAAATTTAGTGCCTATAACATTCTTACAAAATATATTTTTGTGGGGGAAGCAAAGACATTTACCTTCCATATATATGACCTTACTTACATGGGAAAATGTATTCAAAGCTTCTAACACATGTCTTACAAATTAACCTCTGGAATACGACTCATTTATAAGTTTAACTTGGCACATAGGCACTTAATAAATATTTATTGAATGAAAGAATGTTGTGGAGTTTCTGTGATACCTTTAATTATGAATCTTTTCAGTGACATTTATTTTGCTTAGAGATATGCAAACTCTGAAACTTACAAATGCCAAAGATTAAAAGTGCCAAGTCTCAAAACACATTGATGTCTATGCACTGAAGAAGACCCTTAGGATTGCAATGGAAATAAATTAACTAAATCTATAGAGCTTCACTTTTATGTCTTTGAAGTTCTAACATAAAGATTCATCGGTAGTGATTAACTGTGACTGTTATGCTCCAAGGATAAAACTACTTCTCTGGAGGATGCTGCCGATAGCTGAGTTGGAATGTTAATTTCATTTTAATGATGTTGAAAAATTGATTTCAAATACGAACTCCATATTCACTTAGCAGTGATATCCATTCAGGAGAACATAGCAAATCTAACATATAATAATATATTACCTATATTATAACTAAAGATTGAAAATGATATATTACTCAGTATATTAATATTCATATGGTATCTTTCAATTTAGTCTCAAGATACAGAAGATTTCAACATGCATATATGTTTTAATAAAAAATTACACAGTGTGAAAATGCAGGAGAAAAACATTAGCAGATAAAAAATGACACAGATATTTCAGGATTTGTATTTCTGGAGCGAAGTAACCATTCACTGGGTATTCTGTCGATTTTAATACATTTACTGCCTATCAAGGACTGTCGTGAGAGTTAGACAGGTGTATTACTACTGAAACAGACAACTTCATCTTTAATCTCATAAGTCTCTAAAAATAAGCTTCTTAGAATCAAAGTTAAGTCTAGAAATAAAAATCTTTTAAGTCAATACATGTAACACAGACTAGTCTGACAAGTCTTTAGATTGAAAGTATGAAATAGAAAAATGAAACATAAAAATCATTTGAATATAAACATACTTATGACATTTTTGAACCTCAAAGATAAAGGGAGAACTCAAACTTTCAGGAGAGAGAGAGAGAGAAAGAAAGGAAAAAGAAATCCTATATGTTACACATAAAAGAATGACAATCAATTGACATTAGACATAACTGGAAGCCAGAAGAGCACTATGTTTAAAGTTTTGAGGAAAAATTATTTTAAACCAATACTTTTACAATTTTCAATTCATTTTATGTATAAAATATATTTACAGATCTTAAGAAGTTTGTCATAAACCTTATCAACACACTTCCAGAGATGGTGATATGGGAAATTGGCAGCTAAATATGTTCCAGGAGAAAAAATAAGGTAAGAAATCTGAAGAGATATTAATACAAATATATTGATACTTCTAAAACTTTTTTAGGCAAAGATGCTAATGACATAAAATTTCATTTTCTTCCTTGTGAGTTCATAGTTATTGATTCTAGAGTAACATATTTATGGAACCATAATATTGTAGATGCTATTTTTAAGGAGAGATGGGGCTTATACTTTCACATCTTGGAAACCTATGACTACCCAGCTCTTTCTGTGTCAGGTAACTTTATCTAACTTGGGGGTTCAGTTTTAGGAACCTCCCTTTTTCCCATATACCTAAATCATGTTCTATCAGCTGTGTCAGTGATAAAGCTGACATTTTGATCTCTTATTGTCTGACTCCTTTGTCTATTACCAAATAAATTCTAAACTTTGGCAAAGAACACAGTTTCTATTTACTGGGTATTAAAATACCCACACCTAGATTCTAAGTGAAGTTCGGGGAGTTAGGGAGTTAAAGAACATTCATAAATTGAGGTTCTTGGTGGGCCAGACCATGTACTATTTTGACCTTGCAGTAGCTTCTATTATGCTGTGCAGTTATTTTTTGGAGTTGTGTGGTTGATTTTCATTGGCCATCCTGAGCAAGTAGCTTTAGGTCTTAGTGTAAAACATTTGCTGGAGAGCTAAGAAAGGGAAATAAGTTCTTGAAGATCAGGATGATAAGTGTGAAAGAGAAGAAGTGAAGTTCTCAGGTCTAGTCTTAGAAATGAGGAAGATACTCAGTTTGTGTTAAATCAGAAAAGATGCTTGCCATCCGACGAAATCAAACAAGGGATGATGGAAAAGATCTCAGAGAGTAGTGACACATTGAGAAAACTGTGGAGAATCATAAATTTAATACGGAGACACATATTGCAAATAATAAGTGACTCAATTCTTAAAGATTAGGAGAACTATACAACAAGACTGCAGAAAAACTGGTCCAATTTTAAAGGGGAAGGCTAGACAAATTAATATGAAGTACTCGAAGGATTACAAGATGAGTTTCAGTTTGATGCAATCATTGTAGGTATTGACTGTACTCTATATAAGCCTGGTGAAGAAATTTATGGAATTAAAGCTTTAAAGTAAAGTACAACAAAGATAAGATGTAGTAAAAATGAACCAGGTAGAACAACAATAGATTGACTTTAGACCCTAAGAGTAGATGTTGTTCTGATGGAAGAAGAGCACCTGAGTGATAATACACAACTCAGGAAGATAATACTCAACTCAAGACAGTAGGTGCTTTAACAGATCCAGTATTGTTGATTTCCTATTTATCATTATAGGACAGTAGCTAGAAATATAAGAAAAACAAATTTCTGCACCAGAAAGCAAAGTAGAAGTAGAACAAAGTAGGAACACAGACCAAGTAAAATGCTTTAATCTACACGTGGTTTAATTTGCTGGATGGTAAATGCACCTCAAATTAGACCTTTGTTTGGGACTGCTAACATTGTAATTTCTGAACTTTGCAAGAATTTGGAATGTCTTGAATGCTGCTTTCTGAAAGTATGTCCCCCATATGGTTTTTTAAAATGTGTCATAAGTAACTTATTTAAAGATTTCTTCCAATTAAATTTAAATTCACAGATTGTCAACTGTAGATACCTGATATCCTAGTAAAGTTAAAAAGAAGACTTTTTTCCAGCTCTGCTATTCCCAGAGGTAGACTAATGAATCTCTGATATGAACTTTGGTACAGTGATCATAGGTCTAAGTACTATGTCCTGGACACATCATTTGGCTTGGTCATTAGATAAAATGTAGAAAAACAACTGTTAAGAAACTATAGTCATTGCAACCATGCATGTACAGTCTATAGTGTTCAACATTTTGAAATAGTTTGCTCCATTTTTTTGTGTATTTTTTCAAAAAAAGTACTTGAATTTTTTTCTATCTTGAAAGTAGACAAGTACACATGAAATTTGAACACAGAAAAGAGTATGATTCCTTGAAGCACACTTAAAGAGGATATGGTGTCTTTTAAAAAAAGAATATTGGAATTGTTTAAATAAAATTGTAAATGCTTTAGAAAATTTGAGAACATGATCAATATTTAATCATAATTAATAATATATTTGATAGAAGTAAATTTTGAAACTATGTCATTTAAAAATAATTTACCTTTGTTTATCTTGTAAAACCCATTACATGAAGGCACTTCACTCTTTGGTAACCCAGAAACTCAGGCATGGTGCCATGGAAGTCCTGAATAAGTGTTAGCACTTCCTTATATGTCTTACAAATACAGGTTGCATATTTGTGCTCATAGGGCTTTGCTATGAGATGATCAACAATAAGAGAGATATTTCTGTCCTTTCATTGATTAACAATGCTAGCCTTGTTGGATCCATTTTAACCCAAATATTATTATTCTATAGGAAATAGTTGTGCTAAGGAATGTTAACCTTTGTTGTATTATAGTTTGTTTTTAATATTCTTCTTAATATTCAAGACTAGTATTCTATTTACTACATTTAAAAATTATATTTTGCCAAAACATATTGCAAAATGAAACAATAAAGTCAAGCATAGTAAGATCTCAAACCAAGTCCAGAACTAAAATCATTTTCTGACTATGAGAATACTTAGGATTCAAGAAATAATTCCATAATTAATATCAAATCAATCCAACAGTGTGTAAACTTAACAATTGCTAAACTTTAATTCTAAATTTATGATATTGTCAAGTCATTGTATAATTGGAGTTTTTTAACTTTAGTAGCTGTTAAAATGGACACTTAACTTGGTCCATAAACAACAAATGAACTATGTGAGGCACTGCCTTATATGCAATATGAAAACTGGCCAGATTGCCATTATTTGTAAATATTCCATTGTGGGAAAAATGAGAATTAACTTTTAAGGGAAATAAACCATGTCCATTAGTCAGGCTAGGTTTTGATTATTCTTATTCATTTAGATTTAAAGCAATCTTAAATAAATACATTCAAAATCTTTAGACATCAAATAAATTTTAGAGTCAATCAAAGGAGAAAATTTTTTTTCTCAGTAAATAACCATAAAATGTAACACTTATTGATAGGAACAGATTGTGATAATATTTAAATACGCTTTTGAGTAATCAGTAATGAAAGAGGAAATACTTATTAGTGTGGAATGTGACTGAGCATTTAATTGTCTTCAAGAAATAATGCTC
Organism: Globicephala melas; assembly: GCF_963455315.2. Lineage (NCBI taxonomy): Eukaryota > Metazoa > Chordata > Mammalia > Artiodactyla > Delphinidae > Globicephala > Globicephala melas. Next base: position 37,268,041 of record NC_083323.1, on the reverse strand, counting down.
CCACGGTCACTTCTTTTTTCTGAACAGTATTTCTACTAAATTTAGGTATATAACTAATTTTAGTAAGTAGAAAATTAATGACACAATTAGACTAGTGGACTTTTCTACAACTTGTAACTACGTATTTCTTCATTATTAGCAAACATCTGCAAAGCAAGTGAGAAGGCAAAATATGAAATAAATTAATTAGCCTGACTAGTATAACCACGTGCACATTAGCATGACTAATATAACCATGTTACAATAATGATGCCTAAAGCAATGAACATTCTTTCATAGTAAAGAAGGTTAATATGAAAACTATAAACATAATGTAATATTTGAGAGGGAAGAAAAGAAGTAACCAACCAAATGACTCTGGAATATAGAGAAATTCTTTGGATTTTAAAGAACATGGTCTAAAGGTCCTATTTCATCAGTGAAAATGTTACTAAGCTTTTAAAAAATATGTTATATATGGACCCACTTGCTTTCTAACAGCTGCTGAGACTCCAAAATTGCCAGTTTTGCAAGTCATTTAAAGGTTCCATATTATACATGAATGAAAAAAATACACTATCAGTTTCCTGACAGATGCAAAACAATCTGCTGTGAGTCTAAAATAAGTTTATGTTCAGTCAGTCAGAGAAACATTCTCCTTTTAAATACTCCATTTTAAGAGGAGGGCCTTTAATTGTTGTGAGAGGAACACAAAGTTGGATACTCTCATTTTATCATACCAATTCAGTAGAATTTAACATCAAATGGAATATTACATTATTTGTAAGGCTACATTTAAATATTTTAAATATATTTGAGTTTTGAAATAAATGATCTCTAGAAAAAAACTTTACTTCTACTATGGGCCAAAGATTTTTATTTTAATAGTTAGCCCATTATAACCATGAAACTGGTGCACCAAATAGTTTTAGGGAAGACCAGGACACTACTGGCCTCTGTCTATTGCTTTGTTTCCAATTACTCTCTTTTCAATTCCCCACAAACAATGACACAAAGTAAGTAAAAGTTAGAAAAAAAAAAATCCAAACCTACTTTTTCTTCAGTCTTCTATCCTTCTCAGCTTGAGTTCCAAGTTTGCCTAACCCCAGGGACTCCTGAGCTGCAGCTTCAGTCTCCATAAAGCCTCCTGTGAAGAAGTAACTATTCATATTAGGTTGGATATATCGTGTCAATTCTGAAATTAAATTTTTAAAAGTTTATTTGAGCAATTGTTTAGTATTACATTTTTTTTTTTGGCCTGACTTTGTATTTCTAACACAATATGCATTCAATGGCATGGGTACATACATAAACATACGCTGAGACGATGAAAAAAATAAAAGGTACCTCCTGGTAGACCATTCAATTGCACCTAGTAGCAACATAATACATGTAGCCTGTACACTGACAAACACCTGAATATATAGTTTGAAAGCTATGAGGTCTACTTTTCCTTACGAAAAATGAAAAAACTGTGCAGTGTGTGAGGTTTTTTTCGATGTTTGAAACGTGTGAAATTTTTCATATATAATGAAATAAATGATAGCCCAATGAGCAGAAACTCAGGTGTATGTCTTCAATTCCAAGTTGAGAGAATGGAGAAACATTTGCTGAGTTACCAAAACTTTCTGTATCTTGTCCTGGAACCCTCTTCTGCTCACCTGGATGACTCCTATATCCTTCAGTACCAACGTAACTTCCAGAACTTCCTATGTTCTAGCAGGCTTTGTTTTGTTTTGTAATTTCTATAATAATACCTGAAAAAATTCGAAATCTTTCTTCAAAAGATCCTGGTAAGACTTGTTTTTACCTAGCGGGTCACAAATTATTTGATGTAGTGTCAGTTTTATTGGCTTTGGAATATATCCAATATATATATATATAACCTTGGAATAAGAGAAGGAAGAAAGGAAAGTATGTTGGGCATCAAACAATTTTACAAAGCAATTATTTAGTATCTTTAAACATATCATTGTTCATAAATTATCTGTTGTAATTGAAAAATGAGAACTTAATCCTGGGCTCTGTTTTCTCTTTGCTATTTACTATGTGAAAAACATGAAGTCAAGGTAAATGAAAAATGCTCATTATTTTTAAGTCATTTTAATTGGAAGAGATTTAAATTTCCATTTAAGCTCAAGATTAAGTAGAAAGATTTAAGCTAATACTAATTCTTAAAAGTCTACACAAAAACATTCACCAATATATCAGTAAATAAGTGCTATTAAGGATAATTTTGTTGTAATTATTTTTCATAATTCATTTAACAAATAATTTAAATACTCAGTATTATTAATTCTGGATCATTGATATAAATAAGTTAATCTCATAGCCTACTAACTCTGTTACTGAACTGGATAATTATAAGAAAGTCCTCTTTAATTGAAAACACATTGATTGCTGTCTAGATCTTATTCAGGGATTCAGAGTTTGAGGACTGAAATTTATTCAATTATGCACGTATGCAATTAATACTTAAAGAACTTTTTATTGTGAATGATTTTCGTTGATGGTATCATTAGGAAAGTCATCCACTAGTTGACTAAAGTACTCTTGGGAAACTTTTTTTTGCTGTACGCGGGCCTCTCACTGTTGTGGCCTCTCCCGTCGCGGAGCACAGGCTCCGGATGCGCAGGCTCAGCGGCCATGGCTCACGGGCCCAGTTGCTCCGCGGCATGTGGTATCCTCCCGGATCGGGGCACGAACCCATGTCCCCTGCATCGGCAGGCGGACTCTCAACCACTGCACCACCAGGGAAGCCCAGGAAACATTTTTAAATGTGGGAATTTCCATTATGCACAGTGAGTGAATATTTTCATTTTATTTCTCTCATTGGTATACTTGCCCTACTGTATGTCCATAAATTACTATTCACAATCTGCAATTAACAATAAAATTGTTCTCTTGAAACATAAATGGACATGAATATTGATTCACTTAAAAGTTTAAAATTCTTAAAAAAAAAAAAAAGTTAAAAATTCTTGATCAGTCCAGATGGGGACACAGAGATTGATGAGTAGACCCATTCTATAAACAATGAGACATTTTCAACCACTACACAGTTGAATGAACCAGGCTTTTTGCCCTTCTGAGCAAAGAACATATAAATTATGATTTAAATTTTTTTCAAGAACCCAACATTTTAATTAGAGAAAACAGTTTTTTAAAAAATTAACACTCTGGAGGAGAAACAAAGAGAGCTCTAGAGGAATTTTGTGAGTCAAAACTAGACCCAGAAAAAGTAGATATTAGACTTTTCTTCTCATAAACAAAATTATAAAAATAATAAGCATGAGGAGCTTGGAAATACTCTGAGCACTTCAAAATCTAATATCCTTTGAAGAGAATTTAATAAAGAATTGTCGACACATCCTGTTTGAAAATGCCAATAGAAAATGACACTTAAGGCCAAAGTAGGCAAAATTATTTTTAAGCAGCATATGTAGAACCGTACCCTTAAGCAGGAGCAAAAGTCTAATTATGTGCATTTTTTAAGCCTAAATAAAACATTTCTAGATGAGAAAAACATTCTTTCATAGAACTGATCCATCTGCCCCATAAATCCCAGGTTCGTCTCTCCAACCACCTGACCAGCTAACTGGTAGGATGAGCTCAGTCAAACCAGCTTATGAACTCTTTTACTCTGTGGATGATTATCTAAATCTGGTGAGAGTCTGCTTCAATTTTTCCTAGGCATCAGTGGGATCCCATGGCTGTGTGGACTTTAGGAATATCTACTCATCTAGACCAATGTATTCATTAATCACATATGGCATTGAGTACTTGAAATGTGGCTGGTCCAAATTAAGCGCTCTGAGTATAAAATATGCAAAAGATTTTGAAAACTTAGTACCCAAAAAAAAGAAAATAAGATATCTAATTAATAATTTTATATTGATTACATGTTGAAATAATAATTTTTTCTGTATTGGTTTAAATAAAATACATTATTAAAATTAATCGCCCATCTCTTTTTACGTATCTTAATATGGCTACTAGAAAATTAAAAATTACATATGTAACTTATATTTGCGGCTTGCATTATATTCCTGTTCAGCAGTGCTATATAGTAGTGGTTCTATACTGGACACAGTAGCAGTTTCCAGAGGGAATGTAAATATTTGCATATGTTGATGGAGGAAGAGGGCCACATTTTTAGATGTCACAACGACTGCAAAGTGCAACCGATATATATTAGGTAGGAGACAAGAAATCTAAACTTCCTTCAATGAGTAGAAAATTCTTTAGTTTGCCCATCTTGAAATGGCAAGAGAGTCCCCAGTGAGAAACACTGGCTGGTGGACGCTAAGGGTTACTTATTCTCCAGGAGACCCCTTAGGAATATGGAGAGAGCATCATTAACTCCATCCATCTCATGGCATAAAGTGCTCAGGCATAGAAGGCTCGAGTCCCATGAGCCAGTGTACATTCAGATAATAAATTGCTTATCACCTTGTCAGTGGCCCCCTAGTGCTTGCATATGCAAAAGCCCAAGCCAAACTCCATGTCCTCAGTGAAGTTCTCTGGGCACTCTATCACTCAGGCACACTCTCTTTTGTGAGGTTGTCAAGGACTTGGAAGTGTTTGAGACAGAATAACTTTCAGGGTGTGAGGGGCCTAGTCAATTATTTTTCCAACCCCTTTCTATACAAACATTTTGAGTAACCCAAAATTAGTGGGATGACAACCTAGTGTGGTCCAATCTCATATGATACCATTCTAACAGCAGGAGTGAGTGATTAAATTGTTAGACCATCCTTCTGAACCAGGCTCAGGCCACTGGTCCAGAACAACCCCATAGGCAAGTCTCTGGGCTTCCCAAGGCATCTGGTCAACCCCAGATACGAGGTAGGGAGTTAGGGAGAAACAGGGACACAGGTGCACATGGTTTGGTTGGATTAGGCACCCTGCCCAGATGGCACTGCCTTCCTGGCTAGTTACAGGGTCTGAAAGGTAAAAAAAAAAATTGAATGCTTCTAGAGACTCGACCTACACAGGTCCAGGTCTTGGGTGAGGGTGTTCTGCCCGGATGGCATTGCCAGCCCCAACCTCTCCCAGGCACCGGAAGGAAGGTTTTAGAGAATTTCAAGAGAGGTGCTACAGACTGTGAGGTTACCTAAGACCCAGGCTGAGGAATTTGAGGAAGGACCTTCATATGCCCAGATCTTTGGATGGTACTCGTTGGAGATATCTGTTCGTTTGGATTGTGAAGGCAAATATCTCTATGATGCCTGGGCCTCAGACTCCAATCAGAATAATATATTTCATGTTGACCCTTGAGGTACAAGTCTGTAGGAATTTCTGGCCAAAACCCACATTGCAAAAGCTCTGTATCTCCATTTTTCCCGCAGAGTTCCCTGTTATCGTATTAAAAAGGGAACTCTAATTCCAGGGAGATTAAGACTATAATCTGCTGCTGATCAGTAGTTTCATCTTTCTTCTACTTGACCTCACTTCGGTATTAATCCATACCACTCATTTTGATTTTAAATGCACTTGAATTTATAAGTGATTACTTAATTGTTTCATGACTCTTAGTCTGTTAGTTCTCTGGAGGATGCACCTAGGCACTGTGCCTGGCTCATAAATGGTATGTAATAAATGCATTCACAATTGAAGCTAAAAAATGCTTTCTTCAAAAGAAGACCTTTTCACTATGCAGAGCATGACTCATCTCTAACTGATACTTCGGGAAATTATATTGTATTTTCTAGTTCCATAACATCCAGGAACAATCTGAATTTCGGGGTAAAGGCCAGCACAGGCACCCAAATTTTACATGTAGAAAGCTGCTTGCTAACTAATGCTGGTGCAATGTTGATGTTGTTTCTCTCAGTGTGAAATTATTTTCTTCATTATGCTGATTATAGCAAATCAAAGAATTCAGACCATAATTACATAATCTGACAGATGACAATAAAGGAAAGAAAACTGCAATTTATCAGGCAAAAAAGTCTCTTTGAAATATATTGCTTCTCATATACACTTAAAGGAAATTTGCAAGGGTAGTTTTTATTTTTTTTACTCAACAACATATGCATTTTATACATCTGTAATCAGAGATACTACCTGTATAATTTACATACATTTTTATGCTTTTACCATTTTTCCATAGCTTTGCTATATTTTGATCAATTCTCCATTCTTGAAAATCTCTGTCTTTGATTTCTGTTTCCTTCTTGTAATGCCTCTTTTCTTTATGCTTACCATTCACTGTTGACATCTGCTAGGGTAGTCACGTGTGATCTGTTCTTTTTTCTTTACAGTCATTATTATTAGGACTCTCTGAAGGCCTGGGAGGGCTGGTGTTTCCTAGGCAGTAAATGTGTTAAAATCATATGGAACAGATGACTCCCCCAGAAGTAGCAAATGTTTTTAACATCACTACCTCTTCACTCTCTATTACCGTTTTCCTAAGCTGGTAAACTGCCTCTAAAGCGTGGTACTTGATTGCTCTGACTCCTAACTCTCACTTCTGCTTGGATACTTGACCCTGGAACCTAGATCATTTCCTGTGTTGTGTCTGCTTCAATTTGCTGTCTCCTAATCTCTGCATTTCCAATCTCTCCACAGCTTGGTAACTTGACCCTCAATTTTCATCATTTCTTTAGCTTGATATTAATAATTTGGTTTTACACGCTGGACCCCAGACTGTACCCACTTCCCAACTAACCATAAAAAGAGCCAGGTTCCTTTCCATCATGTTTCCCTTGGAATTTGTCCTTTCATGTGGCTTCAGTACCCTTTTTTTCAGAGATAGGTCCTATTTGAAACTCAAGCTTTAACCTTTTCAATTCTGAAGGAAAACGGCACTTAGATGTTCCTAGTAGAATCAAACATATCCAGGGAGAGAAAAACTAATAATCGGAACTCTTTACTGACATTATGTCTATATGTTTTATAAGAAAATTTATAATATATTCTGTGATCTTTTTTATTATTGCCTTGAATTATTCTTTATTTTTTATGCATTTGTGTGTAATATCCTCAAGAAGTTATAAACTTTCTGAAAAAAATAATCATGTCTTTAATTTCATTAAGTTCCCAAACATGCTCCACAGGACTAGGAGCTCAGTGAGGTAATTTTTGATGGAAACAGTCCCACGAGTATATTGTCTGGAGCACTAGACCAGGAAGTGACATCTGGGAACCACTGCTAATTCTCCTACCAAGCAGCTGCTTTGCCATGATGATTGTTAAAATCATCTCAGTTTCTGTATAATATAGAATGTGGCTCACTACATGATCTTTAGATATCTTCTAATTCTGAAAGTCTGTAATTTTAAAAATAATATGCATTTTCATAGTAAATAACTCATGGTATATATTTTGTAGAAGGAAGAGTTGCTGGGTCTAAGGCTTAAATGTTAGAGCTTCATAGATTCAGGATTACTGGGGTTGAAATAGATCTTAAAGACCATCCAGTCCAACTGCTTTCTAATTCTTGGACCCCTTCCACAACAGTTCTTACTCGTATTTACCTAGCTTCTGCTTGACCATCTCCAATGACAAATAAGTCATTTTTTGACAAGCTAGCTTGTTTGTATACAATTATGACTCACCAGTGTTCTCTTTCTTACACTGAGATGAGGTTAATCTTTCTACAACTTTAACACTTTGGCTACAGTTTTGTACCCTCACTCAACAACAAAAAGACCAAAGATTCCGCCACATAACAGCTTTTCAGATATTCTTAATCAGCCATCCAGACAGGTCAGCAAGGAGAAAAAACATACCCCTGTACTTAGCTACTCCTCACATAATTTCAATCCTCATCAGCTTAATCCTCTCCTCCAACCTTTTTCCGAGGTTATGATATGCTTCCGAAAGTGTAGTAAACAGAAATGGATACTATTCCTTGGCTCTTGTTTTACAACAGCAGAACAGAATGGAAAAGTCTTCTTTTATCGCAATGCTGTACATCTATTAACGTGGACTAAATTTACTGACTTATATATTGACTTTAGAGTTACCTGAAAATTCTAAATTTTTCTTGTAAAAAATGCTCCTGAGAGTTATACTTTTAAAGTGGGATATTTTTGGACCTTCCAAATCTCAGTTTTTTGAGGTAGTCTTTAAGGAAGAACACTGATTCTTTTTTTTTTCATTTGTGATTTCTTTCCCTATCAGTGATCCAAAAATCAGATTACTGGGCTGTCGAAATATTCATGTCCAAGTGATTGGGGGATGTGAGGATCAAGAACAGGGTGAATCCTAATCTTGCCACTAGAAACCTGGATCCAAGGTGGCATCACTCCACTTATCATCACTAAAAAGGAGGCCTATGCAACCAGTAATAAATCTCACCAAAGTGTTCCATCACCCAGGCCCCATTCTGACATCTTGTCTACAGGGCTGTCATGAGTTACAGCTCACCCAAATGCCTTTCCTGTTCTGTTACCAAGTAACTCTGTCAAAGAAACAAACAAGCTTCATCTGATATGCCTATTTAAAACACAATTTAATTTGCTTTGTTTCAAAACAGGTTGATGCCTTCAGATAAAATTAAAAGTCAAGGCAGTCAAGATTCCAATTACTGATGCCTAATCATGGATCTCGAGGTTCAGAACTCCTGTTTGTGGTTGTCTTGACAGGACAGACAATGTAGCAGGTAAAAGTTTTCTGGGCCAGAAACATATTCAAGTTTTTGATTTGTTTTAAATGAATGGTTGTCCATGTTTATGTACTATCTGTCTCACTAAATTGAATGTTCTTTGATGCCAATGCCATGCTTTAACCATTTTCCTAAAGTCCATGGTTGGTACTCTATACTTCACATTGGCTCAACATATGCTATTCACTCAAAGTAGGAATAAATAAATGACTTTGGATTATCAGCATTCCCCCTGTCCCACCCCTCAAGATATCAACTCTCTTGGGCTTCGGTGTCCTGTTGTTAGTGCCTCTTTTCTGGATGAAGTTTTGCTTTTCAAGTAAGCAGATAGAGGCAAAAATGTGAGTTTTGGAATAGGTCCACTTATTTGTATATCTTGTTCACATAAGGTACACCTTCAGTTTATTCATTTTCTTTAAACTTTAAAATTACTAAACAAAAATAATAAAAATAAGAATTTTATAATTCCCCTTTTGGTCTGGGCAGTTTTTCCAATAATCAGTTTATTTTGGTTGGTGGCTTTTTTGACATTGTTCTTACATGTCTATGCCATTCACTTATATCTATTATTTGTTAGATAACAGCTTTTGTACCAAAATTTTTTAGAATCTGTTTTTAGGAAGAGGTCACCTATTTCAGATCTACTACTTAAGTTTACATTATCACAAATATAGCTGTGAGTTTGTTACCATCCTCAAATTGCTTTGATACTATCTAGCCTTTCCTTCCATATTGGTTAAAACTGAACTTGTTTCTAGAATTTTATGTGTGGAAGTCAGGATATGGAAAGTTGTAAAGTGATTGACAGATGAGGAAGTAAAAATAGTAGTTGTGGACAACTCACTTAAGCTTGGATTATAAGGGCAGGGAAAAGATAAGTCAATATTTTGGGAAGATGGCAGGATTAATGATGACTTTTAAAATATAGATTAGACATGAGCATGTTTAAAGATTAATGGAGGGCTTCCCTGGTGGCGCAGTGGTTGAGAGTCCGCCTGCCAATGCAGGGGACATGGGTTCGTGCCCCAGTCCGGGAAGATCCCACATGCCGCGGAGCGGCTGGGCCCGTGAGCCATGGCCGCTGAGCCTGCGCGTCCGGAGCCTGTGCTCCGCAACGGGAGAGACCACAACAGTGAGAGGCCCGTGTACCGCAAAAAAAAAAAAAAAAAAGGTTAATGGAAATATCAGAGATGCATTGCATCTGGATGCATTACTCAGGGGGGAAAAGTTGTGGTTATTCAGCTGCTAAGTCTTTAAAGGGTGTTATTGCATCCTGTATCTATTGTATGCTCTAGGAAGTAAGCAGAGGTATTTACTGGCCGTGCTGTCTCCGTGTCCCTCAATGCTCAATGAGATTGTTGAACCTGTTTTTGCATCTTTTCATATTGGTGCTTGTAATATATAAAGAAAATGAAAGAAGAAAGAAGAGAGAAAGAGAAACTAAAACCAGATCCCCAAGTCTGCTAGAAGGAATATTTCCTCTGCCAGGACACTCTCCCCAAATTCAACTGTGACTTTCAAGGAGGCATGGTTCATATATATGTTTTATCTTTTTAAATACTTTATCTTTAAAGTATTTTTAGCTTTATTCAAATGCTTTTCAATGTGTTGCTTCCTTTGACTTTTGGAGTTCCCACATTTATATTGCCTCTGCTATAACACATTTGTAAAAATAGATTATATGTATATTGAATTTGATTCTACATGGTTAGTGGTTATCAATGCAGTCACATTGACTGACTCATCATAACTGAAGTTCACTTTATTACCCTAGCTTTTCAGATTGTTATATAAGGAAAATAATGTCCCCTTTATAATTATTCTTCTCTGTGAATTACTAAGAATTCCTCCCTTTCTGTTTGTCATTCCTGATGGAATTGAGTGAACATTTTCATAGTTCTATTTAGAAAGTTTTCCTCTTCCACACCTCATTTCATTTAAAGGCATCTAGCACAGCTACTCTCAGGTTAACTTATGTTTCTTTGCATTTATGAGCTAAACTCTTTAAGAGTTCTAAATATTGGGACATGGTCCAAAATTTCAAATTTGGTTCTTTGACACCATCATCATTCTACCATGTTACTTTCCATGCCATCATTTCCTATCTTGTATTTCTATTTTCATTGGTAGAGGAAAGAACATTGACAGTGCTCCCATGTCAGAATTTTCTAGATCAAGATATTAAAATCATGATCAGTAGAGATGTTTCCCTAATTTCTTCTGATGTGTGAATCAGCAGCATTAAGTGGTAGCCCCTGGGTTTGGTAAGTTTTCATGGTCCTCTCCTCACAACCTGGATGTACATCTTTCAGGACACAAGTAAACATGAGTCCATATCCCTCAACCAAAGCACTAGTGGTACCATGTACTATTTCTTCTGGAAAAAAATATGAATTCCTGAAACCTACTTGTGTCTGTGTTTTCTTCTTATTTTCTCAAGTATTATTTTCAATAAAGACCTTTATTTTTGGTTTCTCCAGGAGCTTTGATTCACCCTCAGTGTAGCTTCTGTATAGCTCCAGAGGTATAGATTTTTGTCTTTGTCTTCCTCATCAGCATTGTAGTCCTTACTATGCTGCTGACACTGGCTTTGTTTATACTCGGTTGTTCTATGGAGTAAAATAAAATTGCTCAGAGCTCAGAAATCTTCTCAGGACTATAATGTGATCTTGAATAGCTATTGCTATTTTCTGACTTGGATGGAGTTGATAAGAACCTAATTGTAACTGATTCCCTTCTCATCTGTTCTGACATAGAGACACACAGTCATTGAAAATGGGTAAAAAGGCTAAGTTTCTAGAAGGTTCTATATTTTTCTAGACTTTAAATTATATCCTGGATACCTTGATTTTGACTATGAATAGTTGTCAAATAAAATAAAACAAATTTTATAACAATGTCTTGGCATGTACATTTTGTATCCCCCAAATAATCACCTTTTCTTTTCTTTCCTTATGCAATAATACTTTTCTTTTTTTATATCCTAAGGGGTTCCTATCCTGAGAAAGAGAAACCCAAAGAGGCTTTAATTCTCCTGATGGTAACGCTCAATCACACAACTGGCTGCTCGTGTGTTATAAACATCGGTTTCCTATGGTTTCTGATGTTTTGTGTGGGTTTCATGCTGTGGAAGTGGGGAAAGATATTTTTGAATAATATCATGGTTGTAAATCTGCAAAAATGAATATTATTCTCAGAAATTCTTGCGGTGCCAGGGCAGGAAACTAAGTCTAGGGGTTGGGACATTACTTGTGAATAATAATTCCTTTATTTCAGAATCCAAAGGGAGTGCTAAGAACTTTGTATCATTCTGTTCATCACTTACTATTAGAGGTAGGAGTTAAATCCTTTTCCCTGTAACTTAACTCTAGTTCTAAATTAAATAGAAGGAGAAGAGCAGGGAAAAAGAAGAGGCAATCATAAATAACCAAGATGATGAAAAGAGATTTCAGAAAAAAAGTAAATATGTAGAAAGACACCAAAGAAAAAAAAGATCAAGTGTATATATCATCATTTTAGAAAATACATCTCACATATTCTTTTTGTTTCAGACTCTCCATCTATCCATCTATCTATCTATCCATCCATCTATTAACAAGGTATCTATGTATTTATATATTTACCTAGGGTCATTTCAAATGTACTGATCTATTTTATTCAATTAGTCACCAACAATAATTAATTCTAACACAATCTTTATTGCCAGATTCTTCCCTCTGTCTCTCCACCTACATGTTGTTGAGTTTGTTAGTGGAAAGTTGTGACAGTTTAAAACATAGAAACCTTGTCTTTTTTTACATTTTATGCCCTTTATAATGTATTCTGACCTAAAAAGAATTCTTTTGGATTTTTTGTAGGCTTCTTAATTTTTTCAACAGAAAAGCTTTTAAATTCTCACAGCTAAGCTCTTATACACATCTATGCAGTATACTCAATGGTTTTAAGCTGGTTTTGAAACATGGCCCTAGGACAACTATCTCAGTTCTGCAAATTACTAATACGTTGTTTACTCATCAATAAATAAGGATGACAGTAATATCACTTGCCTCAGAGGGTCCTTGTGTCTATCACAGTGTTAACATTACATAAATTCTAGGTATTGTTATTAACAGAGAAATCAAAAGGACTGAAAGTTTTACAATATTCTTCCTTTGAAACTTTTGTCAAGCTTGATTCAGCTGTATTGGATTAAATACAGCTGATTAAAACAGAAAGTTTGTCAGGCAGGAAAAGAATAAAAATATGAGAAATGGAACGAAAGACAGATGGATGCTAAGAAGTGAGGAAAATGAGTGGCAGTGGAAAGTCAAACATGTGTACTTACGGAGCTGCCCAAGTCGAGCTTTTTCTTTTTTACCAAACAAACGACCTATTGAAGACTTGATTCCTTTCTTCTTGGGGGCTTTGTGAAGAGAGTCTTGGCTGCTGTTGGCACTGCCAAGCCCAAGGCTTTCAGCCTCGAGGGAGGCAGTTAAACTACTGTAAAACACGAAAGAGGACAAACTGCTTGCTTTGGTGTAGCATCCACAAGGTACACAAGATTAAATTCCTTGATAAAAGTACGAAAGGAGGAACAAGTACACTGAATGTTATTTTCTCCTTTTTTCCCATGTTTTTTCTTAAGCATATTAAAGTGTGATTTCCTCAGGCTTAGGGCCCTGAGCCTCCAGGTTTTCTCTAGAAAAATTTCTTTTTCTCTCAAATATATTTTCCTTATTTTTCATACAATATCAAACTAATCAATGAACATAGGTTGGTTTATTAACTTATAAATTCTATAAATTGCCCTTGACTCTTTACCTATTTCCTTCTTGCAGAGTTTGATTTTTAGATCTTAAACATAATGACCTATGACAAGAAATTTAAATATAGCTAATAAAGTTTATGCTCTATTCTAGCCCATGGTTTTACTGGATTTTCCTCTAGCTATCTTTCTCTCTCTCAGTTTTGGAGACTAATTCATTGAATTTTAAATCACCTGTGAGATTTTGAAGTAACAAATCATATACCCGAGTGATCACTGTATATTTTTTCTTACAGTTCTCAGGTATTCTTTTAGGTACATGATAAACTGAAATTATTTCCAAGCAAGCTGATCTAGGTTCCATTCCTGGTCAATGTATTTGACACTGTACTAATAGGATAGGTTCAATGATACTGTTATCCTTCTTTACAGCTGTTAATTTGACAATATTGTGATGAGTTATTTAACTTTATTCATCCAAATTAATCTGGGTTCATATTCTCTAAACTCCAAAAGCTACTGCTTTTCATATGTTACAATATATTTCACTCTTTTTTTTTGAGAGTAAAGTAAGTATAAATTTTGAATCTGGAATAACTTTTTTCACATTAGAAATTAAAAATAAACAAAACGGAAAAAAAAAGTCGGCTGGCACAGAAAGCTCTGTTTTCAAAACCGTTTATTGTAAAACACATACTATTTAGAAGACAGATTCTTAAAGTATTAATCGTTAAGTCACTACATTCGGTTATATCAGTTAAGTGTTCAGAGATGCTGTAATTGATGACAGTGAAAGAACATACATTTAAGATGTAAATTGCATGCTTAGACTTATTTATGGCATTAATAGAGATCTGCTTCAATTTTTTAGGCAGATGGAAAGGACAGTATGAAGAGTTGCTATGACAAATGGGGTATTTCCCCATGTAAACTTTTCTTTTAATATTTCGGCAAATGTGTTTTTTTTTCTCTTCTCTAAGGAGGAGCTGTTATAGCTGGCACTTGCAGCACCAATAGGGTGATTTACATACCTGTCTGTTAAAAGTAATTGGGGTACAAATTAGATACCTACCAAAAAAAAAAAAAAAACATACATATGTACAAACATATGCTATACATAGGTGGAAGACACATGGTTCCTGTGGCTACATCTGAGAAGGGGTGGGAGTATGGGCTTTCCTATTTTTCTATATGTTCTTATATGCTGATTAAATCTTTTGCAACAAGAAAAAAAAAAAAAAGTAATTGGGGTACAAGCATGGACTTTTCAGACCTTAATTATCCTTATACTAGAAGCCAGATTTATAGTCTTGTATTAGAATCCTTTAGTTTTCTGTAACTATTCTAATAAGTCCTTCCTGTAGTCTGACTCTGTTTTAATAGGAAATATCCACTAAAAGTAGAAAATCTATTCTCATGAATATTGGCTAGTAATAAGACCATAAATATACAGTTAAATTTAAAACTGAAAATTTGATTTCAGAATGAAAATTTGTGTTTTTCACAAGTGACATTGTGGAGAGGGAGCAGAATTATAGCTTAAATCAAAAATTTTATATAAATTTTTAAGTAGTCTGTTTGATACTGAAAGAAGGAGGAATATTTTTGGAAAGAGAACATATAATGTGCAGTGTGCTGGGAGAGTCATACCTTCGGGCATCATTGTGGTAGGAAGAAGGGAGGGTGTGAGTCATCCTGACGGCTCTAGGGGTAGGGGGAGGAGAAGTTTCACATTTAATTGTTGCTTTATCCTCCCGACCATCTTCTTCTACCACTGCAATCTAGAAGCAAAAATGATACATCAGATGAACTTTTTCTAAATTTCAACTGAAACTGATGAAAACGAAGAATCAATAAAGCAAGGCTATTTGAGTAATTCTGCAAAATATAACTGTATCAGATAAAGTGTTTTAAATTAGGCTATTTAAATGTGTTCCCAGATGTTTAAAAAAAGAGCTGCAGTTTATAAGAAAAAAGCTTTCTTTTTAAAGTGAGAATAATAAAAGGTAAGAACAGAATTTCTGCAAATTTTTTCATTTCATTACCTCTCATGGGAAAATTGACAAAGGCATACAGAGCACCATAAGCAGATGGGATGGAAGGGATTTCTTTAAAGAATTTAGTTCAGAGTCCAGAACAATTCAGGATACCATAAATTTTGTCAGAGATAGATATATAGAACTGTAAGAGTTTTCAAAAATCAACTTAATTGTACAATAAAGATATTTTTAAAAACAATGCTGTATTTTTTCATAGCACCATTGTGCATTAAAACATATATATAGAGAGAGAGAGACAGACAGACAGAGAGAGAGAGACAGAGAGAGAGACAGAGAGAGACAGAGAGAGAGAGAGAGAAAGATTGTAGAAAGCATAGCTAAAAGATATATGGTTCTAGAAGTTCTGACAAAGAAATTTCTCAATATGGCTATAACAAAATGTTTAAGCTGTGTTCTCATCTTTTGTCTACACCATGTCTTGCTAGTTTCTACATTAAGCTATTATGCATAAGTGTGTTATATATGATAAAGACGTTATGTGTTGGAGAAACGTAATGAAATTGTTTGTCTGGGCTCTTGTCATTTAAGCCTAGGTTACTTTTAACAGCTTAGGCAGTCATCTTAATAAGATCTCCTCTCTCCATTTCAACGAGCACAGTGCCACCAGAAGAACTGTTTTCAGGAACTGCTTTCAGCATGATGTCAACACTATGGAAAACCCTTTCTAAACTCACATCTCATCTAAACTCATAAAGCATATTTCTAAACTCTTCCTAATACGTACTTAAGTTTTCACAATTCCATTATCTAACCATGATTGTTTTCCACAATTGTTTCTGTGAAGCCTGATTACTTCTGTTTCAGATGTTTTCCTGAAACACACTCATAAAATGCCCTCCTCTCTCCACATGGCGGGCCAAACTAGGCCAACTTTACCAAAATATCAGCTCTTAAAAACATCATACACAAACCATTTCTCTGAATAACACTTAGAGCTCACACTATATAAACAAAGTGGAGGAGAAAAGCTTCATAATCAGAGATGGATTTGAATCTTGGTTTCTCTTATTTGTTGAATGACATGTGCTAATTACTTCTCTACTCTAAGACTAAATTTCCTCATCAATAAAATAGAACTGATAATACTTAGTTTAATTTGTCCTTTTGATGTACAAATTAAATCATGCATATAACTCCTCATCTCTTTACTCCCTGAATTCCCTGAGGCTATATTTCTGCATGGGACCTTCCTTTATGATCTTTTTTTCCTTATACACACTGAAATTCTTTTACATCATCTGCTCAGATTTCTTCCTTTATTCCCAGTATAATCCTTTTAAGTGGTGGAAGAGGTCAAAGAAAAATAGTAATAACATTATGCATGGTAAATTTGACAGCTGAGAACTAACTGGTAGTGTCCAGGAGAAGATGCTAAAAGAAGATAGACAATGGAAAATAAAAAGAAATTCAATCAATCTAAGGCCATGTAAGCATAGTATGGATTCCCTTAATTGAAAAAAAGTTCCCTGGTTCCAGAATTATTTGGGCATACGCTGACCACCACATCTTGAAGATGCTGAAAATAGACTGATGTACTGGATAGTAGGTTGAACCTTTGAAATTTGTCCCATCTGATATCCTGTGAGTCTGAGCTCTGCCGTTCTCAGTCATCTAACAAGTTGTCATTTTGTGAATCAGAACTGTAGTGCATTTTGTTTCCTATACCCAATATTTATTCTCTTGACTTCATTCCAAGCAGTAAAGTAGTATATTAATTCTATTTTTATATTTTCTGTATTTGTGATGCTCTAGTATCTGAGACCATGCTGAGAATGCCCATCCCAGAGCTAGCTAATTCCTAGAGATAGGTAACTATGTTCCTGGAGTGTGTCTTCCATATGCAAACAAATCATCTTCATCAGTACCTCAGATCCTCTTCTCTATCTGGCTCTTACATTCCAGGAGGCACTATTCCTCTGTCTTAATCATCCCTGGCCAGGTATCTGACAACTAGAGAGAGCCCCTAGACCCTACAGCCCACTGAAATTGTTCAAACTAGCCAATCTTAAACCTGCTTACCCTGCCTTTCCATTCCTACAAAAACCACAATAAACAGTCCTTCCCATGCTTTCCTCTCACTCTTTCTGACTGCTGACCTGGTGCTTCCCATTGACCCGGCATAGTGAAGCAGGTCCCTTGCTCTTGGGAAGTAGAAGCAAGAAGCTATGCCAATATCACTTATTGGCAATTGTTTCTTGATTTGTTGGTCTTATATATCTGAATAATGGTAAAACCTATATTTTAAAACAAGCATCATTGTTGTTCTACATATCGACAGTAAACTATCTAATTCTACCAAGAGAGATCTAAAAATTCTGTGGGAAATCGGGATATTTTAGTCCCCACAGTCTAATCATTACCCTAGAAAGCATAAACAATTTTATTTTGAGACATTTGCTCTTATGATCATATTTAAACAATTCAAAAACACTTAAATACTTTTAGTATTTTTTATAAAATGCTTCAGTTAGAAGAAATATAATTTTAAATCTCAGAAAAAACAATGTTCAGTTAGTAATCAGATCAAAGAAATGTACAGTACCTTTCTCCGATGTTTCCTCAGATCACTTGGCTGTGATTGGCAGTAATAAAAGCGACATAAAACAGAACCAATTAATGATTACCATTTGACCATGTCACAAGTTAAATAGTATCTATAATTTAACTACCTTTTTTTTTGTTTTCATTCCATTCTTTTCAAAATAAATGTCTTTTAACCATTATAAAAGCATTCCTCCAGGGAACTATTTTAGAGAGGAAACTTCCTAGGTGGCATGTTGCAGGGGACAGGTCTTCATGATGGGATCATGTGTATATACGTAAAACATGAGACATGAGACACGGACCTTAGGGAATATGAAGCACATATGGAGTGAGCTAGCCAGAAGTAAATATGAGACTATATCCTCCCGAGAAAATATAGATGGGAGTGAAGAAGACTATGTGTAAATGAAGATCCAATGCACATATATGTAGTTTATAAACACTCCCTTTTGTCTCATCTACACAGGGCTTTGGACCTTCTCAGGGCGGATATGCTGTTCCTACGTGATCTCAAACTTCCTGGCATCCTAACAAACTCTCCATCTCCAAATACCAAAAGCTCTGGCCTCAGTATATCATATTTCTGGGGCTGCTGTTTTCTTGTCAGTGCTCTTTTAGAGAATTTTTAAAAAATAGTTATTTATTTATGATCCTAGATAAAACTTATTCACTTAATATTTGTTAAATTTTCTTATGTAAGTAAAACATTTTACTAAACTATTCCATTATACTTTACATTTTTGTTGCTATTGAAAAATGGGTTGATTTACCTCATTCAATATTCAAATTAGATATCGCTAACATGTTATTTATGCCTATGGATTTGTGGTGAGGTAAAAGTAAATACAAATAGGCTTTATTATCAGGACAAATAATAATGTTTGCAAAACATATAAACATATACAATATGAATGAATACAATGTCTTTTCAATCTCTGTCCCTAAAATTTCAAATTTTGCTCTGAATATTCAAACATGAATTATATGCAACAAAATTATTTTTTCTCCAATATTTTCTACAGGTAAAAGAAAACCTTCCCGTCTTTCACTATAACAATAATGAAATGACGACAAAGTTTTGTTAGGTGATAAAGACTTTCTGGGTTTTATTTTTTGTTTTTCTGAGTCAGATATTAAACATTTAAAATATTTTTTTTTACCCTCAGGAAATGCTCTAAATATCTGTTTTTTTTTTGAACTAGGTGTCTCTTATTTATTTATTTATTTATTTGGTTGCACCGTGTCTCTTAGTTGTGGCAGGCAGTCTCCTTAGTTGCGGGAGGCGGGCTCCCTAGTTGTGGCATGTGAACTCTTAGCTGCGGCATGCATGTGGGATCTAGTTCCCTGAGCAGGGATCGAACCCGGGGCCCCCTGCATTGGGAGCGTGGAGTCTTAACCACTGCACCACCAGGGAAGTCCCTCTAAATATTTTTTAAGTACTCTAATTATAGTATAATAATGCTGATTTACCACTGATTTATTTATAACTAACTGCTCAAGAAAATGCATGAAAGCAGTGGCATCCTATTCATACATAAATAAACTTTATGTCTAAATGGCTATGAATATATTATTTTATTATTATAAAAATAATAACACTGTCAAGGGTTATAATGCTAATATATAATGAAAATATTTAAAAGGGCAAAATACTAGGTTGCAAAAATGTAAGGAAATAATAGCAATACAGAAATAACCAAAGTTTTCTTAATTTGAATGCCAACTAAATTATGCTCTGTGGGCCAATATTCTTACCGTAGCTTTGATAATAAATAGGTCATCAATTACATATGGATAAACTAAGCCAGAGACAATATCATTTTTAGTTAATAAAATCAGATGGACGGTTCCTAGATTTCTAAAATAAGCAGATCATAATGTAGATCAGTATATTGGGTTAGTTTATCTTAGTACATTGGCTAAAAGTTTGTGCTGTATCTAGCTGGGATCAGCTCTGATTAGCTGGCCTTTGTTTGGACTTGCCATTGTCTGTGCTATCTACTTGAAAATATCTTTAATATCAAGTCCGGAAATAAGCAAAGAATAGTAAACTCAATGGCCTAAGGAGGTAAGTATTTCCTTTCAAAAATTTTTTTTCATCATTTCTCGTTTATACAGATTTACTTGCAAGTTCCATATTTGTAAAGAGTTTGGATATGGGAAATATTGCCTCACCATATAAACAGTTTTCTGTATCAATTCTCAGTCACAAAGTTAAAGAAAAAGATATCTAAACTGACAGACATAATAGAAATTTTATGAAGATAAAATTTTAAAACTTATTTACTTATAAGGTAGTTTTCCCCTTGGGGTGAGAGTATCATATATATACATACACACATACATATGCACATATGTGTGCATTTATATAAATTAATTCTAATGAAAATAATCTTTACAGGTTTTTTTTTTGCCACAATACACATTATTGCAACATAGTTATTTAAAGATACCACTTAGAAATTGAGTTAAACTTCTTTGTTCAGATATTATACACACCCATATACACAGAGAGATGCAGGCATTGTGACACTTTTTATAGAAGTTTCACAGCCTTCTGACCAGAAACACTATATACACTTAATATTCTTCTGTCATATTATTAATTTCTCCTCCATTTGTTACATTTGTGCTAGATTTTTGCAGTATACAAACTATTATTTGACCTATTTGCATTTTACTTAATCTCTATCCCCAAACTTTATTTATTTATTTTATTTATTTATTTTAATTTTTTTTTTTTTTGCGGTACGCGGGCCTCTCACTGTTGTGGCCTCTCCCGTTGCGGAGCACAGGCTCTGGACACACAAGCTCAGTGGCCATGGCTCACGGGCTTAGCTGCTCCGCGGCATGTGGGATCTTCCCAGACCAGGGCATGAACCCGTGTCCCCTGCATTGGCAGGAGGACTCTCAACCACTGCGCCACCAGGGAAGCCCCAAACTTTTATTTTTAATTGGAATTTTATTGTTTTAATAACATAGTTTTAATATTCATTATACAAAACATAGAATTTTACCTCCATAAAGAGTTCAGAATATTTAAATCTTCATTATTGTTGTCATTTCAACATATTCCCAGGTAATCACAGAAAAAAAAAAAAAAGAACAGTATATGCTTTTGAGTTAGCAAATCTGAAAAAAAATCCAGCCCCTCTTTACAAGCTGTGTTGAACAAGGACAATTTACCCATACTCTCAACATTTCAGTTACTTTCGCTCAAGATAATAACATTTTCAAATGTTATCACGAGAATCAAGTGACTAAACATCATGACATTCAGTAGTCATTCCACCTAACATTATTTTTAGCAAGGAGTACTTTGATTTTTTTTCTCTCTTATGTTAAGGGTACTTCCTAATTTAGGTTTCCAACTTTTAATCCCAAAAGAAGATACATGAAATAAAGAATTAAAGAATAAAGAAGGGTGAAAATGTTGACATGAATTATAAAACTCAATTGGGAAATTGCTGCTATTGTTGATGGCTCTTCTTTTAAAATTATATTATGTATATTATAAAATTATAACATTCTATGTTGGTGTATTGAAGTGATTATAATAAATAATTTTTGAAACTTATTGTGTTAAAAATAACCCACCCAGGTCTTCCCTGGTGGCGCAGTGGTTGAGAGTCCGCCTGCCGATTCAGGGGACACGGGTTCGTGCCCCGGTCCGGGAGGATCCCACATGCCGCGGAGCGGCTGGGCCCGTGAGCCATGGCCGCTGAGCCTGCACATCTGGAGCCTGTGCTCCGCAACAGGAGAGGCCACAACAGTGAGAGGCCCGTGTACCGCAAAAACAAAACAAAACAAAACAAAAAACCCACCCAGTCTCAATCATCAAGGTATCATCAGTAAAAATGAATTTAATGGTTTAAGTCATTCAGATTTCTGATGTGATATTTAGATTACTGCTCTTCCATTTACTTATTATGTGACCTTGGGAAAGTTACACCTGTGTAGGCTTGGTTTCCTCACTTCATAGTGGGATTAATATTTGTATCTACCACATAGGTTTGTTGAGAAAAAAAATAAAACACACAGAAAGTCTTTAGACTAGAATAGATTTCAGCTAATGCATCAGTAATTCTAATGGAAGCAAAGGTTCTCTGGACACATCATACCAGTGTCATGACTCCCATCCGATCCATTTCCCTGGCAGGACTTCGAGGGGTGAGCTTTGGTGTTGAGTGTCCACTGGGGGGAGATGAACTGGCCAGCGAAGAAGCTGTAACCGAGGCAGTGATGGAGGTACCTGGGTGGACCCTTGCTAAATTCAGGCCTTCCAGACTCACACTAGCCACTCTATTCTCAATTTCTTCAGCACGTAACTCTGTAGATTCTTTCTCTTCCTGAATTAGTCTGAAAGATACAGTTTATTTTTGATACATTTTATGCTGTTATAATGTTAATCGGAATTCACTAAATAAATAAATACTTTGTGAACATTTTATATCAAATCTAATATTTTCTTTTTTCCCTAGGCAATATAACTTTCAATAAATTCCAGAGATTTCCTGGCTGAAAATTAGAAAATCTTTCTTTTCAAATGATACATAATTCCTCCCAACTTTCATTTTGACCCCATTTCTATACTACCACCTGTTAAAACTCTTTTAAAACCTTGAGTGCCTAGTTAATTTCTGCCACTAATCCTAATCTTACATTTGTACTCAGGAACGAATATATGAGACTTTTAGAAACCCAAATCTCAACAAAGTCATTGAGTCTTACCTCCTATCCAATGAAAAAGTATAACTGATAGAATTCTCAATAAATGGTCATTCATAATTATAATTTGGCCAAATAAAACCCTGACTCAGCCAAGTTGCCTTTACATAAGCACCAAGCAATTTAATAATGTAGATATGAGAGACAGATAGTGAAAATTTTTTTAAAAAATACTGTTGCTATAAATGCTTTTGAGAAGACAAAACACTATTACTCTTTCTTTAAATAGGGAGAAGCTTCAAGAATATACATACGTTATTTATTACAAAGACACAAAGAATAAAGAACTTTAGCTGGGTTGCTTCAAGATCCTATTTAAGTTGAATCTACACACATTTTGCATATTGATATAATAAAACTGGGTACCAGTATAGTTTGTTTGAAAAATGGAGTTAGAAACCACCTCTCCTGAGATATTTTCCTCTTAACTACAAATGGCTTATTGTGATTTCCTATGATATAACCGTTAACTTCAAGGTTATGATCACTGCAAAGTTTTCTTTTTACGTATTTACTTTGGAAAAGTTTGGTAGTTTCTTACGAAACGTAACATACTTTTACCGTATAAGCCAGTAACTGTGTTCCTTCATGTTTACCCAAAGGATTTCAAAGCTTATGTCCACACAAAACCCTGCACACAGATGTTTAGAACTTTATTCATAATTGTCCAAACTTGGAATCAACGAAGATATCCTTCAGTAGGTGAATGGATAAATAAATTGGTACATATATACAGTGGAACAATATTCAGTGCTAAAATGCAACGAGCTAACAAGCCATGAAAAAACATGGAGGAACAATAAATGCATGTGACTAAATGAAATAAACCAATCTGAAGAGGCTACATATTGTATGATTCCAAATATATGACACTCTGGAAAAGGCAACTATGGAGACAGTAAAAAGATCAGTGTTTTCCGGGGGTTGGGTCGGGGAGAGGGATGAATAGGCAGAGCACAGCGAATTTTGGGGACAGTGAAAATACTATGTCTGTATGATATCATAACGATGGATACACATTATTATACATTTTCCGAACAACTAAGAGTGAACCACAATGTAAACTATGTATTTGAATAATATGATGTGTCAATGTAAGTTCATCAGTTGTAACAAATGTACCACTCTGGTTAAGGATGTTGATAATGGGGGAGGCTATGCATGTGTGGGGCTGGGGGTATATGGGAAACCATTGTACTTTTCCCTTGATTTTGCTGTGAATCTTAAACTTCTCTAAAAAATAAATCAATACAAATACTGAGGCAAATTTACTCTTAATTTTAATTTTTCACTTACACAAAGAATATGAATTCTGTTACTTTGAAGTTTATTTTCATGGTGCATGTTTTTTTAACATCTTTATTGGAGTATAATTGCTTTACAATGTTGTGTTAATTTCTGCTGTATAAGAAAGTGAATTCATGGTGCATTTTAACTTCACCCAAAGATCAGAATCCGAAAGGAAGGTTTAATCAAGTAACACAGTACATTATTAATGTTCAAACACATTCCAATGGAAAAACTGCCTCCTCTTCAAAAAAGAAAAAGAAAAAGAAATTTAGTACTTTCAAATGATTGGTGGTAAATGATTCCAGAAAAACCTTCTGGTGAGAGGCAATATGGTTCTGCTATACAAAAAATTGTAGTTTTAAACTCTAGGTATTCTATTAATTGTAAAGGAGAGTAAAACTTAGAGGAACTAGTTGAGTAAGAGATAGATTGTAGTTTAATCAAACAAAAAATCCAATGCTACCCAGATTTTCAGTTTATTTGGAAAACTCATCAAAGATTTCACCTTTACCTAATTCTTTTATATTGCTCTAATATCATCATTAATCTGTATATTTTTCATATATGTTTCTTACAAAAGCTGTCCTAATTTTATTCCGGGAATTTGTGAAAATGCACATTCTTATTCAGTAGGTGTGAAGCGAGGTCTGAGATACTGCAGTTCTAATAAGCTTTATTGGTGATGCCAATGTTTCTGATCTGATGATCACATTTTTAGAATCAAGGTCTTCTAATCACTTGAGACCATCAAAAATCATTGAACTCACCTGATTTCTTTGTTGATAGCATCCAATTGTTCCTGAAGCATCATGGCTAGGGTCTGGGCATCAGAATGACCACTTGGAGAGAGAAGATCCATTGAGCTAAAAATCGTTTCTCTATCATCATCATCAATGTCAGACATTTCTGTGTCACTTTCAAAAGGGTGGCTGCTTAGCACTCCAATTTGTTGAGTTCTATTCCATTCATGATCCCCAAGAGATTTCACCTAGATGGTAAAGGAACAATTACAGTATTTATCATGCTGCTCATTTTCAAAGCATTATTCTGAAAATAAAAACTAAAAACTTACACGCTTTTATAGCTTACTTGACAAAGGTAGAACTGATTATTAATATTTTAATTTATCATTTCAATAAAATAGTTCCTTGGTACTTAAATAATGGTAGGTACTAATTTTCAGCATAAATATCAATATTTTAATAGGAATAAAAATGATAAACTTCTGCATGATTTTTAGTTCAACCCCAATTCAAGGCAGCAATTACTTTAAAGCATCTATGTTGGCAACATTTTAACTTGTTTTCAAATATAACAATCTCTATTCACTTGTACTTTAGCATTTTCTTCTCTTATACTAATTAGGCTGAGGGTACGAATATTACCACTCAATAAATTACACAAGAATTCTCTCTCCAACATTCTAAGAAAGTATTAATAAAAATATTGTGCAGAGGTTTAATTTCATCTCCAGTGCTCTGGTCACTTAAATGCCTCACTGATTTTTTTAAACCCAAGGCATACTACAATAATTTACATGACTACGTTTTTAAAATGAATATAATAAATCCTCCATGTGAACAAAAGTCTTGAGTAACCAACAGACCAGTGCTTTTCAAGCTGTGGTCTGAAGGTAGGAGATGGTTGAAAGTAAGAGAGCAGTCCTAGATTTTCTGCTTTTAAAAAAATTGTTTTTCATTTTTGTGATGATGTAAAATGACTTCTGGGGGGACCACAAGATACTGCCCTGAGTAGTTACTTCAGATTTGAGGACCTGAGTAAGTACTTGTGTTACAAATTGTTTTGGTACCAAGTAGCACTAATTTATTTACCACATAAAACTGAGATGGATTTATTTATTCTTCGTTTGTTCATTTATTTATTTATCCATTCATTAGATATTGAATGCCTACTACAAGGGACTAACTTATACATGACATGTAGTTGCCAGCTAAAAAATCAAAGGATGTCAAAAGCCTTGTATAAATAAGGACAAGTAGGTTATATAGTATTTTGGACACATAAAAGAGGTTGAGGAAAACAAACTATACTTAGGGCACACAGGAACTATATATTACTTCTCTATAAAATGCAACTATATACTTACTCAACATATACAGCCTACAGATTTTAAGTTATTGACTGAATGAAAGACTGGCACTGCAGCTTATAATGAACAGTTTTCTATAAACACTTTCAATAGTGTGTGTACATTTTCCTCAAAGTGTTATTAAAACAGTAATTATTATTAAAATATGTAATTTTAATTAACAATATGAGTGCCATTGCTTAAATGCCCAAGCAAACTAAAAGCCCATTTGTTTGGCAATATGGCATAATAGATAAAAGTGTGGAATCTGAAATCACACGAATATAGGCTCAAGTTTTGACTCTATCACTTTAATGGCTGTGTAAGTCTGAACGCTTAAAATTTCTCAGCTTCAATATTTTCACATCTGAAATTAGTATAAAATAGTACTCAATTTACAATGTTATGTGGATAAATACTTGGGACATACTTGGTTCAACTTTTGGTACGTAGTAGGGGTTATACGTTAGTTATAGTTCTAAAAATATGTTATATATCACACCTGAAATTAATAACAATGAATTCTCTCAGTATTAAAATACTATCCAAAGTGGAAGAGTGCATTTACTTAAACCATCAAAGACTTGAAATAAAAAGTTTAACCTTTGGCTCATCTCTCCTCACACCCATGCGGCCTCTCCTTGGTCTTCTTATTACTTTAGTTGTTCTGTAATCAGACTGGCTGTCCACTAGGGATCCAACAGAATACCGCAGCTCAGCTGAGGTGTCTAGATGAGTTCTGGAAACAAGGAAAACATAAAATATGCTCAATCTCAAAACTTAAACTTTACCAGCAAATCACTATCCACTGCTTAATTGGCAGTAAAGCACAAATCCTCAAAGGAAGAAAAAAAAAACTTCAAGGAAGAAAATAAGTGTTGAAGTGTTGTAACTCTCAGAGGTCTCTTCGGAGGCTTATGTCAGAAACCCCAGTCTCAGTTTCATTCTGAAGGTCAAGTTCATTTTCTCTTTTTGGAATATTAAAAAACCTTTCTGTTTATTAATCATTATTTTCAAAAGCAGTAGTCCAATGGAACATGTTAAGATTGACAACCAAAATCCATTGGCTTACATTCCGACAACTCTTAGTTTGAGCTATTTAGTGGATATCCCAGTACATGCTATTTATCACTGTATTTGTTTTAAATATTCCTCATTAAGCTAAGAGAAAAATGTGTAAACTTTTGGGTCACAAAATTATCTATTTTCCAAAGTTTTATTTTTCAATTTAGAAAATCAACAAAATACTCAAAATCAGATTGGCCCAAGGTTAATAATCTTATTTTTTTAATAAAATAGGATATTTCACCAGAAGAGTTTTTCAGCTTTTGATAAGACATTGTTCCAAAAAGATTAAGAAAAATCTTCTAATAAGCACATTTAATTCTGAAATCTGCTTAGAGACGAAACAGTTGGAAAATTCTAACTGGAAAATATCGTCAGACTGGTTTTCAAAAAACATGATAATAAAGTACCCTGTAATCAAAGTGCACTAAAGGTTTCTCCAAATATATTATTTATATAGAGATTTACAGCAAATTCAGTTTACTGCTACGATGATGATGATAATTACAAAGTAACATGCTGTCCTATAAAATGATCCATCATCGTTAGGAAATATGCTTAAAGCCGTGTTTTCTCTTGAACCTGGGGCTCCTGCTGATCTACTATGCTTTCACTCTTAGCTCTCTTTGTGAACAAAGACAAACATCCCCAAATATTCGGCAAGATTATAAAAGGTTAGGTGAGGTCTGGGTTTTTGAAAAAGTAGAAGACACTGACCTAACTGATGCATGTCTTTGTTTTGCCAAATTGGACATTAAAGCAAATGAACTAAAGAATCATCCCCCAAATAGATGACAGCTATTGTTTTTATAGAAGTGAACTTGAGACTTAATCAAGCAAAATGGCTTTATTACGAATTAGTCATATATTAAAAACTAACCAACCAGGCCATAGTCATTAAGTGGCACAACTCTCAGTCTTTATTTATAGCAGAGGGTGTAAGTTTCATGAAGGCAAAGTTCAGAGTTTAGTCACTATTGTATGCTCAAGGAGGTATCCCTAGAATACAATAAGAACTTAATAAATATCTGGTAGGACAATGAATGGATGCAACTGATTATAATACAGTCCTAACTGTCTAGGTCAGAACATCCTAGCGACCTTTAGTCTGTGGCTGCTTAGGGTAATGTCTCTGTGGGTATCAGAGTAGAATTTCTAAAATTTTAACACCTCACACTAGGAGTATTGTTTTCTTGTTTTGTTTTTTTTTTCTTGTTGTTTTATCTCTCAACTCCAAGTCATTTATAAAAACATGAAACAAAACACAGATCTGGTCCCATCAAAGCCCTGCTCAAAACTCTTCAGTGTCTTACAAGGTCCTCTACCTGGGCCCCTCCTACTTTCTGGCTTCACTGCTAGTTACTCTCTGCCTTCTCTCTTCGTCTAGCTGTGCTGTCTGTCATTTTCCTCAAACTTATACTTTCTTTTGCTTCGAGCCTTTGAACATGCTATTCTTTCTGCCTGAAATCGTCTCTTCAAACATTTATGTGGTTACTATTCTTAAGGTCTCAGCTTAAAAGTCCCATCCTCATATACTATTCTAGCTCCTGGTATTCCCTCTATTATAACAGTCCTCAAATTCATATTCCTGCATTTTCCATCTGGAACATGTATTCTTCACTACCATCATCACTGTATCTCCAATGTCACAGGCTCACAAGTAGAAAGTACTTAATTGATCTTGAGAGAACAAAGATCTGAACCAACAACAATTGTAGAAGAGCCATTGCTTATACTTCATCTAAAGCAGTTACCCCTCACCTCTCTCTTTTTATTCAACTCTGTGATCTGTCAGAGGCAGTATATCCATATATCTCAGTTTTAAAATTATTCTTGGTGTACAATATTTTGAGAGGCACTTGCAGATGTAAGTTACAATACAGTCACTGGTTCCTTTAAACAAGGAACCAGGTAGTTTTCCCTCCTGAATCTCCTGTGACTCTTGAATATAATCTCACAAAGGAGCTTCAATAGATAAATCAAGCACGAATTTTCTTAGAGAAAAGCTGTTACCCATTTCTCTGCTTCCTGGGATGTCCTTCATTGTCCTTTCCAATTATCCAGATCCTACCCTTTCCCTTGAGTTGAGCCAAATCAGGCTTTCTCGGCCACTCTGGAACTCATTTTACTTTCATTTCAGATTCTAGTAGAGGATATTAGTCACTGATACTCACTTTAGCTCAACTCTTCTTACCTCCCCACCTGTAAGATCAAAAACTAGTAGATGAAGTTCTCATGCACTTTCTGTCCTCTTTATTGTTTTTTTTTCAATTATGTGCACTCAGAAATATGAATGTTCAAGAAATAATTGCTCTTTAATAAATATTCAGTTATCTCATTATAAATTAGCTATCTTAATAATTCCTATAATACTTTATATTTGTGAGTTGATTTACTGTTTACAAAACACTTTTCTCACTTGTCTCATTTATCTGCAAAGTAATCTTGTGAGATAGTCATAAAATATTATTTTATAAAAAATTTTTATATAATTCATGTAAATATACATATATATTTTATAAAAATTATTTTATATAATTATGTAAATATACATATATATATATGAACTTATTAAGGAAAAATGGGTTTTCCAAAATCAAACTGCTAGTTATTGTATGTTTAAGACCTAGGAATGTCAATTTTCTTATTTTTGGTCTAGTGTTGTTTCTATTACAATCCATTGTATCAAAGAATAGTTGCTCTGTATGTAGTTCCCAAGTTTCCCTGATGATCCTTCATTGTGGATTAATGTCACATTGCTAGGCTGCCAAGATGACTCACTAAGGTGATGAACTTTTAGACAACACTTCTAGAACTCTGTATTTCTGAGACTGAAGGTCAAAAAGACAATGAAATGGCCATTTGGTCTTATTAAAATATGTTTCATTTGTTGACTGAATAATGCTAGTTCTATGTATTTACTCTGTTGGTATTTTATCAGCTCTTTCTTTCTCCTTTACCGTCATCATCATCATCACCATGTATAAGACTGAATTAATAGCCTCAGATATATAAACCGTAATAAAACATTAGAAAAATAAACATTATTTTCAAAATTAAAGACCTACCTATTTAAAAGTTCCTTGGGTGTATTTATGCCTGCAGAACTGTGTTTCTTATACTAAACTGAATTCAAAATACTGAATTTTGTTCTTATTAATACTCACATTGAAGAGAATGTAAGCACCCTTAGGATTTTTTTTAATTTGGATTTTTCACCTGAATGTCCAAAAAATGCTTTACTAGATATTCATTTATTCAACAATATCTATTGAGAGTATACAATATACAAGGTTTCTTTTTTTAGGTGCTGAGATTATGGTACTCAAAACAGACAAAATATCCAACCTTTGTAGAGCTAACATTCTTAGGATAAGCATAAGACCAAGAAAAATGGACTTTTAGAAGTCTGTGGTGGTCAAAAGTTTCAAATAGCTGATACTGTGTTATCTATCAAATAAATGCTCAAATGGGTGAATCCCTCTATGGTTTTTTTTATCAACTTTAAATAAAAGGCTCTAAGCACAAAGGCAAATTATACGTGAATTATTGAGCTTGATCTGCCTATCTAGAGAGTAAACAAGGATCTCTTTGCTTTTTTTTTTTTTAAGATTAGGTATTGAGTCAAAGTAGATGAGTACAAACAAGTTTACTTGAAGTTTTTTTTTTTTTTAAACACATTTAATTTCTCCTTCCCTCTTTATTGTAATTAGTTTAACAAAATAGTCAGACACTAAGTGATCATACCAATGATGCTTCTTCAGCAAAATTAAACATTGAAAACATTTCTGCATGTAGAGAAAATGACTTTTCCTGGAAAGAGATGTAATTTCTGTATATATGGTTCCACTTCTTCATTTATAATTTATAATATATATGAAGACATAGCTCTATATATATTTAATACAGAATACAAAAGGTAATAATTTATATTTTTATTGAATATTTAAGGGAAGAATTACTGAATTAGAGAATTATTTTTGAGTGTAGAAACTGTAAATCAGTAAGGGATCAAAATAGGGCAATGCCTGCTGAGAAACAGGAGGTACTTATTTATTTTACTTGAGGAGATATGAAACCATAAGGAAATTCATAATGATTATTGGTGAAAAAGCTTTTTATTTAATGTTACCTTGATATTGTGGGTTCAATTAAAGAGCCAGTTCTCATTTTCAACTGGTCAAGTTCAGATCTCAGCTTTTCAATTTCTTCTGCTAATCTTTCCTAAAAGTCAAAGAGGCGTTACTCAGATGATATGCATATGCCAATAGTACCAACACTCAACTATGATAAACCAAACAACGAAGCTTAATGACTTTTTAAAAATGGAAAAAATGATTAACATATTTTTATTACATATTGTTAGACATGACAGCAAAAAATGCCTGATTTTCTCCTTGAAATGAAAATATGACAGCAGAAATCAATAAAATTTTATCTACATTCCCTAACATTCACTAATGCTAAGTTTTTCTAAATATATGGGAAAACTAAGGTCATGACCAGCTATGTATACATCACTTCAAAATCTGAGAACGTATAGCAGTTTAAAAAATAAAGAAAAGGTCTTATTTCTACAGTAAGTAAAGGATTTCAACCATCCTATAATGGTCGAAGGACACATGGGTGAAAGAGAAGGAAGATTAAATTAAAAGGATGAGAAAAAAATTATCACTTGATATGAGTTAAAATTATTAGCTCTATATTGGTACAATAATTTATGCATCTGATAATTTTCTCAGATTGGCATTAACAGTTTCAGTCTGCAAATTTATGAAGATGAGGGTGATCTTATAGCCCTTAATTAAATATTCATGTAAGGACTTAATTTTGTTTTTATATAATTATAAATTTTATAACATTATAAATGTGTCCTTCCAGATTTTCTATTGCTGTTATTTTTCCCCCTTTATGTGGCCAATGCTGGACATTTTACTGGACTCATACTTCTTTTCTCACCACAATTTTTTGTCAATGTGCCCTTTGCAATGTTTCTCTGATCTGATCTTTTTAAAATTCTTTCTACCACCATCTTACATTACACACGTTTTTACCTTTTTCCTGAATTATTTTACCAGCTTCCACGATGTATTGCTACCTTCAATCTCTTTCCCACACATTCCTCTGCTAGATGTATCATTTTATTTTATTTAATTTATTTATTTATTTTTTGCAGTACGCGGGCCTCTCACTGTTGTGGCCTCTCCCGTTGCGGAGCACAGGCTCCGGACGCGCAGGCTCAGCGGCCATGGCTCACGGGCCCAGCCGCTCTGCGGCATGTGGGATCTTCCTGGACCGGGGCACGAACCCGCGTCCCCTGCATCGGCAGGCGGACTCTCAACCACTGCGCCACCAGGGAAGCCCTACAAATTACTTTTAAAGCGTTTGACTTTTACTCTGAGTGAGACAGGAAATGATTGGAGGATTTCTGAGCAGAGAAGTGACCTGATCATTCTGATGGCTGTGAAATGGACTGATGAATGGGATTAGGAAGTAGAGAAGATAAAAAATTATTATGTTCTTCCAAAAACAGGCAAGAGAATTATGGCTTGGACAACAATAGTGTTAGAAAGAGAATGGCAAGGATATTGGTTGTATTTTGAAGATAGAATTAAGAGAATTTGCTTTTGGACTGGCTATGGGGTGTGTGATAAAGAAAGAGGTCAAGAACAGCTCCAAAGTCTTTAGCCTGCGTAGTTAAGAAAAAGAAGTTGTGATTTACTGACAAGACTGCTGCTGGTGGTGATTAGGTTAGGTGGTGGTGGTGTTTGGGGGGTTGGGGGATTACTTGTTAAGACTGAGATGACCATGTGTCCAAATAGAGATACTGGGTTGACTCTTGAATATATGTACTCCCTCAGGGAAGAGGAAGTATAGTAGGTGATCTAAATTTGCAAATTCTTAATTTACAGATGGTATTTAAATCCATGAACTCACCAGGGACCGAACATAGAGAAGAAATCCAAGGACAGTCCTAGGAACTTCAAATTTTAGAGATCAAAATAATGAAGAGAAACATGAAAAGAAGAGGTTGAGTATATGAAGGATATTTACTAATAATGGACTGTGAGTTAAATATAATCGAGTGAAAATTTGAGGAGTTATAGGAGATGTGGTTAGATGAGGAAATGTGCTCAGCTGTATGGAATGATATTCAGAAATGAGGTATGACCTGGGATTTGCTGCCTCTAGTGATTGACATGAAAAGGAATGCAAAGCATGGAATGATTAGTACTGCGGGTTGCCTGGGCAGACTTTTGGAGCTACAGGCTTGGGTAGGAGGTTGGGGAGTGGGTTCTGGGGATCTTACCAGAAGCACACAGAGCTTTGGATAACATAACATTCCATAACAGGATTAAGTCCTGAATTCACAATCTGTTTACACCCTAGTTCTTTAAACACAACCAGTCACAGCAAACTTCTGGTGATTCAGCAAATCAACCATCTTTGTTTTCTCTGTGCTATTGCATAGTTATCATCTTCTTCCCTACCATTCTTTATTTGTTAAGATCAAATGTGCCTTCAAGAGCCTGATGAAATGTTATCTTCTTCACTGTAGACTTTCTGAACTACTTTAGAAAGAATTAGATGCTATCTTCTAGGCACCATATTGTATTGCTCTAATACACCTATATTTTCTGGGTTTAAGGGTGTGTACATCCTGACCGTGGGACTAAATAGTTATTTTTTAAATTAACATCATAATATGTAGTATTCAATTCAGTTAAGTGTACAATTGTTCTTTCTTATCTTTATTCTCTCATCTTTTCCAATACCTTCCAAATGACATACTGTTGCCAGATCTCCTTCCCTTTCCTCCTTCCTTCCCTCCCTTCCTCCCTCTCTTCCTCCCTTCCTTCCTTCCTTCTATTACTCCCTCTCTCCCTCCTTTCTCTGTTTCCATTCCTTCCATCTTTTGTTTAATATACATCTATAAGTCACTTCTTAAGTTAGTGATTTTATATTATTTCATTTACTGATGCTGAACAAAATGAAATAAGACAAAATTGCTAACAAGAATTTTACATGTTAAGGAAGGAGGAAAACACATTGGCAATTACCGCTTTTAACATTTTATAATCTGGTCCTTATCTGCCTAGTCTGTCACATATCCTACAATCAGAATAACTGATTCCAGCCAAACTGTTATGTCCATTATTATTTAAGATATCAAAGTCACTACTCACCTCCTCCCCACTCTAAGTACTTGCAATCATGGCACAGGCACTGTATTTGAAAGTCTTGCAAAACAGTCCTATCTTAAAGCATTCTGAAGCCTTCTTTATAGCAGCAATGTATATTGATCTATCCTACCTGTAGTTCTTACTATCTTTCATTCATTTGACACTTGGCATCTGTGACTCTAGAACTCATTGTTTTGTGTTTTCTCTCCTCAATTAGACTTTTCAGGTACTTTAGAACTAAGTTCATGTTTGCAAATATAACAGCACAATTTTATGCACAGTAGGTATTTAATACATTTCTGCTAAAATAATATCTCAAACTAGACACAAATCAGTGCATACATTTTTATCCCATTTATATAAAGCATGAAAAAAGTCAAAACCATTTTTTTTCTGTTAGAAGTTAAGCTAGTGATTATCCTTTAGGATAAGAGTAGTGATTATATGCTAAGTGGGGCTTCCAGGATGTTGACTTTCAGTGTGTTTGGTTTGTAAAAATTCATCAAGCTCTCCCTATATATGTACACTTTTCTGTATGTATAATATAAAAGTTAAAATATTTTTAAAAGATAACATCCTAAAATTATTTATTATCAAATTTATTTTATAACAAAATATTCACCAATGTGAAATAGAAAACTGGGCAAAATGTAAGCTTCCATAATACCTTGTCATGCAAAGATTCTTCCAGATTCTTTCTGAAAGTTTCTGATTCTTGAATTAAAACATTCTACAGAAAAGAAAAAAAAACAGATAAATAATAAATAAAACAGAAAATAATTAAATATGTAGATTAATTTTTTATCACTCAAGAATCTTCTTTGATTCCTTCCTTGGTGCATCTATTTTTTTGTTTCCATGGAAACCAAGTTTCAATGGAATCTTTAAACAAGACACCTTAACATTTTTAGAAATACATAATTTAAATAGGAAATGTCATTTTGTAACACTTGATTGACAAATAAGATAAATAGTAACTTTTAAGCTATTTCTGACTGCCTCTTCCCAGTCTTTTTAAAATTTGAAATAATTAGGTTACTTTTCAAATGAGAAAAAGTGAATAAAAAGTAAAATATTAGCCAAAGCTATCATAGAGAAGAATTCAGATAAACTCATTTTTACTACCCGAAGAAAGAAGAAATTGTAAGATCAGATTTTTTTAAAAGTTCAATTTCTGGATCTTTACTTCAAATACATAATTAACAATTTCTAATAATGTTTAAATTATTAGATAAATAAAAACAAAATATTAGCTTTTTTAAAAACTAATGTTACATATCATGATGTGGAAATAACTTGCATCATAGATTTGAAAAAAATCCTTGCCATAAAAGTATTACTGTTGTAAAAGCTTTATGCTTTTCTTATAGTATTACAAAGCATGATTTAAAATAATGTATTCTTTTCACATTTATAGAGTTAAATTAAAACACGAGTGTGGTTATTGGCATGCATTTGGTGCTGAATGGGAAGAAGGCATGCCTTATGACTTCTTAATGGGTAAATTAATCAAACTACTTTAACATTTCATTGAAACATTTTTCCTATTTTGGTTTATTGTATGGAGCAGGGGAAAATGTCTAGCTTAGGTAGCGATTGGCATTCCATCTAAATTTCCAAAATGATTTCTCCACCTAGGTTTTAGTCCCTACCTTTTTTTATACTCTGGAATTGGCAACCAGCTCACTAGCTCTTGCTGGTCAGGTAGTCACCAACTATTAATCGGACATATTAACTGTGAATGAAGTTGTAGATTGTACAGAAACACTTTTTTGGAAACAATGCAGCTGAAAGTTTTGCATTTCTAAACTCTGTGGTGGGACTGACACTAGTGCTATTGGTGATATAAACTCACTCACATTTTGGCTTTTAGACTAGCAGTAGATTCAGTTACTTGAAACATTTGTATGGTTCAAAGCAAGCCTCCCCACACACTCCAAAATACTAATTTTTGTCTTACTCTTCGTCTTTGCATACCACATGAAAGACAAATGAAATATTTTCATCACAAAAGTGCAATATGTTTTAATACCTTTGTCTTATATGATCATGCTAATATGTAATATTTATATACCATGTAACATTTTTTATTCATTTAAAAATTGATCTTACATATTTTTACAGAAACTATTTGTTCACTTTTAAGAATATATCAGGCTTTTTTTAAATTAAGGAAAGTAAATGGATCATCTGAACAATGCAATGATTGTAGCAGAGTGTAATACAAACATGATCGTAAGAACATAGCTGATAATCATGTGATTCTACTGGTCCTTTTACCTTCTCTTCTAGAGCAGCCATTCGTTCCTTTAAGTGTAGCTGTAAGCGTTCATTGGATTCAGTCAGAAGTCTATCCACAGTATCGGATAATCTTTTGTTGTGCTCCTCATTCATTTTCTCTCTTTGCCTAGCCTTACATTCAAAAAATAAATAAATAAATTTAACATAAAAATCACTTAAAAATATTTGGGTTTGTTTTTTCTAGTTTTAAAACTGGATTTAATTTTATGTCTGTTTTGATTAAATTGGCAGAAACTTTTTTTAATGCACAGGGCATATCCATATCATTTTAAATATAACCTATAATCAAGAAAGACATTCAGTTCTTATATGTAGAATATAAATCCATAAACTGATGCTTGAGAGGGATGGTCTTAAAATACATACTCTTTGAAGTTCTTGATTTTTCTCTTCAAGTTGACCTTCTAGATGCCTCATACGTTCTTCAATGTTTCCATGTCTTTCTTCAGCCTGTTAAGAAATATGAAGAATGCACCTGACATGTAAGATATGGTTAACATTTTTCCTCTAAATAAACTGAAATAAAATGTAAAGCAAGCTACTACCAACCGCAAATGTAGTTTTCAAAAAATAAACTTTTTTTAAACAGGCAGCTGAACAGCATTGCTTGAAATGTGTCAGCTACAAAGGCCTGTTACATCCAAGCATCAGCAAAACATCGGAGTTATTTATGAGCAATGAAATCAGCCAAATGTAACATGCAGACTGTGCATGGTTTGAACACAAACCTGCCATTGTCCAATCTTAAGCTCCTGAAGCACTGAACTGCACAGATGGTCGATTATCAATAAATAAAAGTAACATAATTTTTACAAATGAAAAGAAAAACTTAGATGAATTCTATTTAGCAATAGAAAGTAAAGTCCAGTAGGACTACCTTCCTACGTATGGAGATCATTTCTTGTAGCTTAGCTTCCATAACATATTGATAATCATCAGATGAGGTAGAAGAGGTTGGATCAGACTAACGAGTCAAGGAAAAGGAGAGGGACAAAATTGAAAAATCAGAACTAAAGGCACTGACACTGAACAGAACATAGCACAGAATGCTTAAAAGAAAAATGTGACAGCAAATTTAATACTTTAATAGAATTTTATGTGGAAAGAACTACACTGATATCTGGTGAACATGATGAAGTTGATGGTTATAAGTGAAAAATAATGATATGCTCAAATAAAAAGCTACCAACCTAAGGTATGGAAGGTTAGTGATGGCTGGCAATGAAAGACCACTACAGAATGAACTAAAGCAACTCTGAAAGAGTCATGTAATAATTGGAATTATGGGAAACCAAACACTAGAATATGTCTCTGATAGATTGTTAAAAGTTTTATATTTTGGGTTGTTTGTTTGTTTATCATATTACTTAAAAATAATGGAAACAAAGTACCTCAATATTGAGGAGTAGGCCAAGCCAATGACTCAGGTGAAATAAATTTGGAACAAAATTTATTATAAACCCAGCTCTGTAGAAATCAGAGAAAAAGCTAAGCCACAGGGTTAATTATTATGAGTATTCTCCAATTCAAGCAGGATTGTTTCCTCAGCAGCACTGGCAAACTTACAAAATGACTTCTGGTCTCTGAATACAAACTATGGCTGTAGGTGTAGAACCTCAGCGCCTATTCTTAGACATAGCCTTAATTCGACATTTTAAATAAAAATGATTAGAAGTCCTCAAATAAAGTGAAAATAATGCTGTGAGGACAAGAAAACTTATTGTGAATTCTCCTGAATGATACTAGGGACCACTCTAAAACTGATTCTGCATTGATTTGTTGCTATGGAAACAAAATAGTGCCCTAAAGTGAATAGGCAGCACAGTGCCTTTTGTGAGCTAATGTTTGCCCAGTGCCAAGGTTAGTTACATGTCTTGGAGGTGAATGTCAGGTTACCACAGATGCAGAGTGTTCAACACATGTGACATTGCTGATAGCTGAATTGTATTAGTATGTTATGCACAGATTACATGTAAAGTTACATCAACATTTTAATCATAATTACAAGTTAAATAATCACAACAACCAAAGTACCCTATGTCAGGATAACAAAATTTAACTCCAGAGCATATTCTATTACATTTTATAAGTTTATTCTAAAACAGTGAAATGTACTTTATGAAAATATAGGACTATATATAAATATATCATGCAGTACCTGAAAAGAAATAGTAACCTATTCATGTATTGGTTCATATACATATGTACTATTTTATGCAAGAAATTCCAACTTAATCTATAAAATAAACATTTAACGGCTGTGCTTATGCAAATAACTCAACGTTTACATTTTGAAAGATTTTCCTTCTGATATTCTTATTTCATAAATCAGGAAAATAATGAAGAAATAACAAATAACCAATTTCTCTCCTCAACCAGAAGCAACACAGAATGCTACCATAGTCTTCAAATGCCACAAAATGATTTTATAATATTTTTTAAAATTTATAATTCAATTAAGAATATAGTAAATGGTTCAAAATGTTGCTGAAATTATGTATTTTAAATTCTTAAACATATCTGTAATCTCTCAAAAGTACATTTTAACAAGCAGTTAATGTTATGACAATTAATCT
The DNA here is from genome assembly GCF_963455315.2 of Globicephala melas. Taxonomy (NCBI): domain Eukaryota; kingdom Metazoa; phylum Chordata; class Mammalia; order Artiodactyla; family Delphinidae; genus Globicephala; species Globicephala melas. Next base: position 37,228,867 of record NC_083323.1, on the reverse strand, counting down.
GGTGACTGACTCAAGGTAGTCAAGGCATGAACATTTCAATTTCCAAAACTGTTTATTCAAATATACAAGTAAGTCAGTAGGTCCTTAAAACTTCTAGCTGTTTCCATGTTAACTACTGAAAACACACCAAACATTGTGAAAATTCACTTCAGAGATTAAACGAGAATTCTGTCATGTTTAAATCACTGTTATTGTTGATACTTTTTATTGGTACTAAAAATGAATGAAATACCTTATGGGATTCAAGATGAATTATGTCCTTGCTGAGGAATATGCATTTTAATTAAAGAAGTAAACATCATAAATCATAAGAGTGGGATCCCAAAATGTTATTATTTAATTGTATATACACTCACCAAAGCCAAATTTTAAATTTTATCCCTAGCCATTATTCAATACCTCTTACTTTCTAAAAGCCTTAAATGAGCTTTAGCTACCTATTTTTACACACACACACCCCACACTGGCAAAAAAAAAGATATTCTTATCAACCAAAGAATAAATTCAGACATCATCTCTAAACAAACACTGGATCAATTTGCAACCACTATTGATTTATGTTCACCTTAACCTTAAGAAGCCTGCAATTTAAGCAACTGGTGTAAATACTATAGTCACATAAGAACAATCTTCTATATTTTGACTCCTTGATGCGATAGAGGGCTTATCTTGGTTTCACTCTTTAATGTGACAAGGCAATTTCCAAACGAGCTAAAGTTTTAGAAGAAAACTTTACAGTTTTCTTTTATAGGCAGAAATAGTTTTGAGAAGAATGTGAATATATCTGGAAATGGAGAAGCAATCAAATTTAAAGAGAGGAGGGCCAAAGAGAAGAAAACAATAGTGGCAGATAATAAAAGCAGAAAAAATACTTATAGGCCAATTAAAATATATGAAGGATTGTTAACAATATCATTCAAAATATGGGAGAGGGAGCCTAAACTAAGCATAAATCATAAATTAGTGAGAAGTCAAAAACATTATGACGTAGAAAAGACTATGGAGATCAATAATAAGACATTGAAAACAAATTGGAATTGAAGTAATGAATAACTAAAACCGGTTTTAGAGACAGTCCCTAAAGGTCTTGAGAACAGAGATAAGAAAATGGTCAAAAATCTTTTTAGCCATAAAGCTTGGGAGAGCAAATGAAGACTGATCTTCAAATGTTATAAAAGGGTTACAAGCAGAGGGAGTACACTGAAACTAAAATCTCAGCACCAGAGGCGTGTGAATAATGAATTAAATATGGCGATAATCTACAAACTGTATATCTGAAATAATGTTGATACACAGCCAGTCAGGAGAGAAAGCAGTAAAAAGGACAAGCAGAGTGAATTCTAACATTTTCAGACTTTTTAAGAGAGGTAAAACTCCTGAAAAGTGAGGAAATCAAAGGGGTCTATTCCCTTTTAATTCCCTTTCTATTCTCTTTTAATTCCAGATGAAGTGGAATTTTAGCAATATATTATCAGGTAGGAGTGAACTGAGGAAGTTACTTTGGGTGCATAAGTGAATATATGTATCAAATATGACCTCAGTAAAATAAAATAGAGGGAAAAACAGATGAGACACCTATTTTAAGTTGTTTTGTTTTACATTCTAAATTAAGGATTCTTAGGAATTTTTAAAGCCTCATATGCCAAGTATTATATTTTAAATTATGTTTTATTCTCAATCCATCAGAGGTTAATTTGGGGCAATTTTTTGCTGAATTTTAAATTGTGTTTTTGGAGGAGAGATTCCAGACTTTCTTGTAGTTTACTTATGATACTATTGATTATTTTACACTAAAATATTACAAAAGTTACTTTTATTATTTAGCCTCTTGCCTAACTCCCCCTAAAATAGTTCAGTTCAATAAGATAACTCTTTATAAAATTTCTTTATATTCCTCAAATGAAAAGCCTAAGTATACATATCTTAATCCATATTATAGTAATTTTAAATGTGTTTGCAAGAAAAAATAGCATATTACTACTACTATGTTTGCACTTTTTATATAATTTCAATAATATTTCTAAAATTAAATAAGTTTATATTTATTTTAGAAATCACACATCTCTGAAATTTCCAGAGTGGTTTATGGCATGGTCTGTGACTATGGAAGGATCCAGATTGTATCACCCTAATCAGACTAAAGTTTCATTCAGCTAGTTAGTCCAATACTCTACAACAAACTAGACCAATACTTTCTGCTTTGTCAACTGTTTGTCTTTTCACTACCTGTTTAACTACCCTATTTTAACTAATAGGCAACAGTTTACTATTCCTCTTTAATTATTTACTTTTCCAAAAGTAACTATATGTGGCTACTTTTATTTTGTTGCATCAATTGTTTTGGATAATCCCTAATGCCAGAATTTATAACTTGCAGTTCATGTATCTATCTGACCCGTTTACTGCAGTGGTGTGGAAAACAGCACATGGTAATGACTATGTGAACATCTAAAATGTGTGTAAATTTTTGAATTGATATTAAAAGTCAAACATGCTTTTAGTGACAAAATCTGTACTTTTATTCTAGTGACATGTGACTTTCAAGCAATGCCATTCCATTTGACTGTGAAAGGTAAGAATAGTCGTTTTAGCATTATAATCGTTGCTAAGTTCTAAAATATGCATATAATTGCAGAATCTAATGTCCATAACAGTTAATTTTGAACATTCTTCAGAATATTATTGATTTTAATTGGTTCAGAAGAAATTACAACTATTAAAATCACTTTCTGACTATTTAATGGCTTTAGACTTCTACAAATCTAATGTCTAACTTCTAACAAAATTTTTTCATACCATAGTCAGAAAGGAATCAACTGCTTATGATATCGCCTACATTTCTAATACTGTACAATTTATGTTGAGCTTACTAAATTATTATGTCTCACGTATATCCATATGTGCAAATATAACCATGGAAAATTAACTCTAAGGATGTGATATTTTGTTCGTTTTTGTTAATGTTTAAATAGGCAAAGGAATCATCATATCATATATATCAGTCATTCATTTCAACATAAATATGTGTAACATAAAAATTCATCTAAATAACAGACCAATAGAGTAAAGATTAAATAAACTTAATCTTCATAAAGCCTAAAGAAAATCTTCATATATTCCATTTTGATTACTAGTCATTTCTATAAGTATATCTAAGTTGACCAACTGTTTTATTGCAGTACCTTTGTCAGGGCTGCAATTCTCTGAGCCAGTTCAGCCTCTACTTCAGGTAAGGTCTCAGCTTTTCTCATAGTTTGCTGCAACTTTTGCTCAGCTAGCTCAAGACGCTCTTGTAACTGTCTATTCTTCTCTTCCATCTGAAATAGGGACGAAAAAAGAGACACTTAAATTGTCACAGTTAGGATAGCAAACACCAGTCACCAGGGGCTGTGGGCTTCAAGTCACTCTTCTAGAGTTAAAATAAGCTACTACTACCATACCTACTGTGCAAAGAGATTATTGTTCTCATGTTTTCATATATTACTTATCCATAATCCTTAATAAATTCAGCACATTAAAAAAAGAAAACCTTTTACTGACGGCAGCAAAAAGAAAAGAAGTTAATAGTGAGTATTAACCTGGACAAATGGAATACAACTTAGTACTAAGACTTCAGATACACCGTAATAGCAACATACTGAAAATCGTAACATTAGCTGGAGTAGGAGAGGGAATGTAGCATAATGATTGAGAGTCCAGGCTCTAGAGATGAAGTTGGAAGACTTTTCCTGTGAAGGCCAGATGGTAATTATTTTAGGCTTTGTGTATCATAAAGTCTCTGTTCCAACTATTCAATTTTACTGTTGTAGCACAAAAGCAGTCATAGACAATGATTAAATGAATGGGTATGTCTATGTTTCAATAAACCTTTATTTATAAAACAGAGCCATAGTTTTGGCACATGGGCCATAGTTTGCCCACTCCTTCTCTAGAGCCGAATAGACCTAGGTTTCCATTATTGACTCTGCAATTACCATATGTGTGACCTTAGGAGAGGATTCATGTCTCTGAACCTTAGTTTCCTAGGTATAATAATTGGACTTACTTTACTCCTCAGTATAATAATTGTATAATAATTATTTTACTTTACAGTATAATAATTGTACTTACAGGTGGTGGTTGGATTTAAGTGAGGTAATACATGTAAACTGTTTAGCACAGTTTCTGGTTCATGTCTAGATCCAAAGTAAATATTAGTCATTATTTTTATTATTATTAAGATAGATTTCTAGATCACACACTGAAAATCGCATCTGTTTAGTTAGCTTGGTTATAAATTTTAGAGAATGATTGATTACCAAAGAATACCATATTTTATTTACTCTATGTTTTGTGAGAATGGTGAGAACACACAGACCAGAACAAAACCAAGATAGAGATACTGAACCTGCCGTAGGATGGCCTCTTTATTTGCTAACTCATTTTCTAGTTTGTCATTCATGTCATGTATGGAGGTAGATTCTCTCTGAGCACTGAGGTAACGCTTCTCAAGGGTCGTGATTCTTTCTTCCATATCTTCCTTCTGTGCCATGGCCTACAATTAAAATAATTTAAAAAATCAGATTCTTAGTTTATATATTGTCTTATTATTTAAGTTGAATAGTGAGCTATAAAAGAAACTATTGCTTTCTTGAGGTAAATATTCATTCCTTTCTTTTCATTAAGGGGATGCAAGATTTCATGTGAGTTTTCTCAACTTATTTGTCAGAATTCTTCTTCCATCTTGGGTTAGCAAAAAGCTTTCTCTATCTGAGAATGCAATGGAGCACATTTTAAAACTCCTTACTGTAGACTTGGTATTCTTAGAAAAGAAGTGGCAGAAAAATTAGTTCATTACACAGTAGAAATAAGTATAATTATGGGTAGAGTTGCAAACCATAAAATTGGTAAAATGGTGGCTATAGTTCCAAATTGCAAAGGGTTTTTCAAAGAAGGATAATAAATATCATCAGTAACCTTATTGTCATGTATAAGTAAGAATAGCTCAGTGGTTAAAAGAGAAGGCAAAAATGAAAAAAAAAAGTAAATTTGAATCACACTCACAAATGAATTGACAAATTTACTTTGGAACTTAACCATTTCCCTTGTTTAATTGGAATATGATATATTCCAATGAAAAAGAATTTATAGAACTCAATGAACACAAATCTCTAGGGGAAAATCAGTTATTGGTGCAAATGAAGTGATAATTTTAAATACTATATTATTAATATAATATTAACTACATTAAGCAATAATTTTAAACCATATAATTCATAGATAACATGGAAATGATTTTATCTTCCTAATAGCTTACATGGGAATTTATTAGTAGGTAGATAACCTACTTTTTTGAGTTATTGGGAAAAATCAGCTGCAGAAGTGAGCATCTTGGGCCTGGTGTGGTTTTCTGATAATTTGGGAAGCTCCTTTGCATAAGGAGCCTGACATTGAGGAGATGGTGGTGTTTTCCATTTATTACCATCCAGGTTTCTTTGACCACTTGTTCCTAAGCAGTCTCTTTGTTACTCTCCTACAAGATCCAGAGTCAATCCTGCCACATGCACAGAACAGATAAATTCCATTCTAATTTTCCAACAGAAATAGAAGCCCTTAAATGGACAGTCCTTCAGCTTCCTGATCTTCCCTAACCACCATCTGGAAATTTAACTACATCCACATAAATCCTTAACCTCTATCTTTTAGTTTAGAACAGGTGTCCCACCTTCCCTCAAAGTTCAGTCATTATCTGTATTCTGGGTTTTATGCCTTTTCTTTTCTTTTCTTTTTTTTTTTTTTTTGCGGTACACGGGCCTCTCACTGCTGTGGCCTCTCCCGTTGAGGAGCACAGGCTCCAGACGCGCAGGCTCAGTGGCCATGGCTCACGTGCCCAGCCACTCCGCGGCATGTGGGATCTTCCCGGACCGGGGCACGAACCCGTGTCCCCGGCATTGGCAGGCAGACTCTCAACCACTGCGCCACCAGGGAAACCCTATGCCTTTTCTAATTCAGGGATTTGGTCACTTTTTCTCCTGAATTTTCAAGGTGCTAGTAGAGGTAAATCCCATAACAATAGCAAGAAGAATGAAACAGGCTTATAAAAAATTTGGTACAGATCAGAGGAAACAGAGATGATTCAAAGAAAATAAGAATGAGAATTCTTATTCTCATTCTTAAAAATAAGAAAGATAAATTATCCGATAAATTATGGACCATTGTCCATAATCTGAATTGAAATTATGAAACCAAACTGTTGGAGTGGGTGGAAAGACTTACCATAGCTTTAAAAATAAGTAAGCAAATTTATTTACCAGGTAATTAATAAAATCCTAGAAAAATAGAAAGCCATACAAAAGGAAATATTACCATTGACAATGACTACTTGGATCATTTGTGGAATTATTTACATAGTCATAATAATGGTAACACTGAATGTGATTTTGAGATGATTATAGTGGAAGGATGGGTGTTAAGAGAAAGGAAGGGAAAGAAGAGAGTTAAAATCCTCATATAATATAACAGCAAGACATAGGATAAGTTTAAATAAGAGAAAATACCAGAAGTAATGGCTAAAAGGGTTGAAATTAAGAATTTCAGAGACTCTCCACACCTCTCCTTCCGGGAGCCTGTGCAGCCCGCCACTGCCAGGGTCCCGGGATCCAGGGACAACTTCCCCAGGAGAACGCACCACACGCATTAGGCTGGTGCAATGTCACGCTGGCCTCTGCCGCCGCAGGCTCGCCCCACATACCCTCCCTCCCCCCTGGCCTGAGTGAGCCAGAGCCCCCGAAGCAGCTGCTCCTTTAACCCCGTCCTGTCTGAGCGAAGACCAGACCCCTCAGGAGACCTACACGCAGAGGCGGGGCCAAATCCAAACCTGAACCCCAAGAGCTGTGCTAACAAAGAAGAGAAAGGGAAATTTCTCCCAGCAGCCTCAGGAGCAGCGGACTAAACTTCCACAATCAACTTGATGTACCCTGCATCTGTGGAATACCTGAATAGACAACAAATAATCCCAAATTGAGGAGGTGGACTTTGGGAGCAACTATATATATATATATATATATATATATATATATATATTTTTTCCTTCCCTTTTTCTCTTTTTGTGAGTGTGTATGTGTATGCATCTGTGTGAGATTTTGTCTGTATAGCTTTGCTTTCACTATTTGTCCTGGGATTCTGTCTGTCCGTTCTTTTTTTTTTCTTTTTTTTTACTTTTTAATTTTTTTTCATAATAGTTATTTTTTATTTTAATGACTTTATTTTATCCTACTTTATTTTATTTTATCCCCTTTCATCCTTCCTTCCTCCCTCCCTCCCTCCCTCCCTCCCTCTCTCTCTCTATCTCTCTCTCTCTTTCTTTCTTTCTTTCTATTTTTTTCTCCCTTTTATTCTGAGCCATGTGGATGAAAGGCTCTTGGTGCTCCAGCCAGGAGTCAGTGCTGTGCCTCTGAGGTGGGAGAGCCAACTTCAGCACACTGGTCCACAAGAGACCTCCCAGCTCCACGTAATATCAAATGGCAAAAGTCTCCCAGAGATCTCCATCTCAACACCAAGACCCAGCTTCACTCAACGACCAGCAAGCTACAGTGCTGGACACCCTATGCCAAACAACTAGCAAGACAGGAACACAGCCCCATCCATTAGCAGAGAGGCTGCCTAAAATCATAATAAGGCCACAGACACCCCAAAACACACCACCAGACATGAACCTGCCCACCAGAAAGACAAGATCCAGCCTCATCCACCAGAACACACACACTAGTCCCCTCCACCAGGAAGCCTACACAAGCCACTGAACCGACTTTAGCCACTGGGGACAGACACCAAAAGCAACGGGAACTACGAACCTGCAGCCTGCGAAAAGGAGACCCCAAACACAGTAAGATAGGCAAAATGAGAAGACAGAGAAACACACAGCAGATGAAGGAGCAAGGTAAACATCCACCAGACCTAACAAATGAAGAGGAAATAGGCAGTCTACCTGAAAAAGAATTCAGAATAATGATAGTAAAGATGATCCAAAATCTTGGAAATAGAATACACAAAATGCAAGAAACATTTAACAAGGACCTAGAAGAACTAAAGAGGAAACAAGCAATGATGAACAACACAATAAATGAAATTAAAAATTCTCTAGAAGGGATGAATAGCAGAATAACTGAGGCAGAAGAACGGATAAGTGACCTGGAAGATAAAATAGTGGAAATAACTACTGCAGAGCAGAATAAAGAAAAAAGAATGAAAAGAACTGAGGACAGTCTCAGAGACCTCTGGGACAAATTAAACGCACCAACATTCAAATTATAGGGGTCCCAGAAGACGAAGAGAAAAAGAAAGGGACTGAGAAAATATTTGAAGAGATTATAGTTGAAAACTTCCCTAATATGGGAAAGGAAATAGTTAATCAACTCCAGGAAGCAGGGAGAGTCCCATACAGGATAAATCCAAGGAGAAACATGCCAAGACACATATTAATCAAACTATCAAAAATTAAATGCAAAGAAAACATATTAAATCAGCAAGGGAAAAACAACAAATAATACACAAGGGAATCCCCATAAGGTTAACAGCTGATCTTTCAGCAGAAACTCTGCAAGCCAGAAGGGAGTGGCAGGACATATTTAAAGTGATGAAGGAGAAGAACCTACAACAAAGATTACTATACCCAGCAAGGATCTCATTCAGATTTGATGGAGAGATTAAAACCTTTACAGACAAGCAAAAGCTGAGAGAGTTCAGCATCACCAAACCAGCTTTACAACAAATGTTAAAGGAAATTCTCTATGTAAGAAACACAAGAGAAGGAAAAGACCTACAATAACAAACCCAAAACAATCAAGAAAATGAGAATAGGAATTTACATATTGATAATTACCTTAAATACAAATGGATTAAATGCTCCCACCAAAAGACACAGACTGGCTGAATGGATACAAAAACAAGACCCGTATATATGCTGTCTACAAGAGACCCACTTCAGACCTAGGAACACATACAGACTGAAAGTGAGGGGATGGAGAAAGATATTCCATGCAAATGGCAATCAAAAGAAAGCTGGAGTAGCAATTCTCATATCAGACAAAATAGACTTTAAAATAGAGACTATTACAAGAGACAAAGAAGGATACTACATAATGATCAAGGGATTGATCCAAGAAGATATAACAATTGTAAATATTTATGCACCCAACATAGGAGCACCTCAATACATAAGGCAAATACTAACAGCCATAAAAGGGGAAATGGACAGTAACACAATCATAGTAGGGGACTTTAACACTCCACTTTCACCAATGGACAGATCATCCAAAATGAAAATAAATAAGGAAACACAAGCTTTAAATGATACATTAAACAAGATGGACTTAATTGATATTTATAGGACATTCCATCCAAAAACAAGAGAATACACATTTTTCTCAAGTGCTCATGGAACATTATCCAGGATAGATAATATCTTGGGTCACAAATCAAGCCTTGGTAAATTTAAGAAAATTGAAATCGTATCAAGTATCTTTTCTGACCACAATGCTATGAGACTAGATATCAATTACAGGAAAAGATCTGTAAAAAATACAAACACATGGAGGCGAAACAATACACTATTTAATAAGCAAGAGATCACTCAAGACATCAAAGAGGAAATCAAAAAATTCCTAGAAACAAAAGACAATGAAAACACGATGACCCAAAACCTATGGGATGCAGCAAAAGCAGTTCTAAGAGGGAAGTTTACAGCAATACAATCCTACCTTAAGAAACAGGAAACATCTCAAATAAACAACCTAACCTTGTACCTAAAGCAATTAGAGAAAGAAGAACAAAAAACCACCAAAGTTAACAGAAGGAAAGAAATCATAAATATCAGATCAGAAATAAATGAAAAAGAAATTAAGGAAACAATAGCAAAGATCAGTAAAACTAAAAGCTGGTTCTTTGAGAAGATAAACAAAATGGATAAACCATTAGCCAGACTCATCAAGGAAAAAAGGGAGAAGACTCAAATCAATAGAATTAGGGGCTTCCCTGGTGGCGCAGTGGTTGAGAGTCCATCTGCCGATACAGGGGACACAGGTTCGTGCCCCAGTCCGGGAAGATCCCACATGCTGCGGAGCGGCTGGGTGTGTGAGCCATGGCTGCTGAGCCTGCGTGTCTGGAGCCTGTGCTCCACAATGGGAGAGGCCACAACAGTGAGAGCAGTGAGAGGCCCGCGTACCGCAAAAAAAAAAAAAAAAAAAATCAATAGAATTAAAAATGAAAACGCAGAAGTAACAACTGACACTGCAGAAATACAAAGGATCATGAGAGATTACTACAAGCAACTCTATGCCAATAAAGTGGACAACCTGGAAGAAATGGACAAATTCTCAGAAATGCACAACCTGCCGAGACTAAACAAAGAAGAAACAGAGAATATGAACAGACCAATCACAAGCACTGAAATTGAAACTGTGATTAAAAATCTTCCAACAAACAAAAGCCCAGGACCAGTTGGCTTCACAGGCGAATTCTTTCAAACGTGTAGAGAAGAGCTAACACCTATCCTTCTCAAACTCTTCCAAAATATAGCAGAGAGAGGAACACTCCCAAACTCATTCTATGAGGCCACAATCACCCTGATATCAAAACCAGACAAAGATGTCACAAAGAAAGAAAACTGCAGGCCAATATCACTGATGAATATAGATGCAAAAATCCTCAACAAAATACTAGCAAACAGAATCCAACAGCACATTAAAAGGATCATACAACATGATCAAGTGGGTTTTTTTCCAGGAATGCAAGGATTCTTCATTATACGCAAATTAAACAGCGTGATTCACCATATTAACCAATTGAAGGAGAAAAACCATATGATCATCTCAATCGATGCAGAGAAAGCTTTTGACAAAATTCAACACCCATTTATGATAAAAAAAAAAACCTACAGAAAGTAGGCATAGAGGGAACTTTCCTCAACATAATAAAGGCCATATATGACAAACCCACATCCAACATCGTCCTCAATGGTGAAAAACTGAAACCATTTCCACTAAGATCAGGAACAAGCCAAGGTTGCCCACTCTCACCACTCTTATTCAACATAGTTTTGGAAGTTTTAGCCACAGCAATCAGAGAAGAAAAAGAAATAAAAGGAATGCAAATCGGAAAAGAAGAACTAAAGCTGTCACTGTTTGCAGATGACATGATACTATACATAAAGAATTCTAAAGATGCTACCAGAAAACTGCTAGAGCTAATCAATGAATTTGGTCAAGTAGCAGGATAGAAAATTAATGCACAGAAATCTCTGGCATTCCTATATACTAATGATGAAAAATCTGAAAGTGACATTAAGAAAACACTCCCATTTACCATTGCAAGAAAAAGAATAAAATATCTAGGAATAAACCTACCTAAGGAGACAAAAGACCTGTATGCAGAAAATTATAAGATACTGAAGAAAAAAATTAAAGATGATACAAATATATGGAGAGATATACCATGTTCTTGGATTGGAAAAATCAACATTGTGAAAATGACTCTACTACCCAAAGCAATCTACAGATTCAATGCAATCCCTATCAAACCACCAGTGGCATTTTTCACAGAACTAGAACAAAAATTTTTGCAATTTGTATGGAAACACAAAAGACCCCGAATAGCCAAAGCAATCTTGAGAATGAAAAATGGAGCTAGAGGAATCAGGCTCCCTGACTTCAGACTATACTACAAAGCTTCAGTAATCAAGACAGTATGATACTGGCACAAAAACAGAAATACAGATCAACGGAACAGGATAGAAAGCCCAGAGATAAACCCACGCACAAATGGTCACCTTATTTTTGATAAAGGAGGCAAGAATATACAGTGGAGAAAAGACAACCTCTTCAGTAAGTGGTGTTGGGGAAACTGGACAGGTACATGTAAAAGTATGAAATTAGAACACTCCTTAACACCATACACAAAAATAAACTCAAAATGGATTAAAGACCTAACTGTAAGGCCAGAAACTATCAAACTCTTAGAGGAAAACATAGGCAGAACACTCTATGACATAAATCACAGCAAGATCCTTTTTGATCCACCTCCTAGAGAAATGGAAATAGACACAAAAATAAACAAATGGGACCTAAGAAACTTAAAAGCTTTTGCACAGCAAAGGAAACCATAAACAAGACCAAAAGACATCCCTCAGAATGGGAGAAAATATTTGCAAATGAAGCAACTGACAAAGGATTACTCTCTGATATTTACAAGTAGCTCATGTAGCTCAATAACAAAAAAACAAACAACCCAATCCAAAAATGGGCAGAAGACCTAAATAGACATTTCTCCAAAGAAGATATACAGATTGCCAACAAACACATGAAAGAATGCTCAACATCATTAATCATTAGCGAAATGCAAATCAAAACTACAATGAGATATCATCTCACACCAGTCAGAATGGCCATCATCAAAAAATCTAGAAACAATAAATGCTGAAGAGGGTGTGGAGAAAAGGGAACACTCTTGCACTGCTGGTGAGAATGTAAATTGATACAGCCACTATGGAGAACAGTATGGAGCTTCCTTAAAAAACTAAAAATAGAATTACCGTATGACCCAGCAATCCCACCACTGGGCTTATACCCTGAGAAAACCATAATTCAAAGAGTCATGTACCAAAATGTTCATTGCAACTCTATTTACAATAGCCAGGACATGGAAGCAACCTATGTGTCCATTAGCAGATGAATGGATAAAGAAGATGTGGCACATAGATACAATGGAATATTACTCAGCCATAAATAGAAACGAAATTGAGTTATTTGTAGTGAGGTGGTTGGACCTAGAGCCTGTCACACAGAGTGAAGTAAGTCAGAAAGAGAAAAACAAATACCGTATGCTAACACATATATATGAAATCTAAGAAAAAAAAAAAGGTCATGAAGAATCTAGGGGTAAGATGGGAATAAAGACACAGACCTACTAGAGAATGGACTTGAGGATATGGGGAGGGGGAATGGTAAGCTGTGACAAAGCGAGAGAGTGGCATGGACATATATACACTACCAAATGTAAAATAGATAGCTAGTGGGAAGCAGCCTCATAGCACAGGGAGATCAGCTCGGTGCTTTGTGACCGCCTAGAGGGGTGGGATAGGGAGGGTGAGAGGGAGGGAGGGAGACGCAAGAGGGAAGATATATGGGAACATATGTATACGTATAACTGATTCACTTTGTTATAAAGCAGAAACTAACACACCATTGTAAAGCAATTATACTCTAATAAAGATGTTAAAAAAAAAAAAGAAATTTGGACACAGTGGGGGAGAAAAAAAAAGAATTTCAGGGAAGTGAGATGGGAGGTAAGTGGTGGCTTTTTGTATATGTATGTGTTTTGTGCACATGTGTGTTTAGATTTGTACTTTCTTGATAGTATTTGACTTTGAAAATTATGTGTATATAAAAAAATTAAAATTAATTAAAAAATCGTATTCTATAAAGAAACTCATCATGTTTTCCTTAGTCTCCCTGCCTCCCCCTACCTAGTATTACTTGACTAGGGAATGACACCGTGCTGCATAGAAATTTAGGATCATCCTTGAAAACTCCTCTACCCTAACTCCCACTTAATAGCCTAATCTGTCATCTTGCCATTAGTCTTTTTTCCTGCTTACTTATTCCCAACCTGCTGACCAACTTGCTTCTTGACAATACCTTTGTATGCTCCCTCCATCTTCAATGTGAAATCTGAGCTACAAAGCCTTGCAAACACATAGCTTAATGTCCTGACACTTTCTTTATGTACAATATCTCTATGTACTGAGAGGAATAGTGAAAAATTCATGTTCACTTAGGACTTGGGAACGTGATATCCTTTGTAAATAAGGTTTTACAGATGTAATCAAGTTAAGATGAGATCATACAGGATAGGGTGGGCCTTAAATCTAGTGACTGGTGTTCTTATAGGGAAAGGAAGATTTGGGGACGAAGATAAACAGAGAAAAGTGCAATGTGAAAAAGGAGACAGAGATTGTCTTTATACTGCCACCAGCCAAGAACACCAAGGATTGCTAGCAACCACCAGAAGCTAGAGGATGCAATAAAGAATACTTCACCAGAGCCTTCAGAGGGAATACTGTATGGCTCTGTTGATACCTTGATTTTGGACTTATAGTCTCCAGAACTATGAGAGAATAAATTACTGTTGTTTTAAGCCATCCCTTTTATTGTAATTTGTTATGGCAGCCCTAGGAAACTAACACACTCTGCAACATTTCTATCTGGAATGAGATTTTGTTGCCTTTTTGACTACCTTAGTCTTGCTGAACTTCAAGACCAAACTAAAGACTACTTGGTTAATTATGTTAATATTAATGTTCAAATGTATGCAACAATTAATCCATCAATTTGGCAAAAATTATCCAAACTAATTTTTTTCAACATTATATATGCATCCCTAGATTTTAGCCATCCAAACAAAAGCTACTATTTAAAAAGCTTTTGCTTAAGATTTTGACTTTTTCTGTTTCCTATATTTTTTAGTCCAATGAGGGTAGAGTTTTCAATCTTAGACTATTCCTTCAAAGTGCTGCTTACAATTATTAATTCTGTATTGTTAATTTCATTTTCACACAGAACTCTAGGAATGTTATGTCAATTTTGTAGCCCAAGAAAAAATTCTAAATTTAGCCTACATATATAAACATCTTACAAAATTATAATAGCCATAAATTCAGTTAAAGGCATACACGTGTTTCTTTAGAACATGAGCACGAAGTAGTACATACTTGCTTTAAATTCTAGTTTTTGATACTTATTAACCCTGTTATGGGTAAACACTGCTTAGCTTTTCTAAACTTAATGTGCTTTCTTTTTTCTTATATTTTTTTTTTTCGGTTTTTGGTTGGGATGTTAATACATGACATTGTTGTGATATATTTTAAGTGCTTTGCATGATGTCTTATGTACAATATACACTCAGTAAATTCTAGCTTCTTTTTTATTATTATTCTTTTTTATTACCATGTACAATACACACTAAATAAATAATAGCTTTTTATTATTATTTATGTATTATCTTTTTCTTACTATTATGCCTATAATTAGCTGATCTGACAATGGCGTATATTACATGTAGGAGTCATTGGATGTGACTTTGGTATTTCATTTTTAATTCAGTGATTCATATGGGAGATTCAATTTATAACTGCAGGCTGTGTTGCCAAGAATAAATTTTGAATTTACATGTTGGAGAAGTATCTTTTCGCTGTGTGTTACTTGGAAATTTTAAAAAAGAAAGCTTTTTCTAGTTCCTGAAAACTGCTGCCTAAAAAAAGTTGAAAAACTGTATAAAGGATTAATTTTCTCTTAACTTGAAGTTTATGTTAAAACTGGATTTTATTATATCAAATAAATATAATTCTATAGTAACTTAGAGCTAGTAAAGTGAAAAATATAACTCCATGTTTCAGATAATAGAAAAGACAAAATTGATATGTATTCACTCATATAATCACATAGTCTACGTTCAAAGAGCTCTTAATAAGAAGTTGGAGTGATAAGCTGTATTCACAAAACAAAATATAACTGAAATACTTCACAGGAAATTCTAACTCTTTGAATATCAATATATTTAATGAGATATTAGTATCCAAATACCCAATTAGTAGCCTTCTTGATTAGAGTGGAACAAATATCGTATATTAACGCATATATGTGGAATCTAGAAAAATGTTACAGATGAACCTATTTGCAGGGCAGGAATAGAGATGCAGACGTGGAGAACAGACGTGTGGACATGGGGCAGGGGGAAAGGGGGGTCGGATGAATTGGGAGATTGGGATTGATATATATACCCTACCATGTGTAAAACAGACAGCTGGTGGGAACCTGCCATATAGCACAGGGAGCTCAGCTCAGTGCCCTGTGGTTACCTAGAGGGATGGGATGGGGGGGAGGTCCAAGAGGGAGAGGAATATATGTATACATATAGCTGATTCACTTCGTTGTACAGCAGAAATTAACACACCATTGTAAAGCAACTATACCCCAATTAAAAAAAAAAAAAAAAGAGTGGAGAGGTAAACTAAGCCTCCGTATGAGAACTGACTATATTTTGTAGTCTGGGTACTGTGCCAAGCTTTAACCCTTACTCCAAGAAGTGACAGTCAATTTAAGGAGCGCTTAAGACAAAACTTCAAACAAAAGTAAACTTTGTAAATATACAAGACATTAAACAGATGTAATCATCACCCTGGCTTAAAAAGAAAAAAAAGAAAAGTAAACTTTGAATAGATTTATTTCTTGACAAAGAATAATTGCAAAAATATATTCTAAAACCATGAATGAAATATATTTACACAATTTGTTTCAGATATATTAGACTATGCACATGCACAGCAAAATGCATTTCAGTTTTTAATTATGTGGTCAGTTTTTTCCTATTCTCTATTCTTTTTCCTAATTAATTCAACAAATAGTTATTGCTTATATCATATATAAATCATACTGGGTTAGCAGTGCTATAGGGGTAGCAAGGAGAATCACCTTGTTTGTCTTTTCTACTTAAAATCATGCAATCTAGTAGACTTTGTTGTGACCACAGCTCAAGAATACATAAAAGCGAAGTATGGAGTTTTCAGTGTTATGTGATACCTTTTTAAAGTATGTGATTTTCACATTTTCTTGCTTATTGAAAAGATCAAAAGATTGATTATTTAGGAAGCAGTTATAGTGCAGCTGCATTTTTTATGATAGTTGCTATCACTGAGTAAATGATTGCATCTTGTTGATTTTGGAAGCTGCTCATAGTGGAAGAAGCACAGATTTTGAAGCTGGGGTAGTCCTCTATTCTTCCTGGTGCTGGGGGGTGGGGAAGGTAGTGTGTTGGGGAGAATAGTGGTTAGGCCTTGGACAAGTTACTTTACATCACCTGAGAAAAATGGCACAATTACAAGTACCTTCCCTAAAGGACAGAAGGAATTAAAGAAATTAAATATAAACCAGGCTCCCATGGCTTGCATCCTGAATCTTATGGGAAATATTTTATTTGGTCTTCACAGTGTGCTTAATACACACACACACACACACACACACACGTGATGCATCTAGAAAGGCAGACCGAGTATAGGCTCCTTGTTCAGGTCTCATTAACCCTATCACTTCCTACTGTTACACCTGGCACTTCACACATTTATATTGTTTACCTGGCTTTGAAGACATTTGTGTTTGCAAGCCCCCTCAAAGGTGAGTGATGAGAAATACTCCTTTCTTGTGAAACTCTTCTAAGATATAACTACCCAGAACTCATAGAGCTGATAAGAATAGTTATATTGTAAAAGAGGGGCCTGGTGAGGGCCTGGTCAGGGGCTTCCCTGGTGACCTGGTGAGGGGCTTCCCTGGTGGCACAGTGGTTAAGAATCCGCCTGCCAATGCAGGGGACACAGGTTCCATCCCTGGTCCGGGAAGATCGCACATGCTGTGGAGCAACTAAGCTCATACGCCACAACTACTGAGCCTGTGCTCTAAAGCCCACGAGCCACAACTACTGAGGCTTGCATGCCACAACTACTGAAGCCCGCGTGCCTAGAGCCTGTGCTCCACAATGAGAGAAGCCACCGTAATGAGAAGCCCACGCACCACAACGAAGAGTAGCCCCTGCTCACCGCAACTAGAGAAAGCCCGCACACAGCAATGAAGACCCAACACAGCCAAAAATAAAAACAAATAAATAAATAAATTGAAAAAAACAAAGAATTCCTGGTGAAAGCAGAACACCTTACCTATGAGAAGGTATTCCTAATTATAAAAAAAAATTTGGCATCAGATAGATGATTGACATTTTAAATCTGACTTAGCTTTTTGTCACCTACATCCAAAGACTATTAGAATCAAAGGGTTATTTTTACTTAGGTCATAAGAAAGGGAGAGCTGGAGATACTGGGCTCTATCTGCAAATGACACTGGATTAAACAAGCATTAATAGAATAGGTGAGTGTTAAGTGAAAGAAAAACAGCTAAAAACAGCTAAACAGAATGAAGAAATAGGAAATGAGCAAAAGCTCAAGAAATGGCCCTGGTGGTTTACTAGTCAAAAATCTTAGTGTTCCTTAACAGTAATATAGAAGAGGGGTTAAACTGAATGTACTTTATAAATTCTCTGAGTTTGGGTTGTGGGAGGAGTGAAGATGAGAGATGCATTCCCGAACTGTTAACTCATAAAAAGGTGTATCATTATCTGTGCGGTGACAGAACCACTTCATGGATTATCTTACTCTGAGATAGTAGGCATTGTTTGGGGACATAGTCTGATTTCATCCATGCCTTTTGATGTTTACACCTAACACCCATTAATATCCATCCTTTCAACAAGAGCTTTTGAGTGCCTAGTATATACTCAGTAGTTGTGTATGCGATTAAAATAGAGCAATGAACAAAACTAGACAAAACAAAAAACCCCAGCTCTTATGAATCTTTATATACAGTGGAGAGGAAAGCATATGACAAACAAGTAAATCAGCAAAGTACATACTGTGTCAGATGGCAGTAATTCTGTGAGATTTTTAAAAAATGAAAGAAGAAGGAGAGTGTATATGTGTAAATACCACGGTTAGGGAGCACTTCACTAAGACATTTGAGTAAAAGGCAGAAGGAAAAGAAAATGCAACAGAATAGATCTGGCTTGCTTAAGAGGCCACAGTAACTGAACTGAGTGGATTAAAGTGAAAGAGTAGTAGGTGAGTTCCCAGAGGTCAGAGGGTGGGAGTAGAGACTGTACAGGGTTGTTGACCACTGCAAGGACTTTGATTTTACTGTAAGTAGAATAGGTAGCCATTGAAGAGTTTTAAGGAGAAAGTGACTTGAGCTGACTTACACTGCAAGAGGTCACTCAGGCTGCTGTGTTGAGTATAGACTATTAGAATAATCCAATGAGAGATGGTGGTTGTGTGAAATAAGGCAGAGCCATGAAGAGTGTGTGAAGAGGTCACAGGACGGATATATTTTGAAGTTGGAAGTAATAAGATTTATGGATGAAGCAAATGCAGTGTGTGAGTGAAAGAGAGGTACCAAGGACAGTTCCAAGGTTTTTGATCTAAGCACCAATAATGGAGTTGCCGTCAGCTGAGATATGTAAGACTGCAAGTAAGTCTGGCTTCTTGGGGGGAATATCAGGAAAACAGTCTTGAGAATGTTAATTTTGAGATACCCGTCAGAGATCTAGATACAGGCATCTGGAAGTCAGGAGAGATGGATAATGTGGAGATATAAAGTGGGAATCATAAGACCACGAGTAGTTTTTGGAGCCATGAAACGGCATGAATTTACCAGGGGAGTTAAGGTAAATTGAGGAGGAAAGGCATTCCACGGTTGGGGATGAGAAGTAGAGCCAGTAAAGGAGGCTGAGATGGGGGTAGCAAGTAAAAATGAAGGAAAATCAGGAACAGTGTAGTGTACTATTAGCCAAGTGAAGAAATACACCAGGAAGTGGTAATTAGATCAAGTGCTTCCAAGGACTGAGAAGTGTCTCCTGGATTCAGCAACATGGAGGTCAAACTGGATAAGAACAGTTTTGATGGGACCGTGGAGGCAAAAGTATGATAAAATGGGCTCAAAGGAGAATTGGAAGAAAAGAATTGGATACATAGAGTCAACTCCAATAACAGCTAGTTAATGATGTACAAAAGATAAAAAAATAAAAATATGATTTAAAAGAACATGTAAAAATGGAAAAGGTGAAAAGTCACAAAATAAAATTTTCATAAATATAGATAATTTTCTTTTTAATTAAATAGAGTGATAACAGTGAAAAGATTCTAAACTTTTCACCTCAGCTGGTACGATGATTTGGCAATATCACAAATAAGACATCTCCTTGTAATTTTTGTCGTAACTTTAAAGTACCCACTTTTTCAAATAGATGAAGTGATGTTAAGTTTAGTAAGAACTGAACATATAGAGAAAGAAAGGTTCCCACTTTCACACATGTACTTTCACATTCACAGATAGAAAACCAAAATAAGAGGGATATTTTTAAAGTAATGTCTTTGAGTATTCCCATCTGCTAAGAGTATAGCAATTCATTATTCGTACCCGAATCTAGGGTTATTTAAAATTAACAGCTTAAAACATTTAAAAATTCATTTGAAAACCTGTAGTTTTTATTACTTCTGAGATTTGATACCAACATTTTCTTTCCATACATATTTATGGGGTGGGATAGGGAGGGTGGGAGGGAGGGAGACGCAAGATGGAAGAGATATGGGAACATATGTATATACATAACTGATTCATTTTGTTGTAAAGCAGAAAAAAAATAAAAAAGTAAAAATAAAGGGGTGATGAAGTAAACTATTTTTGCCTTAGTGAACAAGTTTCATAACTAATATAATGCATACTGATTTACGGTCTTTTGAGAAAAGGTAAAGAGTATATGCCATTAGGGGAAATTATGGAAAAAGCATCTCAGAGACAGCATTCAGGAAGCAAAGACTGAAAGTGTTGCGAATCACTTACCTCCCTAATGTCCCTTTGATACTTAGTGTTCATTTCTTCTGTTTTAATGAGATCCTTTCTTGCTGTCTCTGCTTCCTGTTCCACCTCTCCCACTCGGGAAGAAAGGGCTGCTAAACGTTCTTTCATTTGGGCCATTTCATAGTTTTGTTTTTCAAGCAATTCTTGTAGTTCAACTATTTGACTTGTTTCATCAGTTGAATCTATAGAACCATTGGACAAACGCTGCAGGAAAAGAGAAAGAAACTGCACTTAGAGTTTTCTTCATCATTAATTTAAAATTCATGAACTTAAAGATATGAGACTGATAAAGATTTCATACTGAGAAATAAGAACTCTAACAGAACTAGCTTTGGAGGAAAACTAAGTTTCTGAGAAAACTCTTAATTGACATTAAAATATAAAAGTAGATCAGTAATTTTCAAATAGGTTAATACATGCATTTGAACTGGAAACTATTATATATGCTACATTATACACAGTTTAGCACAAAACATGGATATAGCATAAACATTCAATAAGTGGCAGCTATTTTTAATCAATTACATATAAAATTTATTATAAATAAATATTTATGTAACACAGCATGTTATTATTAAATAATAAATAAGGGCACAGAAACTATGTAATATTTTCTATTTTTATTCAAGATCCTTTGTGAATTTGCAAGTCTTATTTTCAACGACTCTCAGTAAAAGAAAACTTACACTTTTCTTTTAAAGAAAGTTATTCCTGCTGTGAATCTGACCTAGCTGGAACAAAGGTATAGCATAGAAAAGTCTTGCTTTCTATATTGCTATCAACATAAAAGTAATGAGTGCACACAATCCACAGGAAAGAGGCTGAAGAGTTTAAATACTTTGAGATTGATTTTTCCTCTTTTTGAAGGGGCTGCCTGGAAACCAGGGTAACTCATGTCTTCAGAAGGATGACCTACAGCCTAGCTGCACTGGAGAAATTTTGTGGTGAAGACAGTGCAGGAACTGGGGAGAAATAAGTGCTAAGAGAAAAAGATCACAATAAACTAGAAATAGGAAAGTATGGAGAAAAAGAAAAAAAAGTACTATCAATTCTGTTAGAATGCTTGTTTGGAAAATATGAATTCATTCTAGCATGACAGATACATTAAGAAACAATTTGAAAAAAAAAAAAAGAAAGAATTTGAACATAATGTAACTTTTGTGTTTTCTTATGTACAATCTCATTCCTGATAATCACTGGCTGAACATAGAAAACCAGACCTAGCTGAATCAATCAGTGTAGGAATATACAAAATGTACACATGCACTTTCCTCAAACATCTAACACCAACCTCACACTTCATCAAGCGCTTTGAGTCAGCCCATCCATATCTGTGTTACACCTGTCTGATTTTAGATACTCCGCCTTCCAACATTTCACAATAGATCACAGCTATAACCCTTCTGACATCCACTGTGATCAGCAAACTTTGGATCTTTTTCAAAGTAAAGAGTTAAATTTATCACAGCAGTTATGCAATCCTTAACCATTTAACATGTGTAAAACTGTGCTACTATTTTTAGTATTAGAAATACTAGAAATAGTATTTAGAAATAGTATTCTATTTATTTTAAAAGTCATTGATAAAGGTTTTAGTGTTGTACTGCAAACCCCTTTCCCCCATAAGCCCTGTGATTTTTATTTTGAAATTTTGCATAACTCATGATATTTTGGAATGCAAATGTCCTATTAGACAAAACTGACTGTAGGATAAAAGGAGGAGTATAGAAAGCATCACAAAAGCAGCGAGAAAGATAAAATAGAGAGAATGGGAAAGCAAACAAATGGCAAGAGGTATTGGTAAGTCCAGTTGCCTAACACGTGGAGAAACAGTTGGACAAATCAATTAAAAGGGCAGAGAAAGATAGAGTCAGTCTTAAGATAGCATCTTAAGATACCAGTTGGATTTGCAGAATTAGTACTTTGAAAATATGACTGAACTTTTGTATTGCAAGTGTCAAACTTTTTCTTATCTAGTGAAAGGTGTAAGAGTGTTGGAAAGGATCAAAGGTCAGTTGACCAGTTGCTCCTTCAGAGTCTTGATTTCCCTAGCTGCTGGGACTGCTTGCTTGCGGAGGGATCAGAGCTGAGAACATGCCTAGCAATTGCTCTTAGTGGAAGGGAACTGCCTTTCCAAAGTTAAACCCCTCCGTTGGGGCGCGCAATACCACATACAATGCAGAGCAGTATTATTGTGAAGCTAATAAAAAACCAACATTTTAGACAGTTTTTATGAACACAAAACCCAAAAACATTGATAGTGACATTTATATAAGATACCATTATCTGTACATTGAACTGGGAAAAGCCTATTTATATTCATTAGACAGCAATTGAGCACTGGTTTAGGGAGAAAGGCTAGAGCGAACTGCCAATCAATTATGTCCAAATTTGGGATAACTGAGGTATGATATTACAGGATTTCTGTAATAACAGCAAATATCTTCGAACTCTGTACACTGCTTACAAGTAATGAGGCAACCTTCAGCTTTAATAGAATTTCTGCCTCCTCACATTGAGAATTTCCTCTAGTCAACTAAAAAATGGCAATTTTTAGAAACTACAAAAGTCATTAGAAAATACATTTTTGCAGTGAAAAATGTTTTTTGTCATTGAAAAATTACATTTAAGATTTGAGTCCTTAAGAACTTTGGAGAAACTGAGACTTATACGAAGTTGATTTGAATTAAAATGCAGAACTTTGAATTCCGAGGTCATTTCATCTACCCTTTACCATATTACTTTTAATCAGAACATAAAAATCAAAACGATAGAATAACACATGCCGGATGGTATTGACAAGTAACAAGAATGTAGTGTGTGTATGTATAGCTATATGAATATACATACAACAGTACACACACACACACACGTGTATAAATTCTACAAATATTTGTTCAGTGCAACTGAATGATGTTAATTTTCTAATTAGAAAAATGATTATTCCAAATCTGTGCACCTGAAGTCCATTAAAATCTTGTCTAAAAGTTGCAAATTTTTTAATGGGCTCAAGGTAAGAGAAATTTAAGTAAATATAAACAGTAATCAGACAACGAAAATAAAACACTTTCAAAACGTTAACCTCTTCAATTCCTTTAAGTAACAGATGTGTACTGCATAGTCTTTATGCTACTTTGGAATTTAGTACTACCCATGGAAAATTTTTGAACAGTCAATTTTTCTCTGAAGTGCTTATTGACATTATATGTTTAAAAATGTGTGATATTTCATCTGTTCAAATCACCTTAAATATATTTTGTGCTGAGCTTAATATATGTTTTCATAATTTCAGAGTGGAAAGGTCATCTTAAACCTGTGGTGTATACCTTAGAAAAAGAATATACAACTTGGTTCCAAATCATTATTATCTTGGTCTACCTTTAAAATAAATTGTGGCACTTTAACATAAAGGGCAAATGAGAAAATTAAAGGAAAAATCAATGCTTATTTTAAATAGCTTTATCGAGATCTAATTTACATACCATAAAGTTCAACCATTTCAAGTGTAAATGTCAACGGTGTTTAGAATACTTAAAGAGTTGTGCAACTATCGATGTAATCTAATTTGAGAATATTCTCATTACCCCTAACAGAAACCTCATACCCATTAGCAGTCCCCTAAGAGCAGACCCCCACCCCCAGCCCGAGGCAGCCACTAATCTACTTTCTTTCAATACAGATTTGCATATTATGTACCTTTCACATAAATGGAATCACAGAATAGTCTTTTGTGATTGGCTTTATTCACTGAACATAATGTTTCTGAGAGTCATTCATGTGGTGGCATATTATCAGTATTTCATATCTTTTATTGCTGAGTAGTGTTTTACTATGTGAATATTCTACATGTAATTTATATATTCATCAGTTAATAGACATTTCAATGGTTTCCACCTTTTGACTACTGTGAATAATGTACCTGTGAACATTTGTGTACAAGCCTTTGTGTGGACATACGTTTACAGTTCTTGTGGAACTCCTAGGAGATTCCTAGGAGAAGAATTCTTCTCCTAGGAGAAGAATTGCTGGATCATATGATAATTCTATGTTTAACATTTTGAAGAAATATTTCCCAAAGTGGTTGCCTCATTTTACATTCCCACCAGCAATCACGAGAGTTCCAATTCCCCACATCCTCACCAAAACTTGTCTTTTTATTATAGTCATTCTGGTGGGTATGAAGTGGAATCTCCTTGTGGTTTTGATTTGCAATCCCTAATGACTAATTATGTTGAGCATCTTTTCTTATGCCTACTGACGTCTTGTGTATTTACTTTGGGGAAATGTCCATTCAAAGTATTTGCCCATTTACTAATTGGGTTATTTGGCTTTTATTATTGAGTTATAAGAATTGCTTATATATACTTTGGATACAAGTCCTTTGTCAGATATATGACTTATAAATAGTTATTTCCAGTATTTCAATTATCTTTTTTACTTTCCTGATGGCACAGTTTGAAAGTGTTTTTAATTTTAATGAAGTCCAATTTATCATTTTTCTCCTTTATGTGCTTTTGGTGTTATACCAAGAAGTTATTTCTTAACATAAGTTTATAAAGACTTCAATTTTTTTTCTTTTAAAGTGTAGAAGTATACACTTAAATTACTAGTTTTCAAAGGCAATAAAGGCTCAGATGATAAAATGTTTTAAATATATATTTTGATTCAATCAATAATTATTTATTGAGCACCTACTATGTGCCAAATGGAAGAAATTAGCTTTTAGGATTTTTAAAAAATATGATGATACATTCCTGCCATTAAGGAAATTTTCATCTAGCAGAGAAGTGACACACAAACAAGCAGGTATTAAGTACTGCAATGAAATATTATCATAGAGTTATGTTTTGCTTACATATTTGTGTTATGGGAGCAGAAAGAAGATACCTTTTGTGACACTCTTTGAGTTGGGTTTTTAAAGGTAAGCAATTATATTTCAAGTAAAATAAGGGAGGGGGTAGTTATTCCAGGAAGGGGAAACAACATGAGCAAAGGCAGGGAGGCATTCTCTGCAGAGGGATTATGAGTAGCCCTATGTGCAGAGCAAAAGATGTGCTGTGGGGAAATGGGAGGATATGAGACCTGAAAGGGAGGGCCAGCATACATTAAGATGTCCTTAGCTTCTCATATGAAATAGCATGAACTTTGGGTACTAAACAGAATGACAGAGTCATCAAAGGTTTTTGAACAGGGAAGTTACCTGTAAACATTTGCTGGCAACCTGCTCATCTCATGGTCCTGGTGGTCTGTGTAAAGCCTTTCTTACCTGCCTGTAGTGGACAATTTTTGCTTGCCTGCTCAGCCTCCATTTTTCCTTCCCACTTCCCCACAGTTAGAGTTGCCAGATGAAATACAGGTTACCCAGTTAAACATTTTTTTTCCTTTGGAATGTACTTTATTATTTTCTTTTAATTAAAAGAAATTTACCATTATTGTGGTAAAAGTCACATAATATAAAACATACTACTTTAATCATATTTAACTGTACAGTTCAGTGGCACTAAGTATATTCACATTGTTGTGCTGCTCTCACCATCATCCATCTCCCGAATTTTTACCTACCCAGGTAAATTTGAATTTCAGAGAGACAATGAAAAATTATTCAGTATGTCTCGTGCAGTATTTGGGTCAAGCATATACTAGGGGAATTGATTATGCAAAGAAAACATTGAGCCAAACCCAGAATGAAAGCATAAATTATGTGTTTACTTGACAAAGGAAACAGGAAAATCAAAAACTGGGAGACACAAGTGGGTATAGGATTTTTAAAGCCACCCGTTGTAGCTAGAATTGAATAGGCTACAGCAAGAAGATGGGAGGGGGTGTAGGTGGAAGGATGATATGAGTTCTTGAGATGATGTGGGTTCTTGAGATCATTGCAGGACTTTGACTTTTACTCTGGGTGAGATGGCGACCCTATGAAGGTGCTGAGCAGAGGAGTGGCATGATCTCACATTTTCAACGCATCCCTCTGCTTTCTTGTAAAAGCCAGACTGTAGGAGTAAAGGATAAAATTAAAGAGATGAATTATAGAGGCTTAAGTAATCCAGGTGGATGATAATGCTGGCTTGCACCAGGGTGTTAGCAGTGAAGGTTGGGAGAATTGGTCATATTCTTTCAATGGATTAGATGTGATATGAGACCAAAAGCATAGACTCAAGCAGGACTTTAAGAATTTTGGTCTTCAATTAGAAGAATGGTGTTGCTATTTATAGAAGAGGGGGAATCTTCAGAAGAAACAGATGTGGGATTAGGATGGGGTAAAATAAAGAACTGGGTTTTGGAAACAAAGTTTGAGGTAACTTGTGAGATGTCGAAGTTAAGTCTCTTAGGCTGCTGCAGGAGCCTGCAGTCAGGAGTAGTCAGTGCATGGATGTCTTCTATGAAAAATTATCACACTGGATGAGATCACCTGTGGAGTCAGAGGGGAGGATCATCAAAGGTGACTAAGAAGGTATCTTTAAAGATCTCTTCACATATCACTTTATCAGAGAGGTCTTTTATTCCTGCTATGTAATATGCATTTTGTTTGTTGTTTGTCTCACTCACTAAAATATATATTCCTAAATTTTCTCTCTATCCCAGGCTTAACCTGTATATTCTTGTATGTTCAACTACTACTCCATTTTCCTGCTTGAATATCAAATAGGCAGTCCAACCAAACTCAGAATGTTCAAAACCAAATTCCTGTGCCTCTTCCCCAAATCTGTTTCACCTTCAACCTTTACCAGCTCAGTTGGTAAAAACTCCATCCTTCCATATGCTTTCACAGGCTGAAAAACTTTGGTGTCACCAAGTCCTCTCTTTTTCTCCCATCTCCTATTGAGTCTATTAGAAAAACATGTTTGCCTTATCTTTGCAATAGAATAAATATGACTCATTTTCATGCTGTCTACTGCTGTCACCTGTTGGGGAAGCAGTCTTCATGCAAACTGCCAACCCTCTCCAGGATTGCCCAGTCAATGTCCTGCATCTGGAATATTCCCCTACATGGAAGCTAGGTGTCAAGCTATAACTTGGCCCCAGATTCTTCTTCCTTATTAGGAGAAACCATTTCCCTGTTCTAGGTATGCAGTGAACTTCCTTGTATTGCATGTGCTATATGTCACCTGGCCAGCCCCACCAGTGTATCTGCCCCTCATGGGAAGAGAACGGGTCTTCTCCTGCAGCATGAGAGGTGTGCGTGCAGTCCATTGTCCTGCCTCTGCTACCAGGAAGGACCAATTCCCTAGCCACGGGAGATTTGTGCAGCCCACAGATGCTGATCTTGCTGCCTCTCTTCACCTTTCTGTGAGTAGTGTTGTTCCAGTTGGAAAGATCAAAGGTTGGGAGACACAAGTGGGTTTAGAATTTTCAAGGGGACCCAGTGTGGCTAGGATGGAATGAACTACAGCAAGAGGATGGGAGTGGATATAGATGGGCAGATGATGTGGGTTCTTGAGATCACCGTAGAACTTTGACTTTTACTCTGGGTGAGATGGGAACTGGAGGAAGATTCTATGAGCAGAGCAGGGGCAATCTATTAGGAAAACATGTTTGCTTTATCTTTGCAGTACATGTGAATCTTCCCCATGTATGCTACCTCCTGTATGTCAAGGAGCTCCTTGTTGTCAGTCCTCTTTGCTGACTCTGAAACCCCAGAAGATGCAATAGGCTGAGATATGTGGGCTCTGACTTTTGGTGGTTGGTACTGTTATAATCTTTGCCATCCTCCATGCAAATCCTCACCTGGGATTGGTAGCTGGTTTTTCCTGCTCAACACCAGCCCTTGTCTGCATCATCTACTCTCACTAGAATCACTGTAATAACCTCCTAACTGGTCTCTTTGCTTCTAACTTTGTCCTTTTATGTTCATTCTTAAAACAACCAGAGTGATCCATGGTGATCTTGTTACATGATAGATAAAGTTATTCCTCTGCTCAAAACACTACAATGGTTTTTCATTCTACTCAGCACAAGAGCGAAAACTTACAGTGAGCAATAACCACTGCCCCATCCCCCTTCCCCTTCCCCACTCCCCTCCCCTTCCCCCATGCCTTTACCTCTCTGAACTCTCTCCTACTGTTCTCCCATTTGCTCTCTTGCTTCAGCCACACTGGCAAACTCATTGTTCCTCTAATAAAGTCAATCACTGTCCCAAGTTACAGTCTTTGCTTAGTTCTTCCTTCTGCTTGGAATGCTCTTCCCCTAGTAACCCACATGACTAAAAACCTCAACAATTTCAAGGACGCCAATCTTGACCACCTTATTTAAAAGTGCAAACTGTCTCCATCCCTATGTCTCCCTAGGACTCTTGATCCTTCTGGGTTTCTCTAATTTTTTTTTTCTTCAATAGCATTTATCATCTTCTAACATGACAAATGATTTACTTATTTATATTTATTGTTTATTTTCTGCTAACCTCCTCCAACTTGCTGGATTATAAGCGTCAGGAGGTAAAGAGCCTTCATATGTTTACTCTTTGGTGTATCACAAGTGTCTAGAAAGATGCCTGGCACATGATGCAATAGACTTTTGTTGACTAAATAAATGTTTTGATTCCTTCTATGTCTCTAGTGACCAAAACAGCATCTTCCACAAAAATATATTTGTTGGATGAATGAATGAATGTTTCCATTAATGAATATGATGAGTTTTAGGAAAAACAGTAAGGATTCAAAAAGAAAAGAAATATAGAGACAATATACTTAGCTTTCATTGTATAAAGTTTATGACAGGGAATTTAGTCTTCTTTTATCCTGTTTTAAAAGCACTATATAGATGAATTATCTATAAGAGTGGAAAAATTTGAAGTAAAATTAGGAAAGCATTGTTATAAATTCACCTTAAAATAAATAATAGGGTCAAAATAGACAGCCTATGTGTAAAACCAAGTGGAATAAATGAAGCCCCAGAGGCCTCATCATGTCACAGTCACAGTGACTTCTCATGAGATGAAGCCAGGAATTTACACATGTTCTTCCATATTATACCAGGTAAAAAATGGAAATGGGTCTCTCTTTGAATTTGATAATCACTGGCAAAATGACCTAACCATTAATATTTTTTTCACTCTACTTCTACCTTTAGCATATATTAAAGAATACTCTAACATGTTTACAAAACAGTGGTACAATTAAATTACTAATGTGACCATTTTAATTCTGCATTTTTTGCTCCTTTAATGTTTATTACTTATTTTGGGCATATATTTGTGGCCATACATTGCTCTCCTGCCAAAGAATAGCAGTTTGTTAAACATAATAATAGATAGTTTTTCACAGTGCTTTTAAGTGATGAGAGTGCCTCTTTAGTGTACAGAATAGAGGGCATTTAAATTGCTATATTAACATAACAATAATTGATTTCTCCCTTGGATAGATATTTCTTCACAAGCTATTCCAGAGGATTTAGGAACTATGTTAATTATAAATTTTTAGAGTTTGATGGTGCTGCCCATGCGGAATGAATATTTGGTTGACCTTTTTCATTTTCCTCAGGAGCTATTACACTTGGCAGTAGACAGTTTTTCCCCAGACTTACTGAGATATAGCTGACATATAACATTGTGCAAGTTTAAGGTATATAAAGTGATGATTTGATGTATATATACATTGTGAAATGATGACCACAGTAAGGTTAGTTAACACAGTCATCACCTCACATGGTTACCATTTTTACTTTGTAGTGAGAACATTTGAGATCTACTCTCTTAGCAACTTTCAAATACACAATACAGTATTGTTAACTACAGTCACTATGGCAGCTGATAATTTAAACTTTATTCTGAACATATTTCTGAACTTGACTTGTACATTTTTGACACCTCCCTGCCCATGTTTTTCATGACTAAAACATAAGTCTTGGATTCTCTCCTAATGAATTTCAAAAAGCTCTTTTTTCTTTTATGCATTTTACTTCTCATGGTTTATTAATCTTTCTAGAGAAAATAGAAAAAGATGCTAAAGAGTGGAAATTAGGAATTTATCCTACTATTAATTCAGATATTAGAGGCACAGATATACTTAAAATTCATCAGCATTTAAGGGATAAAAAATAAGCAGTTCCATTTCATTTTTGAAAATAGTTCTATAAAATTTTATGGTTAGAGATGAATTATTGATTGTCTGCTCAAAGAAGTTACACTAAGATTTTCAATCATTAACGTAAATATCCAGCACCAATAATTCTTTAGCGGATATGAAGAAATCCTTAAAACAGGAAAGTAATAAAATATATTTCATTCTGTGAGGAAAAGAGAAATGTAGTACAAAAGAAATGTAGAACAAAGAATAAAGAAAAAAACCCCAAATCCATAAAAAGGAAGTGTTCATAGGCATAAAAATAATAAGTAACAAAAATTAGAGCTGATAGTTCATTGTAAATTCCATGCGAGTCATCAATGTATTAGGATGAAAGAAATATACATAACAGAATGAAAGACGGAACCAGTAAGGGATTCCATAGGCTGATAATGAAGTCTGTATGTGGACTATGAGAGTAAATCTGAGACCAGGCCTTGACCAAAGAAGGGACTTGGAAGACTTCAGTCAATCTGATACCCTAGCAAATATTTCCTTATTCCAAGAGATCGTTGTACTCCCCATTTTACTTCAAATTCTCAAATTTGGATTTGCCTCCAAATCCCCATATAAGACTGTATCTTTCATTAGAATAATGACAAATTATAATAATAGCTAACATTTATTGAGTACTTACCCAAGAACTTATAGCTAAAAATTTTTCTGGCTCTAAGCTTTCATTTGTAACAATTACTCCATTTCCCTAACATTATTAAGTTCTAAGTGTCAGGTACTGCTCCACATGAATTATGTGCATAAACTCTTTAATCCCTGTAACAACCTATTGGATACAGAAATGGAAACTGATGCACAGAATATATTTTGCTTAAGGTCACACTACTAAAAAGTCATAAGATTAAGATTTGAATGAAGGCATTCCAGTTTCATATTCTTAGGAGTCTGTACTTTCTCTCTACCTACCCCTCTCCTTTCTTCCTTCTTTTGTCAATTTTCTCTCTCTTTTTTTGTTCATTCTCTCTTGTTCATTTATCATTTCATTTATCCATTCATTAAACCTACTTATTGTTTCATTTATTCATTCAATCACCAAAACTCTGTTTAGCTTCTACCATATGCCAGACACTAGGTTGGGTGCTCAGAATATGAAGACTCCTGCTTAAATGCAGCATAATGTGGGGAAAAAGAATAAACCAAATAAAGCAACCAATTAACCAAATTTATAAGGACCAGATAGCAATTCAGCTCTGGGCATTTCTAATGCTTCAAGGCTATGGCTTTTGGGCATCTGCCTACACTGCTGTTGTTAATCTCCATATTGTTTTTAGCTCTCAAAAATCAGACCTGACTTCAGGTTTCAAATCTTGTCCAACAAATAACAACATTTTGTCTTTGATTTGAAATTCTACAGCACAGAATTCACAGCTGTTACTTCTAATTCCACAATGATTCCTTAAATCTGTTTCATTATATGTAAATCATTTATTTACAATCCCTGCAAACCTAGAGCCTATGACAAAGCAGAACTAATATTTGTATTCCACATCAGTTATTCTCAACCATTAGAATCCTTGGAAGAACTGAATAAAAATATAGAATGGAAACCACTCTAGACCATATCCAAGGGTGGGGTGCAGACATATAATTGTTTTTAAATCTCCCTAAGTAACTGCAATGTTTAGTTGAGGTTAAGAACCACAGATCTATATTATCCAGGTACTTGACTAATAACTGTATGTAATTTATTCATCAAACCTAAAAAACTGGCATAAAGAGGAAAAGCTTCAAAGTAATACAATAATAAAATTGTTGGTGAAATATATGTAATAAAAGATGTGATAATAGACCCAAGAATAGTAGACCCTAGAATCAACTAATTATTTTTTAATGTAATATTTCAAATGGAACGACTTGACTTTATCTCTTAATTCCGAATGATTAGAAGAAACAAACCTCTATAATAGAATTGACTAAATATTGCCCTGCTTGGAAGGTTTCTAGACCAGATGATTTTTTTTTTTTAATAAATGTATTTATTTATTAATTTTTGGCTGCATTGGGTCTTCATTGAGGTGCGCAGGCTTCTCATTGCAGTGGCTTCTCTTTTTGCGGAGCATGGGCCCTAGCCACGCAGGCTTCAGTAGTTGTGGCTCGCAGCCTCTAGAGTGCAGGCTCAGTAGTTGTGGCACACGGGCTTAGTTGCTCTGCAGCATGTGGGATCTTCCCGGATCAGGGCTCGAACCTGTGTCCCCTACATTGGCAGGCAGATTCTTAACCACTGAGCCACCAGGGAAGCCCCCCAGATGATTTCTTATAGTTACTTCTCCATTAATAATTTTACTGTTCAACACTGAGATCTGCAAACTCATTATGATTAAGTAAATTCCTGATAATTTTATTCAATTAAAATATCCAGCAATAGACCTTTGCTTGTCGGTTCTTAGTTTAATGTGATCAATAATGTTTTGTTAATAAGTATAAAACAGATTTATTATCTTTACAGAAATTCTAGGCCACTTTTTAATTTCCACTGAATTTAAGGATCTTTTCATCTGAGGAATCTCTTGTCATTCTGAAGTTCTTATAATGCTTAAACTAGAATACACATCATTCACTAGCTGATGTATGTGGCTTAATAGAAATATACTTCATTTTTATAGTGTCTTAAATCTAAATAAAAGATGAGAAATTTCTAATGTTGCCATGATCAATGTTAATAACACTCATAAATATAAAAAGTAGCTATTTCTCATATTACAACATGAAATAAAAATATTGAATTATTAATGTGGAAAAACACTCATCTGTAAAATTCTTAATCTATATAATTAGAAGATATGAGGAGATGAATTGTACATAAGGAGTTTTTTTGTTTGTTATTGTTTTTTATTTTTGTTTTCAATTGAAAGTCTTCAAATGTTTCTTTGTTCAGCTATAGAATAAAGAAGTAACACTGAAGAGGATCTTTCTAGCTGTAAGAATTACTAAGGAGTCCTTTTAGATATGTAAATATAAGAAAAGTATACACCCTGCCCCAGAGGAAGAATATTTAGTGGAGCCTTGATAAATGATTTCTTCCACAGTGTCTTGATGGGGTGGGGGTGGGGGGTTGCATAATTAGCATGAAACCTCTGGAGGGAGAGGAAAAGAGAGACTTTTTTTTTTTTTAAATCTTTATTGGAGTATAATTGCTTTACAATGGTGTGTTAGTTTCTGCTTTATAACAAAGTGAATCAGTTATACATACACATATATCCCCATATCCCCTCCCTCTTGCTTCTCCCTCCCACCCTCCCTATCCCACCCCTCTAGGTGGTCACAAAGCACCAAGCTGATCTCCCTGTGCTATGCGGCTGCTTCCCACTAGCTAACTCTTTTACGTTTGGTAGTGTATATATGTCCATGCCACTCTCTCACTTAGTCCCAGCTTACCCTTCCCCCTCTCCGTGTCCTCAAGGCCATTCTCTAGTAGGTCTGTGTCTTTATTCCCGTCTTGCCCCTTGGTTCTTCATGACCATTTTTCTTTCTTTTTTTTTTTTTTAGATTCCATATATATGTGTTAGCATACGGTATTTGTTTTTCTCCTTCTGACTTACTTCACTTTGTATGACAGACTCTAGGTCTATCCACCTCACTACAAATAACTCAATTTCATTTCTTTTTAATAGCTTAGTAATATTCCATTGTATATATGTGCCACATCTTCTTTATCCATTCATCTGTTGATGGACACTTAGGTTGCTTCCACGTCCTGGCTACTGTAAATAGAGCTGCAATGAACATTGTGGTACATGACTCTTTTTGAATTATGGTTTTCTCAGGGTATATGCCCAGTGGTGGGATTGCTGGGTCGTGTGGTAGTTCTATTTTTAGTTTTTTAAGGAACCTCCATACTGTTCTCCATAGTGGCTGTTCCCACCAACAGTGCAAGAGTGATCCCTTTTCTCCACACCCTCTTCAGCATTTATTGTTTCTAGATTTTTTGATGATGGCCATTCTGACTGGTGTGAGATGATATATCATTGTAGTTTTGATTTGCATTTCTCTAATGATTCATGATGTTGAGAGACTCAATTGCTCTCCATTTAATTATGAAGTTCAGTGTTATTTCAAATTCTCTCACAGACTAAGACAATTGACTACATCAGAAAGGGCTCCAAGAGTTCACAAGGAGAACTTACCACGAGGGAAGTAAGAGTCTGGACTGAGACCTGAGTTCACTATCCAATGTCAGCAGGTTCCAGCTTGGTGTGTGGCTAAGACTGGAAAAACCTTCCTGGCTCAGTCATCTTGATGCATTTGGGAACTTAAGTGTAAAACTAAGCCTCAGCCTGGTATAACTTGGAGAAAGGAAAACCTCTGAAGAACCACTCAGTTAGGGAATGACACTACTGTTAGTGGAACTTGAAAACCAGGCCAGTGATTGGTATGGAATGGTTTCATTTAGCTCGTATGTCAGTGGGTTATTGCAATAGTACGTGGGTGGCATTTGATTTTGAGGGGCCACCGAATTTGAAGTGATACTTTGAAGACTATAAAGTCAAGCATACCATTCTGACCCATGCTATTCCACACTACACTGAACCAATATGTAAGAAACAAAATCTAACAATCTGCAATACTTCTATGTGAAAAATTAAACAATTTTATAGAAGAACATAAAACAATACATAAATAAATGAAGACTCAAACCATATTACAGATGGCAAGACAATATATCATAGAAGTGACTATTCTCCCCAAATTAATTAATTTATTTAAGCAATTTCAGTGAAAATATCAATAGGGTTTTAAAATGGGAATTTGAAAGCTGATATTATAATTAAACTCTATGGAGTTTATTCTTAGCTGGGGTGACAGACTATAAATTATAGACATTATAAATAAATGAATCATACTTTATATTAGAATGTCAGAATATATTGATGACATTTGAACAAAGGTTTGATGGAAGGGAGGATAGCCACGCAGATATCTGGAAGAAGGGCATTCTAGACAGAAGGAAGAGCAAGTCGGAAGTCAACAGGAGGCCAGTGTGGCTGGGGTGATGGTGGAGATGAAGTCATAGAATGAGGAAAGTCAAATCATGCAGAGCCTGTGTAAATGGGAAACACTCGCAGAGTTTTGAGCATATGATTGACACGTTCAGATTTATGTTTTAAAGCATCACTCTGATTCATGTCATGTTAAAAATAGACAATAAGGGCCCACAAGAGAAGCAGAGAGACTTGGAAGGAGGTGATTACAATAATCCAGGTGAGAGATGATAGTGGTTTAGAGTAGAGTGCTTAGTGGGAGTGGTGAGAAGTGGCAGATTCTGGATATATTTTGAAAGTAGAGCAAATAGAATTTCTTTACAGTTTGATGTGGGGTGTGAGACACAGGGAGGACTTAAGGATAACTCCAAATTCTTTAGATTGAACAACTGGAAAGGTGAGATTCCCATCATTTGAGATGGAGAAGATGCAGGGAATTTTGGAGGGGAATATCAAAAGGTAAGGTTTTTGACATTTTAAGGTTCAGTGACTTTTAGATACACATGTGGAGATGACAGATGTTCAATAGGCAGTTGGATATATATACTTGGTTGTAGGGTCTGTAGAGGTAAAGATTTGTAAGTCATTAGCATATGGACAGCATTTAAGGCTATGAGGCTGATTGAAATCACTGAGAGAAAAGATGGAGAACCGAGCCCTGGGTCACCTCAACATTAAGAATTCAAGAAGAAAACAGGCAATATAGCCAATATTTTATAGTAACTCTAAATGGAGTATAATCTATAAAAATACTGAACTACTATGTTGTACACCTAAAACTAATACAATATTGTAAATCAACTATACTTTAATAAACAAACAAACAAACAAATAAATATTAGAGCAAGGTCTGATCATGAGAATGTAAACTTTCTGGAATTTGAAAAAATCTTGGGAAGTATATAGGAGCTTCCATTGGATGGGGATAGGAGTTTAAAGCAAATTTAATGTAACTCTCAGGATAAAATAAACTCACTGGACATAAAGTACATATCTAGATGCTTAAAAAAAAGAAGTCAGGAAGAAGAATATGGTCCAAGAAAAGAATGAGCCACTGGTGAGGGAAGAGAAAAACAGAGTGAAGTTTCCTATACTGCAAGTGAAAAATAAAGGAGAATCTAATAATAAAAAAAAAAGAAGGTGAACAACTATGACATCAACTCAAGAAGGGCTGAGAATTGGCCACTGTATTTAGCAATATAAAATTAGTGATGATGGTAACAGGAGAGGTTTCTGTGTAGTGGTGGAGCAAAGACCTTCCTGGAATAGGTTTACAAAGAAAGCACAGAAAGCAACTGGGGACAGTGAATAGATGACCCTTTCGAAGAGCTTTGCTGCACAGGGGAGTAGAAAATAGAGCAATAACTGATGGTATAAGTAGGACCAAAAGAGAATTTCTTTTAAGTTGGAAGAACTTTGTATGCTATAGGAATGGGATGGATGAAGAAAAAAACTGATGGCAAAGGAGAGCACAGTAAGAATTGCTGGAGCAGTACACTTGACTACATGATTGTGGAGACATCACATGGTTTAACTCACGGGTGTCACAAAGTTTTCTTTAAGGTTTTTTTTTTTTTTTTTTTTGATTTTTTGAAGACTCATGCTCAGCCTAATAAGCTCTTTCATGCTTTTAGACATCTGGACAGATTTAAGGCTTTGCTTAAAGTAAATACTCTTATATTTTGAAATCCATGAAACCAGGTAGTTTATATGCCACCTTTTTCGCCCATGTTCACTTTTAATATTTGTATACTTGTTACACTGTTTATCTCGGCTCATCCTGCTCACAAGCTGTGTGACTTTGAGCCAGTAATCTTTGCTCTACAAACATCACAGGGTTATTACAGGAATCCAATGAAACAACTATGTAAAAGTACTTTTGGCAAATGTAAAGGGCTTTGTACAAGTTATTTATCTTGTTCTCATTGGCATGTAGCCCTTTTGTTAATGAGGTTTACAGACAGCTTTGAAGAACAGTCTGCCTGTCTTTGAAAGGCCAGAGCCAGCATTAAGGAATATTTTTCAGAGTACTCATTTTGGCATGTGCAATTCTCCTGCAAATAAAGGGAATTTCTGGTCATACAAGTTTAGGAAACACCGTGTACTATGTTTCCTCTTGGGCAATTTTAATAAATACTACAGTAAAGATAACAGTTCAAAATTGTATAGCATTATATATATTAATATTCTTGTCCTGAAAAATCTCTTTTTTTGTGGGAGTGGGTTCTGTAAAACATCCATTAAATTTCTGGGGAACTCGTGCTTCATGAGAAATGTTAAGATGGATAAACTCTACCAAAGTGAAAAATAAAATTAGGCCAATTGCAGAACATCTGAATGATAGACTTAAAAATTCTCCTGGATTGGCTTAAAGACCAGACAAAGCAATGAAGAGGGAAGGAAAGTATTTGTTCTTCTTTATATCCATATAAGAAAGCAGAGTCCCTGTCACAGACTAGACACTCAAATTATGCCAATAGGACAGAGATAAATGAACAAACTTTCTGTCAAACTCTTGTGAATCACTCAGCCTTTTAAAGTCTGAAACTATCCTACTTCAGCAAAAAATTTTTTTTCTGCTTCTCTCGAATCTGGGCTAATAATATAAATGATACTAAATTTGTTACTAAAGATAGAGGAGTCAGGGCTTCCCTGGTGGTGCAGTGTTAAGAATCTGCCTGTCAATGCAGGGGACACAGGTTTGAGCCCTGGTTCGGGAAGATCCCACATGCCACGGAGCAACTAAGTCCGTGTGCTACAACTACTGAGCCTGCGCTCTAGAGCCTGCGAGCCACAAGTACTGAGCCCATGTGCCACAACTACTGAAGCCCGGGTACCTAGAGCCCATGCTCCACAACAAGAGAAGCCACCACGATGAGAAGCCCGCGCGCCCCTGCTTGCTGAAACTAGAGAAAGCCCGCGCACAGCAACAAAACACCCAACGCAGCCAAAAATAAATTAGAAAAAAAAAAAGATAGAGGAGTCAATTCCACTTTCACTTCCCATCTATTAAAAGAATAGTGAAAGCATAAAAATCCAGTCACTGTATTCAGAGAGAGATTTGTTTTGAACTGAGTAAATTCCCATACAACATTAGAAGATTTTTACTTCTTATTTTTGCCATTGTATATAAAAGATGACTTTTGGTCATAATCTTCCTATCCTATAAAATTGATACTCAACTCCTATAAAATTGATACAGTCTAACTTCCTGTGCATATGGATGAACCATGAAACAGCCTAACCTTGCCTCTTCTGGGCCCTTTTCTAGCCAATCGTAGTCCTCTAGGCCACTCCTGCCTCGTATGTCGAGGGCTATACTTGGACCTTCTTTTTGCTAGGAGGTGTGCCAATCCCAAAATGGCAAATTCATAAACCCCATAGTTCTGTTTGGTTTCATTGCTTGAAAATTCAATTGATGAATTAAAAGAGAAGTATACACTTTATTATCATGTCATTATGAGAAATTAGATCACTATATAGGGGATCAACACACAGAAGAAAATATTCTGTTAGGGTTATTCAGATGTAAAAAAATTCAAATGATAATTATCTTTGATACAGAGAAGAAATTGAGGCTTAATCAATAATGCATAAAATAAGCCACAATTAACAAAGAACTGAATTTTTGGATGAACAGTTACTGGCAGTAGTTGACGTGGAGTGAAGAAGGCATATAAAAATGGGTAAAATACAGTTAATAACTGGACACATCCCTATGGATGAGGGCTTTCAGCCGGAACATAGCAGAGATCTTGGAAAGAATAGCATTTGTGATAAATGGTATCTTATAGTATTTTTAAATAGATATGTGGTATGTTCATAAGCCAAACATTTAAATATACAGCTAACAGGTCTGTATGAGACTGTGTAGAATCTGTATATTATGGTATTTCATAATATGGCACAAGAGCATGAGGAAATAAAGGTCTTTTGTCATTACTGAGGTGCATATTGCTCACATAGTCATATTAACTTTCTCTAAGTGCCCATTTTTGTCCTTGGTGGTTCAGTCTAAAATAGCCTTGTATCACTAAAAATCCACAAAACCCTTAATTTTGGTAAAGGCACATCCCATGTTTCATCTTTTATAAAACTTCAGCTCAGTGTCCTTCATGCACAGAATGCAACCATTACACAATTACTAGATTTTCTGATCTCAGAATTATTCTTGCTACCGATTCTTCATTTTGTTTTACATGTTTTTGGCCAAGTTCTTCTGCCTATCTGGCATGAATTAAAGAACTGAAAAAATGCAAACAAAAATATATTTCTGATTTTATATTTATTCAGCCTGCACATTTACATATTACCCAATTATTATGTTGCATTTTATTAATTTAAAGAACAGTCACAAATTAACGTCAAATTCTAAGAGGAGAGAATAACGAGAGCAACACTTTTGAAAAGGGAAGCATCAGCTCGGTTCATTCAGAGTAGCTAAGTTCAAAGTGGGGTGACAAGCAGAGAAGCTTGAGAGGTGAGAAGAGGCCAGCCAGTTTGGAAAGGACGTCCCATGACGTGCCAAGGATGTGCTGTTGTGTGATCACTGGAAAGATCAGCCACCCTTAGCTCTGGGAAGAACTATGGTAATTCCTCAGTCACTAATGAACAAAAAATATCAAAATGTATTGCATATAGTAAAGTGTAACTATTCTTTTGTGAAACTTCAGCTTCAGTTTTACACCCTCATGCACACAGAGGTATACATACACGTGCACACATATGTGCGTGTGTGCGTGCGTAGTAAAATGTTGCAACTAAATCATATTTCTTACAGTGGGTAGCAGACAGGTGGGTCCTTAGTGTTTGTGGAGCCCAAGGCAAACGAGCAAAGAGAGGCATACAAGCCATAACTCCAAATATGTAACAATTATAAATCAAGCTAACAAACTGTCAAATAAAAATATGTCCTACTATCTTCCTTGAAATAATACCTTCACACTGGCTTTTAGGCCAGAATGAGTAATTCTCAGACTCCTTGAAGTTCCACACCAGAACTTAGTTACCCAGATATGGCCCTGGACTGTAGCCTGCTTTCCTTCTCTTCTCAGCCTCAGCTCCTTCCAGAATACCGGTCTATTTTACCTGTATGTATGTGGATACCTCAGTCAGCACTTTCAAACTCCGTGGGACCCAAGAAACAGGTATCCCTTGGTCTCTTCTTAGGTCCAGGGATGGGTGCACTGGAGGGCGGGCAGGGACAGATGTTGCTCCTAGGAACAAGCTCATAAAGGCCCTGAAGGCTAAGGTCTGTTTGGTCAGAAAGTCTGGGCTGCCAGGAGCTTGGCATGTGGTCGCAAAGGGGTGCTGGTGTGGCTCACACCTGTGCAGTTTCCCCTGGTCCCATGGACTCAACATCCTTAGGGAGAGGCACAGAGGGCCAGAGATAGACCTGCTAAATTGTGGACCCCTCTTGCCCAGGTTTAAAAGCCATACTCATACTAGTTAAAATTTTTAAATGCTACTGCCTTGGAGCATCTGTTCAGAGTAAAAAAATATAATAGAGATTTTTGGGAAAAAAAAGTAAGGAATTAAAAAAAAATCATACTCAAGTAGAATAAAATAATCAACTCTAGACAAATAAATATGTGTAATTATGAAAGACTAAAAGATCAGAAAAAAATAAGGTTGAATTAGAATGAATTTTCAAAAATCAATAATAACACCTAGAGAAAGCATCCTGGCATGAAGGAACATGACAGTACAAAGGAGGTGAGAACACCGGGGTTCTCGTCCTGCTCTGGACAAATAAGTCATTTAGTTTTTCTAAGTAGGCATCAATTTCATTGTCTGTAAAATTAAGAAAAGGAAAAAAAGTCTCTAACTGCTTCAGAAGTATTATATGTGAAAAAATGATAAATGGACATAAAGTTGTAGTGCAAGTGATTTTTTTTAAAGTATCTAATCAAGATGCTTCCATGTTTAAAACACTTCTATGTTTTCCCATTGCTCTGAAGATAAAATTGGACTCCTTAATACAGCCGACAAGAACTTAAATGATTTGGTCCCTGCTCAGTGCCCCTGTGTGGCCTGTCTCCTGCTTCTCCCTCTCCTGACAGCTAGACTACATTACCCTGCCATCCTTTCTTCCCAAGAATGTACCAAGAAGCTCTTTCCCACTGTCGGTGCATTTGCACTTAGTGTTTCCTTTGTTTCAAAAACTCTAAGCTTTTCCATTAACTCTCTGTATTCTTTTGGGTTCCGGTTCAAACTCCACCTCCTGAAAAGCTCTTCAGTGCCATGTCTACCTATCCTCCCCACCCACCTCACACCTGCCCCTTGATCACACTCACTCCCTTTTACATGTATGTGCTTATTGTCTGTGCCCTCATCTGCCCTATTCATTAGCGTCCCAACCACCCAGAACAGGACAAATTTCCCAGCACTTCAGTAAGGTCACCGCTAAATATTTATTGAAAAATGAATGACCATGAGAACACAGTATTAATAAATATTATAACCATACTGTTTATTGCTTGTAATCAATGTGTCAAGAATTTTGTCATTCATAGTCAGTGTTTCTATTCTTTACAACGAAGCTACCAGTTAGGCATGACTATTTACCTGTAACTGATACTCAGGGAGGTTACAGAGTAAGGACACCCAGGTAGTTATTGGCAGAGATGGGATTTGAATCCAGGTCTACTGACTTCAAACAAGTCACCGTTCCACACTGTCTCTCTGACACTTCCTGTCACAATTAATGTATCTCTCCTTTAAACTCTAGTATCATTTTTGACACCACTTTATTCATCATGTTTTGCAATATTAATTTGGACAGATTATTTTCACTGCATATTATTTTCACTCCTGCAAATTTTACAGGGAATGTCTTCTGAATCTCAACCACTGTCTAACATACTACTTACCCACATTACTTAGCAAACATTTGCAGCTGGAAAAAATAACTGGAAGTACAGAATATATGAGCCAGGAGCATTACTATCTCTTTTACAAGAGAAGCATGCTTATTAAAATTTATTTTTCACAAGTTAGCTCCTCTCTGGAAAGCAGCAGGAAGAAAGTTATGGATCCTAGCCCTGAACTTTTAATGAGGTAAAATTTAGTATTCTGAAAAATTTTTTATTATCCCGTGGATAATTACGTTCTTCTAGAACACCTGATTAAATCCATGGCACACAGAAACAAAATTGTTTCAGTTAAGCTTATTTTCTTCTTTTCATTTTTGTTTTCAAAATGTTCGTAGTAATTACACAACTTTTCTATGAGTAGTAGGCCTGTTTCAGAGTGTGCTTTTATGAGACTATTTTTATCAACTATTTTGTCAACAGAGTTTTCAAGCCACTGCCGTAAAACCTCTCCTGTTGGCTAATAACCCACCCTGACTATGTAATTTAAGTAACTTTACTGCCCTAA
Source organism: Globicephala melas (assembly GCF_963455315.2). NCBI lineage: Eukaryota > Metazoa > Chordata > Mammalia > Artiodactyla > Delphinidae > Globicephala > Globicephala melas. Next base: position 37,185,946 of record NC_083323.1, on the reverse strand, counting down.
ACAAAGGGCGATCCTTGTGACTAGGATTTGCAAGTCACTTTCTGACAGCTGCACAGCACCTGACAATAGTTTCATGTTTCCTCCCCAACAACCCCTTTGCAGTTTATATGCTAATACTACAGTCATCCTACGCTGATAACCTTCGCTACATAGACACTCCAAAATAATATTCTCTTTTCCTTTGTTTTAATATACCTTTTAAACACTTGTTACTGAAAAATTAAGTGTTAGGATTTAAATTACAATCCTATAACACTTGTTATTCAATGGTATTAACATACCTTAAAGAATCCTGTTAAAGGGGATAATTTCAAAAAGATGATTTATAATGTTCAGGTGCATAATTTAGCAGTATTTATAAAGGGATGATAAAAATAATAATTAGGATATTATTTCAGCTTTTATCAAAAAATGTCAGCAGTTAGAAGATGAATAAATTCTGGGGATCTAATGTACAGCATGGTGACCATAGTTAATATTGTATACTTGAAAGTTGGTAAGAAAGTAAATCTTAAATGTTCTCACCACACACACACACACACACACACACACACACACACACGGTGATGAACTAATCTTATCATCATCATTTTACAATATACACTTATACAAAATCATCACACTGTATACCTTAACTTTACACAATTTGTAGAGCAAACCATCACATTGCACACCTGAAACTTACATAATCTTATATGTCAGTTATATCTCAATAAAGTTGAAAACAAAGGAAATATCAGGCAAAGAAATATGATATAAATAAAACTTTTAAAGTGCTTTCTTGAATCATCTAAGGAGTAATATGAATTAAAGCACAGTTTATTTATTTTTAAAATTAAAAAAAATATATGACATATACTTTAGGATTACATTGCAGGATAGGGGCATGATATTTTAAAAAATACTAGTATATCATTATTTCAAAGCATTTGGAAATCACTCTTCCTACAATTCTGGGAAATTAAAAAAAAGTATGCCGATAATTACAATGTTTAAAAATCTTCAGTTACATCTATAAAAAAGTGTGAGTGAGTTAGCAATGGCACAGAATTTCTCTTCTACACTGGCTGAAATGCCTTCACCGAGAACTGGAAGGCAAAGAAAGTTAAAGACAAGTACTTTAAGTCTTCAAATACTCAGAAACCTCCACGTATATACCACTATCTGTTGAGTCCAATAGAGACAAACATCATTTATTCACAGGTCCTCATCCTAATACTGTAATCAGTTTCTGAAAATTAATCTGACATGAATTGTCTTATATTCTATAATGCCTAAATATTTAGGGGTTATATCTTAAAAAAAATAATATTTGAACAAAACTACATGTATGAGTACACCACTCCCCAGAAGTACTAGAGGAATGCTTTAAGCACCAAATGGTTTGTTATCGAATAGACAAGATCTTAAGTTCTTTATGCCTTTGAAAGCATATTTCTTTAATTTTCGTCCAGATAAGCATAATATGGCATCACTATATTTTGAAGACTTCTAAGAAAAAGACTAGATGACCATAAAGTCCATTTTCGTACTCAAATCAATGTCATTCTGTAATTCTCTGAGGAAAGGTATAGCACTGTATTACTGATGACATAATTAAAATGAAACAGTAATAGTAAAATGACATGTTAGTTTCCTAAACTGAGGATTGTGTGCAAATGCCCTAAAGAGCTTGCTGGTTTATTTACTGAATTAATGCCAGTTTACTTATCTGAAGAAAAGAGAAATAAGTTTTATTCAAATTTGAAATATAGCTCATGAAATCTAGCTGTCAGATTGTAGCTTATTGTTAATACCTACCTTAAGATTTCTATAAAATACATTGATAAAGGCTAAAATAGTAAAGCCTTTAATGAAGAGTTGTTTGCTTCTCAGCCACCAGAATTGATGGCGGTCTCAGGAAATGTCTGGTTTACTTGGCTTCTTTTGCTTTTACAGTTGAAGGAGGAAACATACGAAGCCCCTCCATTTGTTTCAACTGGATGAATGAGGAAGGGCTCAATTTATTATGATAAGAAGTCTAGTGCTATTTGTTTTGTGGTACAGTCACTTGCTTCTTAGTCGCTATGTTTTAAAACCTCCTGATATTCACAATGACACCAATTTAGCTACCTGATTTATGAGATCTTGATGATTAAGGAGCTCAAGCATCCAGGGCTATAACTTGCAAATATCCAGGAGATGGTCTAAGTCTCATGCACAGGATGTGCAAATGCTTATGTAATCTTAAACTGATTCCAGACCTACCAGCAACTGCCCTTCTTTCTCTTGTGCTGGGAACAAGTGGTTCAGCACAGAAAAGCGCCAAACAGACTGTTGGTTTCCTTGGCCTGGGTCTATGCCCCACCCGAAAGGAAAATCAATTTCTTCTAAAAAACAGTAAAAGTCTAATGACTTCAGATATCTTTTAATGTAAATTTTCATCAACTGGAGTACTGCTGTAGTCTTATCAAACACATGGAAAATAAGTCAAATAAGATATTATAAAGAAGTTTTTGCAGTGATAAGCCACAGATTAGTCACGAATTGTACATAATATCACTTATAAATCAAAATTATTGTTACTGTATTTTAAACAGTCCTGGATATAGATTATTAATATATCTATAGAGATATATAGATATATTTAGATATTTATTCAATTTATAATTTATTCAATTATAGATATGTTCAAACAGATATGTAATTAAATTCTTTTTAAGAGAATCAAGTTAATAGCAAGTAATGAGAAATTCAAATATATATATGTGCATAAATCCACACATATATTATTTTTGAGAGAATCAAATTAGGAGCAATTAATGATAAAGGAAATAATAATGCACTTTTGATCAACAAGTCAAAACACAGTAATGTTTATTACATGAATTACACAAATACTTCATACTCCTGTCAAACGATATAGCAAGTAAACACTTCCACGTAAGAGCATGTCATATGTGTCATACCTTTTCATGGACTTTCTGGCCAGGTTCCATCCCTTCAAGATGTTCTGACTCTGTGGATCCCTCACTTGATGCCATTTTTCTTTGTATATGAACATTTTGTTCACGCAAGGCAACAATCTGCAAAATAAAAGCACTATGCCTTTAAAATCTAAAATAGAGCATGAAGTATAAGAAAACTGAGTTTACTTGAATGTGGCTAAGAACTAATGAATACAAACAAATAGTCAGAAAATAAACATTAAATTTTACTCATATTATTAGTTCAACAATATTTCTAAAATTTAAGCTAGCATTTCGAATAATATTTATAATATTTATAGGAACGTGAAATTAAGAAAATATTTTTTAGTTGGAAAATGTATCTATCTAGCTTGAGATGTTTTTAAATCAGTGGCATGATCCATGTGTTATTAATTCAGAAATTACTTTTTAATTTAACTTATGAAATGTAGTAAAATTTGTATTAGTCTGAATTTTTAAAGTATGAAAGAAAGATAAATCAGAAAATTGACGACTAAAAACTAATTATGAGCACATTCATCTTCCCTAAGAGACAGCACATCTGCAATTTTAAAACAAGCAAATAAAGAAGCTAGACTTAAACAATTTGTACTACTATCATGAGCATTTAAAATTAAATTGGTCTCATTGTCATTATTTTAACGGCCATTATTTTAGTACTTCTAGTCCAAATATAGTTAATTTACAGAAAAAAAATTCTCAGAAGGCAATTAATTCTTGCAAAATTTTAGCTCAGATTTATACACATGATACTTTGAACTAAGAAACAGATTCTCAGATAGTTGTAGTTTAAGTGATCTTAATAATATACAGAGTGGAAAATCACATTCTAGCATTTAAAAAATATATTTGCTATTTATACATATTATTTTGAAAATATTTTACATTATATTAATACCATAAATTATTTGTTTCTTGGCAAGTTTTATTATAGTATCAACTCAGATATTGAGTCAGTATTGGTTCTAGGGGAAATCAATGTCCACAGTATTTAGCACATATTAAGCATATAAGTTTAATATGATTCAATATTTATTGAATTTTATATTTATATTGAATATTTATATTAAATAAATATTGAATCATTAAAATTATATGTTGAAATTATGAGACCAACATGTCACACAGACAAAGAATTATCAAGTAAACAAAAGACATCGAGAGATTGGGTATGTGTCCTGCTGCCATTGCTGCCCACATGTCAATGATATATTCATGAGAAAAAGTGATTTTGCATATGACCTCCAGCAATTCAACACATAACTTATCATTTCTTAAGGGCATATCACCACATAATGAAGAACAACTCTGTAAAAGCCCTTCTCTCCTGTAGTACTGCAATCACCAAATAATTGGTTCCCTTACTCTCATCCTTGCCCATCTACAATTTATCATCCACAAAGCAGCTAGATTCATCTTTTAAACTTAAGTTATATTGTGTCACTCTTCAGCTTTCCAAAGAACCTCTCTGTTTTCCCAACTTGTTTAGCATAATTTTAAACTTCTTAACAAGGTCTGTAACACCCTACATGATCCCTTCTGCCACAATGGCCTCCTTTCTGTCCCTCAAACAGACCTGGCACTTTCTCACCCAGAACTGAGGAACTTGCTGATCTTCTTGCCTGAAGGATTTTTCCCCAGCTCAGACTACAGCTGACACAATCTCAGCTTTCAAAAGGCAGCTGAAAAACCTACTTCTCAGAGAAAGTGTACCTAGCCATTATACTTTTTACAATATATCTGTTTATTTTGGTGTGTATCTTACTCATTAAAAACTAATATTTTACTCCTTTATTTATTTACTCACTTTGCTTGTTTATTTAGCTAGCAGAAGTCCTAATGATATCTCATGGGAAAATAATTTTCAAAGGAATACATTATTGAAAACAACATTTTCATATGAAGCAGCACATCACATTAGTATGTGCAGGGATTTAATATAAATGTTAAATTAAATAATAAATGGATATAGAAAAACAAAGAATGTAAACCTAATTCATTCAGAAAAAACAAAAGATAAAGATTTACTGTGCTTGAGAATCATCAGACATTCCTCTCATGTTAGTTAGTGTAGAAATGAATTACATCAAAGGAAAAACAAGAATGAAACAGTCCCTGGATATATCATTTTCATATTACATTCTTAACATCTTTCTCTTGCATAAAGCAATAATATTATAATCAATACATAATAAAACTTTATTATGAATTTTTAAATTAAAGTATTGTATGCTGACATTTCACTAAGATAACATCCATGACTTAAATATGTTAAGACAACAGTAACAATAAATTTTAAAATTCGATGCTTTTTCTTTCATTATTGAATTAGAAGTGAAGAGAGACCTTTTTAAAAAATATTTAAACATCAAACTTAACTCTCAGTTTACAGAATAACTTCAATTTGTTTAGTAGTTCAGACAAATATCAAATACACCATGGTGCCTAAAATAAAGCAGGCCATCTATAAAGATTTACTGAATGACTCAGTGAAATGATAAATTAATGACCTTAATTAGAAAAGTCAAAACACCAAATTCACATGGAAAACCTTATGCAAATATGGTTGTGCCACCATATTAAAAAATTACAAACTTCCAGTTTTTCATAAAATATATACATGACAATTAATTCCAAGACAAACTTTTCAACCACTAACATGCAAACTCTACTTTTTCTAAAAAATCAATCCTGCACATTAGATTTTTGAAACTGGAGAATTGATGCAGGATCCTCTACATTCTCTATCATTCTAATATGATTATATTCTGTTCTATTTTTGCTCACTAACAAATTATCCTGGGTAGTTATGAAAGCAAAGCTTCAGCATCTGATTTTATTGTAGGTGTTAATAAGCTTGATTCTTCTTCCTTTCACACTGGGGAAAGTGAGAGGTTCTCTCCTGCGAATACAACTTTGGGGGTTGGGTCTGCTCTTCTGTGTGTTCAAAAGCACAGTGAAGGTCACCTAGAAATCTGTAGCTGAAGGTAGCACAGGCCTCTTTAGGAAATTCTCCCAGCTGGCTTGACAAAGGAATGCAGTAAGTGGCTTCAGAAGTGGTTTACAAATATAGCAAGCAGAATGAAAGTGGCTGATAGCCTTAAAACATTCTCTGGGCTCTACTGACAGAAAACGCTGTTAAAGGGAGGGCTCAAGTGACTTGTCTAGAATAGTTAAGTAGGACTGGATCCCTCACTGTTAAACAGCATGACCTATTACAAATAGGATGGCGTGGTGGTTAGGACAAATCACTTCTGGGGAGTCTCTGTTGCTTACTCAGTTGTGACATAAATGCAACAATGCACTGGAAACCCACTATGTGCCAAGAACTGTGTTGAACTATTTTAACCTGCAAATTAGGTCTTATGATCCACATTTAACAAGTGATTAAACTGAGATAAAGAGAATTTAATGAGAACTAAGGAATCAAACAAAAGTCCTTATCTTTATACCTTGTACTATGTCACATTGTCTCACATGGCTTTGCATTTGGGCTCTATTAAGTCAGGGGAAGTTAATGGTGGGTGAGGATGGGAAGGAAGCATTTCCTTTCCAAGCACTGCTACCCTCCCACCTTGGAATCCTTTGTACTTCATTGAAGTACAGATTCACATATAGGCAGAATTTTGCATGCATTTCCACACATACCAATCCACTGAGGCCCATGGAACACTGGTCAAGAGAAACTTTCTACAGTCATTTTAACTGATCAACCATGATTTGTCAAGTGTTTGTCGACATTTGTTTTAAAATGTCCAGAATTCATTCATATTCCTTTTGGTGACAACATCTTACATTTTCACTGGGGAATTTTCCTTCCCCACTCTAATCTTAGAGAGACTGTCAATCAGGGGGCCAGACTCATGGCCAATGGGTGGGCACATGATCTAAGCCAGGGCAGTTAGAACATTCCTTGAGAGAAATTTCTGGCAGAGATATGGGGGAAGAGTCTCCTTTCTACTATGGAACGTAAGCTGGTGGGATATGATCAGAGTTCTGTTTGCCATCAGTTCCTCCTCATAGAGAAGCAGGTAGAAAAGCTGGAGCCCTGACGAATTACTTCTGCTGCTGATTTTAGCCATAAATCAACTCTATCCCTGGCATTTCAGTAAAATAAGCCCAAAATTTCCCCTCTGTGCTCAAACTTGTTTGGATTCGTTTTCTGTCATTTGCAACTAAAAGTGTCTTTGCACTTATTTGGGAGGTGGAAATGTGCCCTTCTGGCCAACCCGAGCCAGGTACTTCCCAGACACCCCTCCTGATCCTGGAGGTCCATATGTTACAGAGATTTGGGGTGTGTTTATTTAAAAAAAGACACATACAACCCATGGAGGTGGGGTGGAATTTGGGGATCAACCGTTAACAAGTTCACATCTGATATTACTCAGCCATAAAAGAAGAATGAAATAATGCCATTTGCAGCAACATGGATGGACCTAGAGATTGTCATACTGAGTGAAGTTAGTCAGACAGAGAAAGAGAAATATCGTATGATATCGCTTATCTGAGGACTCTAAAAAGAAACGATGCAAATGAATGTATTTACAAAACAGAAACAGACTCACAGATTTAGAGACCGAACTTATGGTTGCCGGGCGTGGGGGGGTGAAGGGTGGAAGGGATAGTTAGGGAGTCTGGGATGGATATGTACACACTACTATATTTAAAAAGGATAACCAAAAGAACCTACTGTATAGCACAGGGACCTCTGCTGAATGTTATGTGGCAGTCTGGATGGGAGGGGAGTCTGGGGGAGAATGGATACATGTATATATATATGGCTGAGTAGCTTGGCTGTGCGCCTGAAACTATCAGAACATTGCTTATCGGCTATACTCCAATACAAAGTAAAAAGTTAATTTTTTTTTTTTAAATCTGGGGCAAAAAAAAGAGTTCTTTAGAAAAAAAGAATACATGAGGGTGTACCAGTACTCATTCAGGCTAGTCAAGGTGACAAGGAGGAGGAAAAAAAAAAAAGGAATGACAGGTGACTCAAAAAGCTAACGTACCTCAGCTAAAACTCTGGCATCTGTGTGATTCTTGCTCTCTGGCTTATTGCTTTGCCTGGACCCTTCTTCGTGTTTCTGATAGCTCATTAAGCTTCTGACAGCCTGACTCACTGCTTCTAGGCACTCCCAAACCCATTATATTCCCAAGGCAGCCTTCCAAGTTTTTTTCTTTAAACCTTTGCCTCTGTCAGGTTGTTTTTGGCTCTTATCAATCTCTGACAAGCTCTGAGCTCACACAGTGGACTACTGGTGGTCTTGGTGGCCAGTCTTCTAGTCAGGAAAATTCCCCAGCCGCCATCCCTTTTTCTACCAGACTATTTCAGGGTTCCTAGTATGTCTTGTAACAGACTCTCTTCTATCCTCTTTCTTTGAAAAACAGTTTTCCTTGATGACCTGGAGAGATTCATTCATTTCACATACATTCATTGATATTTCACTGATGATATATCAGGTATTAGGAAAATTAATAGGGGGAAAAGGCAAAGTTCTTTAATTCATTCTTGTTGGGTGAGACAAACTACAAACAAAAATAAGTGGAATACATTTTTAAATGGCGATAATTGCAAAGGGAAAATTAAAGCAAGGGAGGGATGCTATGAGGTGCAGTTTAATTAGGAATTAGGTGATTTCTGAGTATAGACCTGAAGATGAGAGGCAGGAAGCAATGTGGCTATCTGGGAGAAAAACTTTCCAGGCAGAGAGTTCAGAAAATGAAATTCATTATTGAAAACAAAAGTTTGAGATTCATAAAAATGTTTTAGTGAGTTCTTCATATGCTGTAAGATGTCCTCTTCAAAAGACAGCTAAAACATCACTGAAAGTTGACATCTTGGAAACTTCAGGTGTCAGGAAATGCACAGAAACATGTGATTCTTAAGAGAAATGTGATTTGGGAGAAAATAATAGAGTCTATTTCATATCTCTATATTCTCACATTTATCAAGTGTTTAAAATGTATTTTTTTTCATATTTTGTTGCTCCTTGTTTATTCCTAAACTTCCAAGTTTATCTGTGGGGTCATATCCCTTCAGCCTGAAGAACTTCCTTTGACTTTCTTTTACAGCAGGCCCACAGATGATAAATTCTCTTAGCCTTCATTGAGAATGTCTTTATTTTACTTTCATTCCTGAAGGATATTTTTTGCCAGATGTAGAGTTGTTGACAGTTCTTTTCTTGAAGCACTTTATTTTTTTATTATTATTGTTATTTATTTATTTATTTTGGCTGTGTCACGTGGCATGCGGGATCTTAGCTCCCTGACCAGGGATCGAACCCATGCCCTCTGCTGTGGAAGCACAGAGTCCTAACCGCTGGACTGCCAGGGAAGTCCTTTGCAGCACTTTATTTTTTTAAATTAATTAATTAATTAATTTTATTTTTGGCTGCATTGGGTCTTTGTTGCTGAGCGCAGGCTTTCTCTAGTTGTGGCGAGTGGGGGCTACTCTTCATTGTGGTGTGCGGGCTTCTCATTTGGGTGGCTTCTCTTGTCGTGGAGCACGGGCTCTAGGCACGTGGGCTCAGTAGTTGTGGCTTGCAGGCTCTAGAGCACAGGTTCAATAGTTGTGGTGCACGGGCTTAGTTGCTCCACGGCATGTGGGATCTTCCCGGACCAGGGCTCGAACCCGTGTCCCCTGCGTTGGCAGGCGGATTCTTAACTACTGTGCCACCAGAGAAGTCCCTAAAATGTATTAATCTATTTATTCAACAAATATTCATTGATCATTGTTCTAAATATGAGACACCACTGGGGAAAAAAGCCCTTCTCTCAAAAAGCTTACATTCTAGTAAATGAAGGAAACAAAGAAAGAAGCAGTAAGGCAACAACAACAAAATAACAATCATTTAATGAGCTCTTACAATGTGCCAAAAACTGTGCTCAGCACATTATATAAATTTTTCTTCTTTACATCATTTCATCTATACTATCTTTTCTTCCAAGTTTAAGATTTCTTGAGAGCGGACCCTGAGACAAATAATTTCACACAGTAGTTTATTTGGGAAGGTGATTCCGAGAAGCATAGCATTCTTAAATATTCTTAAAAGGCCTAGGATGAGTCCTGGCCCTTCTAGGTGTTACTGGTTGTATGATTTTATACAAGTTTCTTAACCTCAAGTTCATGTTCCTATGCTATAAAATGAGGGATAATAATACCTATGTTTTAGTGTGTTTGGACTGTAAAATACTTAATTGTATATGATGTACTGTAAGCATTTATAATGTAACAATGATCACCTTTATCTTCTTATTCATACTTCATGTTCTAGCTTATTGAAGGACTTGCAGTTACACACACCCAAAATGCCATCTTGGCTGTGAGTGTTTATATTCATTTGGAATGCTCACGCACAGAGCTCCTAAAACCCTTGTAAATTCCTGACAACAGCACTCAGGGCATCTTTTTTTCTAATGGGGGATTCTGGGTGGGCTCCTGGATGGGGGCTCATCGCCAGAAGGACCAAGCTGTGATTTCAAGCTTGGAATTTTTAGCTCCATCCACCATTCTCCAGAGAGCAAACAGGGGCTGGAAATGAACTTAATGACTGATATGCCTATGTAATGAAGCCTTCATAAAACTCCCAAAAGTACAGGGGTTGGGGAGCTTCCAGGTTGGTGAACATATCCACATACTGGGAGAGTGATGTATCCCAACTCCACAGGGACAGAAGGTCCTGAACTCGAGAAACTCCTAGACCTCACTCTATGTATCTTTTCATCTGGTTGTTCATCTGTATCCTTTATCATACCCTTTAATAAACTGGTAAACGTAGGTTAGGTAAATGTTTTCCTGAGTTCTATGAGCTGCTCTAGCAAATTAATCAAACCCAAGGAGGGGTTAGTGGGAGTCTCTGATTTATACCCATTCAGTCAGAAGCACAGATGACAAATTGGACTTGCAATTGGCATCTGAAGTAGGGTGGGAGTGGGACTGAGCCCTTAACCTGTAGGATCTGGTGCTACCTCCAGGTAGATAGTGTCAGAATTGACAGAACAGGACACTCTGTTGGTGTTGCAGTGAATTGTTTGGTAGGGGAAAAACTCCCGTACAACTGGTGTTGGAAGTGCTGCAAGTGTAGCAGCAGTGTGAGCGGAAAGGAGAATCACAGAAGGTAGGACAGAGTTTTTCCTTACACAGCCTTCCTCCTCCTAAACTCTTCTCAGTTATCTTTCAGGTCTTAGCTTATATGTCATGCACTGTGGGATGGGTGGCATCCCAGCGATTTAAGTTACATACTTCCTTAGCATTCTCCAATAACTCATATCATACAAATTATCACTCGTTAGTACAATTGGCTGTTAGTTTTCTGACTGCCTATTTTGACGCTGAGTGCCTTGAGACCAGAAACTATATCTGATTGATTATTTATTCCCAGTTCTTAGTAAACTCTCTGACAAGTAGAAAGCACTCTAGAAATATTTATGGAGTATTGAATGACAGCAGACGGTATGAATGGAAAAGTCCTATAGGGAGCTGGAAAAATTGGATGGAAAAATACTTGAGAATGTATACATGGAGAAGCAAATTAGTTATCCACATAAAAGACCATATGAACTTGAAGTCTTTCCTAAAGTTCATATTACATGATTCAAGGTTAAAAAGGAGCCCTGGGCATGGAAGAGCTCACTGGGGAAATACAGAAAGAAAAGAACAAGAAATATTGACATAGCCTTGTAGGATATTCACAACTCTCAGTGTGAGGAGGTGATGTAGAAGGCACAGACAACTGTAAAGGAGGATAGGGATAGGACCACGGAAGGGCAGCTTAAAGAAAGTCTACAAGAGATACTCTATAAATATAAAGTAATAGGCAATTTCATTGTGTCTTAAAATATTAAAAAAAATTTTTACAAGTGTATTGTAGCCTAGATAATATGATTGAGGTGCACTGAAGTACACACTGTGTTTATATGCTTTAGACTTAGGACAGATTGACATTAGATGGAAAGTGGAATTCCAAGGGTATCCAGAAACTTGTTTCTGCCAACAAAATTCTTAAAGTGGAAACAGAAAAGCAATGTAAATTAATTTAACTTTCACTTTTTTTCCTCTTCCTCATCTTTTTGAAAATGTCAATGTACGAGATATTTCCCTGAAGTTGGATAAGGAAGGAAGACAAATAAGGAATAGGAGTTTAGAAATTAAATGTATAATTAAGAACTGCTAGCAATAATAATAGTTGCTCTATGTTGAACATCAATTATATGCCACATATACGCAAAGCAATTTACATACATTATTTCATTTAATCTTCCCAGTAACCTTATAAACTGGGTATTATTATTTTTATTTTATAAGTAAGGGAACTAACATAAAGGGCATAAATAATATACTTGAGGTCATACAGAAAAAGATACGACAAAGGTTTCCAACCCAGGTATGATACCTTCAAAATGGATGGTTTTTAAGCATTATGCTATAATGCCTTTTGAAAATTAATGAAATGATTCACTGCATACACAATCCAATCCAATATTTATCAGGACTACAGTTCTGTGGTCTGATAGCAGAAGAATTTATCTGCCCTGATTTGGCAAAACAATTTAGACACATAAGATGTCTTCAATTATTTTTAGGAATAGAAATCATGCTGTTTACATTATTTATCATTTTTATTTATAATTCTTTTGTGGCACAGCCATTCCAGTTTACCTTGAAAATTTCCCAGCTACTTTTTAAAATAAATCATGTCTACCATACTCATGCCAATTCTCAGATCTTCATTCTGATGTTTTTAAATTCATAGTTGCCTTTACGTATTTAACAACAACTTCCAGACAGTGCCCACATCTAATTAACAAAGATTCTTTTCATCTATTTTTACCCCAAACTCAATTAACAATTCCAAGAGTGAGACTTACAGAATTCTCACTACACCAACACATAGTTTGCTTCTACACAGATAATTTATTCTAATTTAGCTGAATTCCAGGCTTAGATTACACTGAGGTTGCAACATGATAAAAACAAAGACAAAGCAACTAGTAGAACAGAAAGGATTTACAATTTACACTTAAGCAACTCAACTCTCCAGACACAATAGTTTGGATTTGTGTTGTTATATATTAATTGGGAAACCAAAAAGATTGAGACACTTATTCAAACAGAACTAAGGATACTAAGACAATAGCAATTTCACTTTCCAGCTCTGGCTTTTGGACGTAAGATTTATGAGCATCACTGAAGCATATTAAAGCCAGTGAAAAGCAACTTCATGTATTCCAATGCAGTTTGATCAGCTCATGTGTAACATTAACTTTCATTGTTTTTCAGTGAGAATGGATAGACTGAAAATTTGTGAAACGTAACTGATCCAATGAACAATCAAATTGTCTTGACATGGGAATCAGAGGTTTGTATTGTGAGGATTAACCTCTTGTCAAGTTTGAAAAATAGTTATTTAATTAATGATTTAAAGAATGAATCCATTTATCCAAATGAATGACCAGGTAGCTTGGAGGTGGGAAGTATAGTTTAATTTGGTGGTTGCTTAGAATTTTTACCACTATACTATTCAGTCAATAAATAATTACTGAATTAATTAGAACATACTGCATACTTTTATTTTTAACCTACTCCACTCTGGCTGACCAGCCTTTCCAATTCCCATTAGATGAACTGACTGGATATTAAAATTTAAAAGCACATCACCAGTAAGTTTCTGGTGACACTTTGATGAAAAAGATAGTACACAAACAGTACATGCAATTTGGCTATTTCCAAATTTTACATCTGCTTATATCTAAAAACATAAAGATACCTTGTATGACTACGGAATCTAAGCTTATTTAGTTTTTAATGATGAAAAAATTCTTTTAAGATAATATTAAAGATTTTTAAGACCATTCTTAAAACAGTAACTGTCATGCAAAACTGTTATTTTTAGTTTTAAGTTTAAGACAATGGTTGAAAGAACAATAACATTTCAAATGTTTCCTTAGATTTGTTTTTACAGTGAATGATTAAGATTTCTATTTCCAACGTTAACTATAACATTCAACAATAGCTGTATTTTAGTATAGTTATTGATATGTAATTCTGATCTAAATTACAACTCTCTATCAAACTATCTCTATCCTTTTCATCTAATTGGTATTTCAGTCATTACATTTTTCTGATACTTGGTTACTCTTTATTTTTATTTATTTCCACTATTCAAATAATTCTTTAATATTTAAAACGATAATAAAATCAAATGCTGGCATCATTAGGAGCATATAAATGCATTAGAAGCATATAAACAAAACAACTTAAATTGGACAGTATTAGTGGACTTTGTTAAGGCACAGTACTGCTATTGTAGTAGAGTAGCAGCTAAGAATGACATTAGATGAAAGAATAGTAATAAAAATGGCCAAGGAGGCTGTTAGTGTGGTAAAGTACAGGAATTAATCCAGAGAACAAAAGCAAAAGAGAAGTCTTAAAGAGTTTTCCCAAAGTGTCAATAATAGAAAAACACATACTGAACAAATTTTATTTTTCACTGCAAGAAAGCAAGCCTCAGTTGAAAATATAAACAAGCAAATAAATAAATGAGGAGGGGTGGAAAATATTCATTGATGTAAACAAATGACACTGAGAAGTGCAACACCACATGTAAACAACTGCAATAATTCAGTGTTGAGTGCTGAGAATGGTGGCAGCAATTTAGTTGAAAGTTTTGAATGTCATGGAAAAAGTATATTGCAATCTCCATCACCCTGGAAGATGCCATTGCTAATAACTTCCCTCCCTAAAGAAGACAGCAGAATCCTACTTAAAAAATAGTTTAATTAAAAAAGGAGGCCATTAGATTGCGGTGGCTCTAATGCCAAAGCGACCTACAGAAGCAAACCAAAATCTAAGCCTGTGACGCCTCAAGATTACACAACCAAACACTTAGGATAACCGATCACAAACAGCCAGTTAGGATTTAAGCTACAGCCAATCAAATAATTTCTCTTCTTTGCTCCCGCACTATTTCTGAGGGTTTCCCCATGCCCCTATGGTGGAGCACTCCTGACCACTTCTGGTTTGGCATTGCTTGATTTGATTTTTTTTCCAATAAACTCTTACAAATTTTTAATATGCCTCAGTTTATCTTTTAACACTTGTCTCAGAATGAGAAAAGCAAATAGAACTTACTATAGGTATTGATTATGATAAAGTACTTCTTGACATGGAACAAAGGCTTACTTCTTCGTTTTCCCCATAGTCACTACCACTAGGTCCCTTACTCTCTAAAGTCAGAAGTATCAAAATATGCTAATTTGGTTTGGGCTTCAGCTAAAGGCAGAGGGACAACTGACTACATATATCCCTTCTCCTCCAAATAAACAAAAAAGAAAAGCAAAATGAGGAGACCGAGTTATGCTGAGAAGAGGGTCACAGCAAACTAAATAGTCCATTGAGAACTTACGTTTATAGAGTAGCAGGTACGCTCTGTGACTAAGAGTCTGTCTTCAAAAGTCTCAATATTTACTCTTTTATGAATTATGCTGACATGAATAAAAGTTTCTTCTTTAGTTATTTCATGTATACAAGGTAGTATTAAATTCATCAAGCAAATACTGATTATTAAATTAATAAAGGTAGGTCTAGATAATATTAATCACATCTCTGTCATCTGTTTATTCAACTGCAGTCCATCTGCTGTCAGGAAATTTGGGATGTTTTAGAATGAACCTTCTGTTTTAGTAATCCAAAGGTGCTATATTTCCATCAACATATATTTGAATCCTTTAAAACATCACATTAAAATTCATCTCTGTGATCTGAGTACTAACCAGGCTTGGACCCTGCTTAGCTGCAGAGATCAGAAAAGATATCCGGTGCATTCTGGGGGTTGGGGGCAGGGGAGAATGGGGAGTTGTTGCTCAATGGATATAAAGTTTCAGTTATGCAAGATGAATCAGTTCTAGAGATCTGCTGTACAACATAGTGCCTATAGTTAACAATATGGTATTGTGCACTTTAACATATGTTAGGAGGTGTTGAAATAACTTTCTAGGTCCGAGATGGACCCACATCAGCAAACCAGACCTTAGGTAACTTAGGTAACTCTGTCCTTGTAAATGCTCTTCATGACCAGAAAAGCAGCATATCCAGTCAGTCAACTCCAAACACCAAGCCAACTCTGGGTCTTCCCACCCGTAACAAGGTGAACAGTGTGGGCCCAGACAATCAGATATTTTCTATTTTTCTCTTCCTTGTTCTTTATTCTCTATCTTATAAAAGCTTCTTGCCCTCCATCCCATTTTGTAGTTTTCTGAGAAGAGACTGTCCACTTCACAACGTGTTAAATAAAGCTGGTTTGTATCACCTAAATTGTTTTCTTTCAATATATATATATATCTTTTTTTTGTGGTACGTGGGCCTCTCACTGTTGTGGCCTCTCCCGTTGTGGAGCACAGGCTCCGGACGTGCAGGCTCAGCGGCCATGGCTCACGGGCCCAGCCACTCCGCAGCATGTGGGATCTTCCCGGACCGGGGCACGAACCCGTGTCCCCTGCATCGGCAGGCGGACTCTCAACCACTGCGCCACCAGGGAAGCCCTCAATAATTTTTTTTTTTTTTTTTGCGGTACTCGGGCCTCTCACTGTTGTGGCCTCTCCCGTTGCGGGGCAACAGGCTCCGGACACGCAGGCTCAGCGGCCATAGCTCACGGGCGCAGCTGCTCCGCGGCATGTGGGATCTTCCCGGACCGGGGCACGAACCCGTGTCCCCTGCATCGGCAGGCAGACTCTCAACCACTGCGCCACCAGGGAAGCCCCCTCAATAATTTTTTAATGGAGGATAGATCTAATCTAAGTGTTCTTATGACAAAAACAAAAACAAAAGCAAAACAAAACCAACAAAAGAACACAAGGACCTTTTTTGGAGGTGATATATGTGTTTATTACTTTGACTGTGGTGATGGCATCATGAATGTATGCATATGTCCAAACTCATCAAAATGTATACTTGTACAAAATGTACATTTTTTGTATATTAATTATACCTCAATAATGCTTAAAAAATCAAAATGGCCAACAAGCCTATGAAAAAAATAAAATAAATCTCTTTGGAGATGGACTATACTATTCTTTCAGCACCATGAAATTTGACCTCCTCAGCCAGGCAGGGCTAATACTGTAAGTACATAGTTGAGGTTTGTTGTTGTTGTTTTCCTCCAATCAGGGCAGAAGTGACAAAATTATAGGCTGTGTCCTGAAACAATTCCTTTTATCTCTGTTATGCTAAGGAAAAGAGTCTTAAGGGAAAGAAAAGCATTTCAAAGTGCTTGAAAGTACTTGAGAAATTGTAGAAGGCAGAAACAATATCCATTAGTCATCCTTGCTTATAAAAAAGCAAGCCAGGGCAATAAAAAGGCTTTATCCATTTAGTTCCTTCCTTAGAAATCACAAAAGCAGCATACTAAACCCATTATTCTGAACAATTCTTTTTAAAGTAATCCATTTGCTTGGGTTCTAAAGGTAGTAATCTTGCGTTATATTCGTTTGCACACATTTCAATTTTATTTTTATGTGATTTTTAAATGTGTACATATTATAAAATGCCAGAATGGGAAGGGTCCACAGCTTATGTGGTCTTTATACCTTATTTTTATGGGTGAAGAAAATGAAGTTTACAGAGAATGAATGGTAAGCCTCTTCCCATCCCCAGTAAATTGTCACCTGGTCAGTCCCACGGTGGACACACACTCCACCTCTCCAGATCTCAGTTCAATCATCTTATTAAAAAGGAGTCAAACAGTATCATGGCTAAAAAGATCAACGTCAACATCAATAACAATAATATTTACTGAAAGATACTTCGTGCCAAGCACTTTTAAGCACTCTACATGTGTCACCGACAAATTGATACTTGCCATTGACACTTGCCATCTACCTCTACGAAGATTAAATTATGAACCACTGCAGCTGCTGACCTTCAACACCCTGTGAAAGGAGTTCAGGGTGGAGATCAAGAATGAGGCACTCTGTGCTCTGGGAAAAACTGGCAGAACAGGTCTTCAGATCGTTAGATATTTTCAGGAGAAGATTTTATGAGCCCAATTCTTGTACCTCCTCATATTTAGAAAAGCACTAAAATCCTTCATGGTGATATCTACTCCTCGTGACTAGCAGTAACCTTCATGAAACTAGCAGAAAACTTCTGTAAAAAATATGTACTTGATTGCAGGTACTCCCCCTTCACCAAAATCACATATATATTGACCTTCCCGCCTACCTCTTCGGAGCAGTTTCTTAGAGCTATCGAAATGCCATCTCCTGGGCTATAGTCCTCATTTTGCCTCAACTAAAACCTAACTCACAACTCTCACATTGTGCATTTTTTTCAGTCGACAGTGTATTAACTCATTTAACCCTTACAACAACCTGATGAGGTAAATTCTATTAGAGTTGAGGTAATTGACGCAAAGAGGTTATAAGGAAATTGCCTGTAGTCACAGAGCTAGCGAAGAGCAGAACCATTTAGGGGGAAAGTAAATACCCAGGTGCGGTGGTTACAGCTCCTGTTTGGAGTATGCTTACTCCTTTCCTTTCTTGTCATCAGCCAGGGCAGAATATATTCACAGCACCCAATTGAATAGTCTAGATAGAATGATGGTTTTGTACTTGCCACTTTCTCTCCACTTGCCCACACTAACTTTTAACTGCTTCTTACTATCCACTTCTCATAGAACATTTCATATTTTTGTCTCTTTCTTTCTATTGTGATACATATCTCACTGTGTTGTAATCTGCAGTTTACGGATTCTATGTCCTATATTTATGTTATATTTAGATCAAGATACTTATTAGCAGTTCAACATCATCGTGATGCTTCCTTAAAATGCAGATTTCATTAAAATGGAATCTGCATTTTAATATTCTTCCAGGTGACCATTATACACCCTTCAGTTTGAGGACCAACGCATGTGAAGTCTTCAAGTACAGAGAAGTTTTTCTTGCTATTGCTGTATCGCAGGTAGAGGCAGCAGCCCCGTGAAAGGCCGCTGAAGGCTGTGACAGAGTAAGCCTCTAGGACATGACCTAAGTGATCATGTAGTGCAGAGGTGGCCAACTACATCCTCCAGGCTGCCTATTTTTGTCAGGCCCACAAGATAAAAAAGGTTTTCACATTTTGAATGGTTGAAAAAAATCAGAAGAGGATAATACTTTGTGATACATAAAAGTTAAAAGAAATTCAATTTCCATTGCTCATAAATAGGTTTTTACTGGAACAGGGCCAAGCTCGTTTATTTACATAATTGTCTGATTGCTTTTGCTCTATAATGGTAGAGTAGTTGTGGTAAAGAGCTTCTAGCCCACAGAGCCTAAAGTATTTACTAGCTGGCCCTTTAAAGAAGTCTGCTGATCCCTGGTATAGTGGCCCACGTCCATCTTTTTCTTTATAAACTGTTCAAATGGACTCAGTGAAAGTCAGAATTATAACTCTACTTCCTGATTTTTAGACTTATTCTCTATATTCACTTTCATACATTACTTCCAATTTCACTTAAATAAGTAGAAACATAGAATAAATTATCCCTGAAATGCAATTACCTGATGAAGTGGATACGTTTTTTTCACATGCTCTTTGCTAAACTCATGTCTAAATAAGAATGTTTTAGATGGCATTGGTTAATATTACAAAAGTAAGAACTGAGAGAACACAGAAAAAACCTAAAAATAAGTGTGGATTATATTTGCAGTGCTTTCTATCCATAGCTCTGTGTAATTTGTTTTATAGAATTTTTCTCTACCTAAAATTAATTTTAAATCAAAAATTTCTAACATAAGCTCTTTGAGGGCAGGGAGTTACTTCTTACTTGGTTACTGGTATATCCTCAAGACCCAAAAAGTAGTTGGTACATGTCCAGTAGATTTTACAGAGTACTGATTAAGATCATGAACTATGACGTAGAATTCTGGTTCTACCACTTTCTGACAGTACGAACTTAAGTTATTTACCTTCTCTGTGCCTTTTTCCTTTTCCATAAAATGATACTATTTGTAAAAGTCACATAGCTTGTAAATGGCAGACTGAGTCGAACCTATGTTTGTCTGCTTCAAAGCCCACGATTTTTCTCTACTATAGTTCTCAACTATAGGCTCAAATCAGAATCATACTATGTAATTTTTTTAAGTGCAGATGGCCAGGACTCATGCTAACAATGGATCAGAATTTCTGGATACATTTGTATTTTTCAGATGCTCTACAGGTAAGGCAGGTGTACAGCCAGGATGGAGAACTAGTACACTAGGGTGGACAACCTTTCTATTTCTCCTCTTTATGAGAGGCTTCTGTGTATCGGAAAGAATAATTTTTTTAAAAGGATATCAGTAGATTTCTCTTTTTCTAATATTGAAATATTAACTTATTTTCCTTCCCTGTCCTTTTGTTCTTGATACAACAGAAACATCAGTGAGAGTGTAAATCCATCCAATTCCTTGGGTAGAAAATAGCTATACGTCTGCGAATCAGTGGGAAATAATCAATACCTTGTGAAGAGTTTTTAAAAGTAGGGATCTGAAGAAATGGATAGACTCAACAAAAGAGCAGTTGCTCAATTATTTACTAGCTGTGTATTTCAGGTGAGTTACTTCAAGCTTTAGAACCATGTTTTCTGCATCTTTAAAATAGTGACAGTACATTCTGCCTATAAGGTGATGAGACGTTAGCAGGATCTCAATAAACTCTCTCTGTTAATAACAGCAAATATCTCATAATGTGGGGATCCATAAACCTGAAGGTGAAGAGAGGTAAATGACTGAAACTTCCTGGAAGCCTGTGAAAACACAGCACTTAAGTGCTTGACCCGGCCCAGTGCCTCAAAACAGTAGGTGCCCCCCAAATATTTCTGACACTATAACTGTATTGCAATTTTCTCTTAAGAAAACTATATTTTTCTTTCTCCCACTCCCTTCCACACGTCTCTCCCTCTCTCTCTTTCTCGCTCTCTCTCTCCCTTTCTCACTTTCTCTCTTGTTAATTGATCTTTTAAAACTTCCTCAACACATATTCTGATTCCACCTATAGGTTTTCTTCCTCCTTATCTCCCAATTACAGTGTTTTCTGAGTGGAAAATAACATATTGGCTTTATCAGCATGTTATTAAATAAGGAGATATTATTAACACTAAGTGTTCATTAAAAAATCTTCAGTTAGGATAGCCAGTTAAGATGATCTCTAGCTGTGTAGTAAAGAATTTGGCTTTGCCTGAAGAGAGGTCAGGCCTTTGCCTTCAGCTTTTGGAGGTAATCTGCATCATACCTGATATGAATGTTTTCGTTTAGGGTGAGGTCTAATTACGGTGGATCTTAGGATGGGCCTGGTCACATTTAATAGTCTTAAATTGGGACCGGTAATGTCAGAAAGACCAACCATATGATTTAGGAGTCTTTGCGTCTCCATCTAGAGGCTGAGATCAACCACATGGACAATCAAACAATCAATTATGCTTATGTAATGAATAAAATAAAACTCAATAAAAACTCTGGACAGTCAAAGCTTGAGTGAACTTCCCAGGTTGGAGAATTATCTCACATCAATTCAAGGAAGGTAATGCATCCTGTGGACAATGGAAATTTAGCATTTGGAACCCTCCCAGACTCTGCCCTGTGTGTTTCTTTCCTTGGCTAATCTTGATCTGTATCATTGCCCTGTAATAAGCCATAACTGTAAATGCAGTTATGCAGTTTAATGCAGTTATAGCTTTCAGTGAGTTCTGTCTTTCTAGTGAATTATCAAAACTAAGAATGGATCTGGGAGCCCCATGAACTTGCAGTTGGTATCAGAAGTGAGGCCAGTCTTGCGAATGACTGTGCCCCGGAGCTTCGCAGTTTGGCTAAATGCTGGTAATGGTGTTATGGATTGAATGTTTATGTCCCCCTCTGCCAAATTCATATCTTAAATCATAACCCCCAATGTGATAGTTGTAGGAGGTGGGGTCTCTGGGAGATGACTAGGTCATGAGGGTGGAGTCCATATTTAATGGGTTTTAGTGCCCTTATAAAAGAGATCCCAGAGGTCTCTCTCATTCATTCTGCCATGTGAGGACACAGTAAGAAGGCACCATCGATGAACCAGGAAGTAAGTTCTTATCAGACACCAAATTTGCCAGTTCCTTGATCTTTGACTACCCAGCCTCCAGAACCGTGACAAATAAATGTTGGTTGTTTAAGTCACCCAGTCTATAATAGTTTGTTTTAGCAGCCCCAAAGACTAAGACAAATAAATAGTATATGGTAAATACAAGCTGATCAAATTTATGATGTTTTCTGCTATCAACTTTTTAAAAAGTAAAATCATGAGCAGTCAAGTTACTAATCACACACACACTCACATACACAAAACAAGATTAAAGCAATTTGTGCATTCTTTTTGTCCATACATTTCCTTTTAGCATCCCCAAAGCTCACCTATTTGGAACTTCCAAATTTCTCAACATTTCAGATCCATTGTTCTTCCCTGCCAAAATGAAATGGGAACAGAGAAGTGCTACCGAAATACTCTGATATTGTTTAGTAGAACTTGAGGTCTCACATTTTCTACACTGAAAGTATAGGGACTAATACAATGCTATCACGCTGTTTATTTCAGGACTTCAGGCAGCATCACCCTGAAGTGTACACCAAGGGAAAACATTTAGATGCAAAGTTTAAAATCCAGTAATTGAATTTATCCAAATAACTGCAAATAGCATCTAGATGTTTTAATGTATCTTTTCTGTAGAGTTAAATGTTTAATTTCAACCCAATATATGGCAGTTGAAATGCAGGTTAATTTAACTAATTGATTTAATGCGTGTCATTAATTAATCCCTATTTTATCTTTCTGTCAATATAGTGAAGCTATGATCCTTGAAGTAATCCACAGAAATACAACAAATATAAAGATGTCATGATGAATCTAAATAACTGGTAAAAGTTAAACTGTTGATTTGGAAACACAGTTTCCACATATAAAGAAAGTCTGCTATTAAGAGAAAGGCCAGGCAGCCTTGTGCCTACTGTTAAACACTCAAATTTGGAGTCTGATATCCTGGACTTGGATTGCTACTGACTAGTGATAACATGCAAAACAATTCACCTAGTTCTTTGAAGCCTCAGTTTCAAAATGCTAGTAATAATTACAATTCTCTCAGATGTTCATTGTGATGATTAACTGAAAAGTGTGTGTGTGTGTGTTGGGGGATATGTACAGTGCTTAGCCAGGCACACAATAGTCTCCCTCAAATTTGTAGATGCTATTATTTTTACAAGCTGCATAAAGGAGTGAATTGCAAAGTCATTTATAAAGTGCATGTGCTACAGAATCATCCTGTGAATAATAAGGTTTTTGTTCCTTTAATAAAAGGAGATTTTGTTCTGAGTATAAAATAAAGTACTGTTATTTTATCAGCATGTTCGAATTGTCAACAGAAGAGAGTTTTCATCTACTTAACTAATAACTACCTGATATTCACCTTTTGAACGTAATAATAGCAATACAACTTTAGTACTTCAAGTTTACACAGTGTTTCCTTGTATATTATTTTATCTAAACATCATGACTTCTTTGAAAGATAGGCTAGTCCAAAATTTATTTATATTCCATTTCACAGATGAAAAAGCTGAGGTGCAGAGAGGTTAAATAAATTGCCAGGGATTATAGAATCAGTAGGTGATAGATATAGGAGTCAACTCAAACTGAAATCTTTTGACTTGAATTTATTATTCTTTTTTATTTTTACTTTGTACCTTGTATCTCACTAAATTTCAGTACTCTACTTACATTTTTAAAAAGATAAGTAATCTCTCAAATATTTAGCTTTAAAATTAATAAGACTACTCTAATAAACACATGTGTAGAATAATTGTGATGCTTATGATCAAAGTATTAATATCAAGCATGATCTTGCTATTAATAAAAAGAGCAAAAACAGTTCATGATCTCCATGTGCAAAGATAAAACAACCAAGTCTGCCATCACAAGAAAAACAAACCTTATACTTTCGTTAAAGAAAAGATTCTAACCAAAACAGGAGAGTTTGAAAAGACTTACAAACAGACTTCAAAAGTCTCATAAACAACAGGAGACAATTTTAAACTATATTTTAAACAACTGCTTCATAGAGGTCTTGGAAATAGTAAAAACAGTGGAAGTAGCAAACAGCAATTTCTTTAGCTCTCTTTTCACTGTTGGGTTTTAACATACATTGTCATAAGATGTCTTGATTTCTTTCAATTTGGGAAAGATTCTTTGTACTGGAATAGTACAATTATCAACAGCAAAGAAGACATTTTTCTATTGATGATAATAATTTGGGTAATTTACAGTTTCTACACTTATTTTTATAATGCAGTATAGTAAAGAAACATCTAGAGGTATAATGAGGAACCTTAGGCCTTTGTAAATAACTATGGGTTTGACAATGTTGAAACTTCGAGTTTATCAATATAAAGCAAAAAAGGACATCATTCAACTATGATTAAACTCTTCCATTAAACAAAATCAATTAAGAACTATACAATTTTCTAACCCCAGATGATACAACTCCAACAGGAAGAGTAGGTTCCCAATAAGTGGCTTTATTGGAGACTCGTAACATTTTGGAGACTCCTAACTCATAACTTTATTGGAGACTCGTAACATTTGGCTTTATTGGAGACTGGTAAAGAATTTTTCATTGTCTTCAAGGGATGTAAGTTTGGAGCTGCAAGGATGCCCTTACCTTCTGCAAACACTGTTGTCATTTAAAAAAATACTATTTTTTGTTAAATTGAGCCATGGTGACTTGCTTCAATGTTAATAAAGCACAAAACTTATATTTGACTTTCTGTTAGAATGTTAATTCACAGTTGGTCATGGAATTTACTAATAATGAAAACAGTTTCATACAGTTACTAATGATGAAACTAAATTAATCAGCTGAATTAGGATGTGTGGTATACATAAACATGCAGGAAATTAGAAAGCTGTTGTAAGATTAATCATTTTTTAAAGGCAGTGAGAGACATAAAGTATTAAATCTGCTTTTATCTCATAGAACAGGAAAGAAACAGAATTAAGAGAACCAAAAAAATGAGTAACTGGCAAAGGGTCTATCAAGATAAATAATTATCAATTTTAGGGTTCTGAAATAATTTAACTTAATTTTTTCAGTGGTGTCTTTTTCTACATCTGGAATTTTCCACTGACAGATATGGCAGTTTTAATTTGAAGAAAAAAATTACTTGGTCATTTCATTAATTCTGCAAATAAGTGATTCTATAAATTTAGGTGAGTATTGCTATCAGCTCCCCCAAGGCAAATTTTTCTAATAATTACTGCTCAACAACTTTTCCACTTTCCGTATGTTTTTCTGGATCATCTTTATCAAATATCTTTCTAACTATTTAAATATAGAGCTGCTAATGGATTTCAGAAGCTTCCTGATTTTTACCCCTGTCAAGTTTAGGGAAACATTTTACCTCTGGACCAAAGTCATCTGAGACAACATTAGTTTCATATTTGTATCTCTTCCTTTCAAATTATGATGAATAACAGAACTTCATAGATTAGATAAGGAAATACCATGGTGAATCCATGTTGCTTCAGTTCATAAGTTCTGTGGAACCTGGCTTTATTTAATTTGCCAGGGTAATGTAATGAGAACTTCCTCTGGGTCTACCATCCCACCCTAAAATATCCTTGCTTAGTCTTATTGACTCTTTGCCATATTCTACATTGTCTTATTCTTAGTCTCCTTAAACTCATTAAAGTAACTGTTTCCACTTCCCTTAGCAGATAACCCATTTCCTTGGCAAGCCTCTCTGATAAAATTGCTGTCTTCTTTCCTCTCCAAATCAAAATCTTCATTCATCTCTCTACTACACATTCTGTTCTCCTTCCTGCATTTCTCAGAGGAAGGAGTTCCGCTACTTGCCATTGATCTCCAAATCACGCTTATCCTCTTCCGTGTTGTCCATCAATAATCCCTTCTCCTTTGTCTCTTCTTCCTTTGCATTGGCTGTAAGCATTTTCAACAGGCCGTCTTTCAATATTGCCTAATTATTTAGCTTTTAGCCTCCTCTCTCCTTCATTGCCAAACTTCTCAAATGAGTATTCCTCACTGTCTCCCATTTTTAGACTTCTAATTGACTCAAATTCTTTTCATCACAGCTATTTTCCTTCCACTATAGTTTACTAAAACTGTCTTTGCAAACATTTTCAGTGACCTAATTGTAAATCTAATCACCTCATAGTAGACATATTCCTACATGCCTTCATGCAACATTTAATACTGTCGACCACATCCAATCCCTACACTTAAAACTCTTTCTCTCCCTCACTCTCTCTCTCTCTCTCTCTCCCTCTTTCTATCATTTCTTTGCTTCAGGGACTCTTGACTCACTTGAGTCTCACATAACATCTCTCGTTGCTCCTTCCCTGCCTTTTATTTGCTTTTGGGGGTAGGTTCCACCTTTGCCTGTATCTATTTACCTTTTCCATATTTCCATTCATTTCCATGGATTCAACAGAGTACTGGTTCTTAACTCAACTCAAAAGACTGTTGTGATGATTAAATGCATAATGTATTTAAAACAATGGCTGTATCCCGTGGTCCTATAAACCCCCAAAATGTGAATCTGCTGCCTCTAGCTCCCCTCACCATCTTGATCCAATATTCTTCTGAATATGAATGATACCTGGTTTGCCCATAAAGTTCTTTAATTTTTCCTTAGGAAATTAGACTTCAGGAATAAGGCTGGTTGTAGATGAGGTAACATGAAATGCTAATTTCCTTAAGAAAATTCAAATTGAAAGTTGGTAAATTCAGTGGTTGGAATAAAAAAAAAACAAAGAATGAAAGCAACATAAAAATATAGTTCAGTCTACAATTAAATGTGCCAGTTCTTTTTTATATATAATACAATCATGCAGAAAAGCTTTTAAAATATGTACAGCTGTGTATTCACTGAAAATTAGTCTGTCAATTGAATATTTACTGTAGCTTCTGAATAATTCATTTTGTCTGGTTTAATTAAATAATTAAAAAAGCATATGGGCTTCTGCTAAAGGAGAACACATTGTTAGAAGGTAATCTATTTATTCCTCTTTATTTCCTTTTACTGTACATTTTTTGTAGTTTTCTAATTTTAAGCAGTAACAAAAATATTCTGCAAGAAATAAAGACTTGATTGTATTTTCTCTGTCTAAATAATCTGGACTCACTTTTTTAGGACAATAGCCTGGAAAACGTATTCAGTGTTAACAATACAATCTGCCCTTGCAGGGCTATTCAAAGAGGCATAAAATGACAGCAAATTTTCATTATGTATATATATTTATTTACAATATTGTTTTGATTCTTTCATTTATATCTATATTTCCCACTACTAAAAGAACATAAGAAATGCCAGACTGTTCAAGTTCAAGTTCTCTGTGCAAGTTCTGTATTTTGCAACACTAGCCCTTTCTTTCAAGAAACAGTAGTGATTTTTACAAATCTGAACTATAAACACAGTACCTTGATTAGGATATATATTTTTTCACCTTTAAATTTTATACACTGGTCTGCAAACTTAAAAATCTGGTTATATTTCTTCCCTTTTAAAAACGCTTCACTGACCCATCATTGTCTACAGGACGAAGCCCAGGCTCTAGGCATCCCTAACTCAGATTTGCCTTTCTCTGCAGCCTCATCCCCATCTCTACCACTGCCTGCTTCCCTTTTCTTCCTCCACCTCCAGCTAACAAGCTCTTTGTAGTCACCCTTCAAAT
Organism: Globicephala melas; assembly: GCF_963455315.2. Classification (NCBI taxonomy): domain Eukaryota; kingdom Metazoa; phylum Chordata; class Mammalia; order Artiodactyla; family Delphinidae; genus Globicephala; species Globicephala melas. Next base: position 37,158,256 of record NC_083323.1, on the reverse strand, counting down.
TCTAGGTAAATTTTTTGCTCTAGGAAGATTTAAAAAATTTTTTCCAGCTTTATTGAGATATAATTGACAAATAATATGTGTAAGTTTAAAGTATACAATGTGAATATTTGATATATGTATATATTATGAAATGATTACCACTATAAGGTTAACTAACATACCTATTACCTCACATAGTTACCATTAGTTTTTTTTTAATTTAATTTAATTTTTTTATACAGCAGGTTCTTATTAGTTATCTATTTTATACATATTAGTGTATATATGTCAATCCCAATCTCCCAATTCATCCCCATCCCCATGGTTACTATTTGTGTGTGTGTGTGGTGAGAACATTCATGACCTACTGTCTTAGTAAATTTCAAGTATACTATACAGTGTTGTTAACTATAGTGCACATACTGTACATCAGATCCCCTAATTTTATTCATTTTATAACAGAAAGTTTATATTCTTTGACAAACATCTCCCCATTTCCCCCACACCCCAGCCTCTGGCAACCAATCTACTCTGTTTCTTTGTGTTTGACATTTTTAGAATCTGTATATAAATAAGATCATACAGTATTTGTCTTTCTTTGTCTAACTTATTTCACTTAGTCTAATGCCCTCAAAGTTCATCCTCATCCATGTTCTTGCAAATTGCAGGAATTTTCTAGGAAGATTTTTGTAACACCATCTGCTTTTCCTCATTCATGCCCATACAATTAATTACTCTCCTTTGTAATACTACTAAAGCTTGTACTTTCATTTTTACTTTAGTCTTATTGTATTGTAATTACTTTTTATTGTGATAAAAGGTATATAATAAAAAATTTACCATTTTAACCATTTTAAGTGTACAGCTAAGAGGCAATAAGTACGTTCACATTGTTATGCAACCATCACTGCCATTCAACTTCAGAAATTTTCACATCTTCCCAAACTGAAATTCTGTATCCTTTAAATAATAACTCCTTATTATAGTTACTTTTTACCATGTTTATCTTCCATAACAGACTTGAGAGAATTGTTGCTTTATTAATATCTTAGTTTATCAATATATTTATACCCAGTACTTAATGCAATGACTGGCAAACAGAAAATGCTCAATAAATGTCTGTTTAATTGATGCATCATTATCAAAATCACATATCAGATGACTATGTCAGCTAGCCATATCAGATTGTCAACTTTCCAGCTCTACTCCACCCAAACCCACAGTTCACAAAAAGAAAAAAAAAAGAACATACTTTCAGTGGATTTCACTTTACCAAAACCAAAACCAAAACCAAAACCAAAAAACAAAACACTACAAAACAAAAACAAAACTACACCTTCAGCGCTTTCTCATTTCATAAAGTATAAATTCCAAATTCTGAGCTTTGCATTCAGAGTTCTCTAGGATCTGCATCCTATCAACTCTCTACACTCCTATATCTTTTCATACCCTAATTCTTACCAATACAATATCATCCATTATCCCTAAAACAGGCAATTTTAGGTTTCCTTAATCATACTGTTTGCTCAGCTTGAAATGTTTCTCCACAGTTTTGAAGCCAAATCATTGTTTTCCTTCAAGGGTGAAGCCTTCTTTGATACTTTGGTTTAGAATGAATACCTTTCTCTCTGCTCTTTTGCACTTTGTTTGGGTCTCTATTTTATGTTAATTTAGTTCTGTACTAAATTACATCTTACTTATATGTTTATATGTTGGTCTCCATCACTGGAGTGCAAATTATATAAACATTTGCATAATGCTTTATTAATTATTTTATTTTTTTCTATTTCTTCCTGTCAGGAACTCACAGAATTTTCTGCACATAGTAGTTACTCGATAATTATATTTTGAAATAACAAACAACTTAATTTAATAATATGATCAGTGTATTGCTGTTTATTGAGCATGCCTCAGGTTGTTCAAACTATCTATTAAGGGGATAGCCAAGGAATAATGTGAAAACACCAGGTAGAATGAACTCTATACAATGCAATCTGACAAATATATATTGATCACAAGGTTTATATCACTGTACTGAGTGAAATAAGCACAAATGAGCAAGACATAGCCCTCTTTCTCAGGGAACTAGGCTTAGACAGGTATATAATTAACTCTAATACTTGTTGAACAGTCATAATAAATGCTGAAGCAATGAGATTAAGCAATTTAAACTAAGAAGCAATGACTGTTGGCAAGAAATCATAAAAAATTTCATTGAAAAGGTGATGTCTGAACTTGAGTTTAAATGGGAAAGTATGATTTCAGTGGGTGAATTGGGGTTGTGGAGACATTCCAAGAGAGACATTAGCATAAGTAAGATTTAGAGTCAGGAAGAATGTTGGCTGCTTTCAAAAACAGTGAATACTATAACTTAACAAGAACTTAGATGACTCAGAGTAGTAGGGGTAATAGGAATTAAGGGTGATTTTTAGGTTAGGACCACTGAAGAGGTGCTCAATAGTATATTACAGGTCTAGTAGTAGATACCATTATATTTTAACATATATAAATATGTAAATTATATTATTATGTTAGTAGTATATTAATATGGCATATGTTACATTATATTACATGTCTGAAAATATTATGAAAAATAATCAATATGATTGGAGCTTTGCTTAGCTGTTTTAACCCTGAAGAATTATATAGCAGAAAACATACTGTAATATCCCAGTTGAGAATAATGAAGATCTGAACTACAGTAGTTTTAATGTATATAGAAAAAGCTGAGAGTAAATGGATGTAGGGTAGACTGTGGACATAGTTAAATGCATGGATTGGAATCACCTGAATACATAGAGCTAAGATAAATTCAAAGATAACCACATTTTCAAGTAGGAGAGAACAGTGGTACATTAAGAGAAATAACCTCTCTGGGCTCACTTGTAAAACAATAGTAGTACCTAACTTCCAGTATCATTTTGCTGATATATGTGCACTTAGACTAGAGCCAAGAGATTTAAAGCACTTGGTAAATATTAGCTATCGTTATTATTAATTTATCAATAGAATAATCTAATATGGAAAATGGCATCTGACTAAAATATCTTTATTATTTCATTTCTTTATAAGCATAATGAAAATTTATTAAAAAATCAAACACTACAGAAATATATAGTACATATTTGCAAATACCAAAGACAACTAATAATAACAGTTTGGTATTTATATCCAAAATTTATTTTTCCTAGTCCTATAATAATGTATTATTATTACTTGTAATTGTGCAAAATTGGGAGCATTCTCTGCAGCTTCTTCCTTTGTGTATAGTAGAACATTTTGGATCTTTTCAGAACAGAACATATAGTTATCTCATATTCTTTTTAAGAAGACTGATTATTTCACTGCATTAATGTACCATAGAGAACCTAAGGGGACACAAGGAAAAATTAAGTGGAGATCCAGGCCCATTAGCACATATGGTGCCTTTGTGTAAACTAGAAAAATTGGTCCCTATAAGTGGTTACAGTCCCTTTAGTGCATGTCTTCATTATCAAACCCTAAGCTGGTTTTTAATCCTTGATTAACCCCTGCTGAACACGTGTGTCAGAGAACAATTTATACAAACATTAGCAAAGCAAAGTCCTGTGGAGATGCCAAACCAATGTTTACAATCTTTTGTGGAGCTCAGAAAAGAGCATGGACTTTGAGCTATAGATTTGGTTTCTTTTTCACCAGAGTCATCATTGAAACCTTGGATGGATGAGAAATGGGTGAAGTCTTCATGGGAGAGATTATATAAAGAAAAGTGTTAAAGGGTGGTAACTCCAAAACCATCTGTGAGAATGGGAAATTCATTGCTGAAGTTTAAATTGTTGAACCTAGGACAAACAAAAGCCTATAGAAGCTCATTTAATTGGCCTAGCTTATTTTAAAAAACTAGGGAGTTTGTAACAACAAGATTTTTAGCATGGTTGAAAATGTGTATTTGTTTATGTGTGAAATGTAAATGTAAATATTACTTTGTTAAGAATCTCTTGGTAAGACTTATAATTAATGACACTGGCCTCCCACTTCCTTAATTATTTAAAAGTAGGAAGTTATTACTAAATAGTTTTAGTAACAATAATACCTCCATTTGCATTCCTGGAATAAACTCCTGAAAAAGGTAGCCTTGTAAATTATCTGAGAGAGGGAGAGAGAGACAGAGGCAGAGAGACAGAGAGAGAGAGATGGGGCTATTTTAGTGCCCTATATACATTTAATTTGAGATCTATTTATCTATCACCTATTCACCTATCTATATCTTATCTAATGACCCAAGTTCATTTGTAGACAAATAACCAAAGAAGTAAAATATTCTAAGGAAAAAACAACTCTTTAAATCCCATGGATGATTATAAAATACTTTCTTAGAGTTATGAATGAGAGCAAAAGAGTGGATTCAATGATGCCACTAAACATGGGAACAATGCTTCATTTGTAACATTTTCTAAATTTAATATTTGACATGTTTTGACATGTTTTCCAGTTTTGGAGCTGTGTTTTACTTCTCAAAAGGCCCGGCGTTCTGACTGCAGTCTTTCTAAATCCCCACCTCACTAGCTCTCATATCACTAGCTCATGATAATTCTCCTTTCATCTCTTAGTGACAGATCTGAATCACCAGAAATCAGAAAGCATGACTCTGGCAACTAGTTTTAACAGGTCTTGTTCAGTGGCATATACCAAATGTAATTTATTTTTTGTGACAGTTTTAATAAAAGTGACGTGAAACACAAGGGATATAAGGTTAGCGATATTGCACCTCAAAAGAGGAGAAAGTTTGGTATGTTACCTCCTGATTAGCAGCAGCTAGTTCTTCTTCCAGTGCAGAGACTCTTTCTAAAGAAACCCTCAGTCGCTCCCTTACCTAGAAGAAAAACCAAAATATGTGCAGTAATGTACATCCCATACATATTAAACTGTGCTGAATCCATTAACATTATCAGAGACAGTCACATTTGAAAAAGTATTAAAGTATATATAGCCTTAAGTGCTCAGGAATACTATGACTACATTGTCACCTCATAGTATGACTGTATTAAGGGATTTTCTTGTAAGCAAGTCCTTCTAGTGTTTCGTGACAGAGTTTACAATGGGGTTGAAGAGCAACCCCTCTTGTTCTGAATTCTGATTCATAGTAAGTGGAGGCAAAGTTCAAAAGTTTATTATGAATTCATCTGAAAAACAGTCAATGATTAAGCATAAGATATAGGCAAAAAACTTTCTACTTCTTTAAAATAATAACTGTGTTTTCCTTTGACATTTAGTACAAAATAATTTGTCTAAAAGCAAAGGATTCTTAGAAGCTGAAAAATGTTGTCCATTGCTCATGAAATTAATTTTGTATTAGTTTGAGGTCTACATTGTTATTGAGGGATTGGAAAGTATATATCTACTCTGGAATTCCTAAATACTTTTCAGATACCAAAGGTTAAACCATTATATTTTATAGAACCAAAGACTGCACATTTAGTTTGCAAGTAATGATTTCCAAATGTTTCATACACAAATGAAACTCAGAGAAGTGTTTCTTTGATCCTTGCTTTCTTAGAACTTCTAAGATTGTTTTAGTTATTATATGTTCAGATCTATAGATATGCTCCATATTAAATTTGTCAAAAGTAGAAAAGTTCAGAGAAAGAAATTTGGTTAAACTAAAATAAATGACTACAGCAATTTAATTTTCCTTAAAAAAAAACACCAAAGTTTATAGCTTCAATTCAATATGGAATTCATGGTGAGTTTTAGATTATTTATGAATTAACATTGATTTACCATGGGAATATAACAGTGTGCATTTTAATTATAGAAATAAATTATTTAAATGAACATTCATTTTAGTAATTTATTAATGGTATATTTTAATTAATGGTCTTTTTCTTTTTTTAGCAAGATTTAACTGGGAATATAAGTTAAATACACAAAATATCTAAAAACCTAGATACATAGTAATTTTAAAGTTGAAGTTACAAAATTATTTTCTAGTTAGCAAACAAACAAAAAACAAGTGATATCCTATGAATCTAGAATCTAATTAGAAATTTTTAAAAATCTTAATTATTTTAGTAATGTATAATGATGACTGAAATATATTCAGGTGACTGGGTGCACTTAACTCCTGAAATACATCTTGAATAAGAAAGAATTAATGCCTGACTGGAATTTTAATATTAATTTTACTTAGGTTCAAATTCTCTGAAAATTAGTAATACATATATAAATGGACATTTCATATCAAAGATAATCACAGAGGATCCTTCATGATATTTAAGTATGCCAGATGGGCTGCCAGGTACCAGTGCTGTTAGACAAATATCCAATTGTTCATAAAAATGCATAAAACTAATGCTGATTCATAACTGAACAAGAGCTTCTTAGAAGGAAATCTTTAATGATTTGACTTGGGAAATACTTTTTTCATGAGTGCTTGGATAGATGCAAACAAAGCAAACATCCCAAAGGCATGAAAATGAGGAGGACTGCTGATATGTGGAATACAGATATCAACAAATATCTTAGTAGATGTCCTTGTTATTTAATAGGGATGATTGTAAAGTTTTATGTCCACTTCCTAAAATAGCAGGTATAAAATATGGGTATTCTGATAAAAATCTAAGAATCCTAGTTGATGAGAACAGCAATATGAAACAGTCTAAATATAAATTAATCTCAACGTATGCAACATAATCAGATCACATTTAGACTGCAATAAAGAGGTTAAGGCACTATATTTAAAGACATACTGATGCATTGGGATGTTCCTAAAAGAGTCATGCAAGCCACATAAGGAGCAGTTGAAACCAGGCTATACTGCGGGTTAAATGTCTTCCTTTCTTTGTTAAACTGAAAATCACAGAAACTGTTCCAAACTGTTTCAAATTTACCACAAGTTAAGCATGTATATTCTTATTATATTGAGCCTTCGAGCAGTAAAAATTATCAAGCTTTTCAAACAATATGAAAAATCACCCCTCAATACATTTATAACAGCATTTGCAACTTGAAATTATATTATATACAAAGTAATGAACCTAAAACTCTCTTCACAAGAAAATAAAAACAATTGCTGAATATATTTTGAATTCATGTTATAAATGTAAAAATTGATGTTACAAATATTAATACATTTATGATATGAATGCTTTATTCACATTTATATGAGAATGAAGTATTCTCTCTGTATTTATTTCTTGGGTAAGACTCAAATGAATGAAACATATTTGCTTCCTCTTGCACTAATCTCTGCTAAACTTGGTAAAGAAAAAACAAAGGGAGGATCCAAAGGAGTAACCTTTCTAGAGTATAAAGGAATCTAACGTTTTATCTTGTCTATATAACTGGAACTCCACTGGTAATAAGAAAAAATAGTATTTCTGACAAGGCTTGCAGCTTTTTGCACTGCTCTGAGCACAGCACTAGCAGAATGCCATAATATCCTTATTTTTCTTGTTGAATTTGGTGTTCTTTTGAAGTTATCTAGACAAGAAAAAACTATAGTTTTAATTTTTTCCTAAATATAAGTACACAGTTGATGGTCTTGGCTATATACTTTACTTTTTCTAGTTTTTTGCTACTTAATTACATTCAATTAATCTATTGTCCACATAGTCTTTAAGATATATTGATTGCTTATTTATAGAGCTATAGTATAACCTCCTAAATATATTTATGTACATCTAGAATTTTTGATTTCTAATTTCATCTGTTACACTTATTTTCTTCATAGTGGTATGAAAAAATAAAGAGAAAAAAATTTTCCTCAAAAAAAGATGTTTCAAGAGAAATGTTATCCCTGAGGATTAAAATAAGTCCCTAAGAATGACGAGTATGTTGCAGGATAAAGAAGGACTTGGGTGGAAAAGCATACATTTCAAATTTAAATTAAGGTATGGCAGGGGTTTATTTTGGAATTATCAATCCTGCAACAGAAAGCATCGTGAGGGAATCTTAGACCAGACATTTAAATCCAGTTTGGGCACTGTGATATTAGATCACAGGAATATATGTGGAGTATATGTAACATGTGTTTTGGTTACATTTCCCATGCATACCCAGTATATCTTTTTAAAAAATACTCAGTGATATCTGAGTGATTGAAAAACACATGTATACTTCTCATTTCCTCCAGCCCACAGAATTGATAAACATGTTGGAGACTTATGTCAAAATCACTGCTGGTCTTAGATAATTGTGTAAATTCTACCCTACAACTCAGTGGATATGTAAATAAGGACATCAATAATGAAGACTGCCAGTCATTGTAACTGTCCACAGCTATGCTCAATCTTTTGTATTTTATTTATCTCTTCCTGTGTTCTAAACCTTCTGTGGTAAAGTTGGTAGTTTCTTGCCCTCGATATGATTAATTGCATCTTCTTCTGATATTCCACATATGTTTTTTTATATATATATATATATATATATATATATATATTTTTTTTTTTTTTTTTTTTTTTTTTTTTTTGCGGTACGCGGACCTCTCACTGTTGTGGCCTCTCCCGTTGCGGAGCACAGGCTCCGGACGCGCAGGCCCAGCGGCCATGGCTCACGGGCCCAGCCACTCCGCAGCATATGGGATCCTCCCGGAACGGGGCACGAACCCGCGTCCCCTGCATCGGCAGGCGGACTCTCAACCACTGCGCCACCAGGGAAGCCCTCCACATATGTTTTAACATAATATCCATAGCACTTAAAATAGAATATTGTAATTAATTGTTCATATGTCTGTCTCCTTACCTCTCCTGATCTACACAAGAAGCTGTGAGCTATTCTTAGGGGAATTGTTTATGAAGGTGCTTAGGCACATATTAACCCCTTAAGAACTAAATGAATGTTAATTTAAATAAGCATGTGAATCAACTGTGATACCAATATCTTCACTTAGTTTGAAATTTTTGTCAAATGCTGAAATTTATCATTAACAATAACATTCATTAACATTTACTGAGCATTTGCCATATGCTAAGTACTGGCTAGGAGCTTTGCATGTCAGACAACGCTATTAGGTAGGTATTATTATTCTCTTCATTCAAAAGAAGAGAAAACAGACTAAGAGAAATTAAGGTACTTGTCCAAGTCTGTCTAACTCCAAAGCCCAAGATCATAATATTTTTCCTTCAGGCTGTTAGGTATTACTTAGTCGATAATCAGTTCTGTTGCCCCGAACTCACCAATGTCCAGGGCACATTTGGTGAGTTACTAAACCCTATTACAATTCCTAGGGTCACAGTATGAAATACTTCATTTAGTCATGCTAAGTTCACTGAACATCTATATACTAAATTACTTTTAGATCCTAAATTGTACTACAACCATTTTCTTCTTAAATGTACTCACACTCATTACGTTATTTGTCCTAAATGCTGTTTATTGCCTTCTATTCATTTTTTCATAAAAGCATCCCTCACCTAAGTGATGTGGGAGCACATCTAGGGAACATCTCAAATCACTCATTCTCAAGTCCCTCATTCAAGTCACTCAAAACTGTTAAGTTTTCTCTGAGCAGGCCATGTTCTTTTCAAAGCTCTGGGTTAGTTCACATATTGATCATATTGCTTACAGTATGTTTACTTGTCTGCTTAAAAAATCCTTACACAGTCTAATACCCAGACCAAATTTCACCCCCTCTGTGAAGACATTCTTGACTTTCTCATCACTTCTTCAGGAAAAATTAGTCACAACTTTTCCTGAGACTCCATATCACATCGTATATATCTCTTCTTACCACTCCCTCTTATTGACATGTGAACTCCAGAACTATGAACTCCTCATTTGTAAAGAAAATGTCTTATTTATCTTTGTGTGCTAAATATATGCCAAGGAGTCTGACACATAATAGATATTCTATAAATGTAAAGTCTTGCAAATTCTTAATAATGCAGTTTTGTAATAAGAAATATAATATGAAAGTAAACATTAAATATATTAAATTATTATTTGACATTTGATATTAGTTGATATTATATTCATCAGGGATTTTTATATAATATCCATTTCTGTTTTACTCAAAATTATTCATAAACTAGTTGCCTCTCATACTAAAATTAAAAATAAGATACAATTTCTTCTTAATAATCTAGAAGACAGAATTATAGATATGCTATGCACACACTCCACATAAATCCCCTGCTCTAAGAACATCTGAAAGACTGATGATAAAAATATATATGTATATAAATATTAAATAGAGCAAAAAGTGTCTGTATGCTCAAAACCTATATATAACTGAGTAATAATCCTTAGTTTGGATTTTAATGCTCAGAACTTGTCAGATACTTTACAATGAAGTGCCCCAATTCCCACTGTACAAAATCCTAAAGCCTCATTAATTTAAAAAAATTCATTCTTTGAAATTTTACAGAATTGAAATGATGTCATAAGCCTTACTAATATCCAAAGAATATTATCATCATATTGGCTTATTAATGTCCATAGAGCTTATTTGAGTAACAGCTGAGAAACTTACAGTTACTTTAAAAAAGACCTAAAGCAGATTTTTCTACTAATACCTTATGCTGTTACCCGCAGAAACTCTTAAAAATGTGTGTTCAGAACTAAGATATTAGAAACCCCCAAAATAAAATTGTATGATTCTAATATGAATCTCTAAAGGTTAAAGTATTTCCAATTTACACTTCAAGATATGTTTTATTGTCAGTTAATAGTCTCCTATGTTGGCATCTATAGCCACGCACTTCAGAGGGGGTAGGGAGGATAGAGACTGTGGGGTGGGGAGAGAATGAGAGAGAGAGAGGGAGAAACAGAAAGGTTAAATGACCATATTAAATTTCAAATGGCCATCTGGACTAGGACTCTCATGTGCCGTAATAGAAGTCTTGATAAACCATAGATTCAGATGTATTAAAAAAAGAAAATGGTTATGAATAATATAATGAATGATGAATAATGAATGAATAATGAATAATACCAGTATACATGTAATAGTCAGGGTGCGTTTTTTTTTTTTTTAGTGATTTTTCCTGTAGTTCAGACGTGTTCCTCTGAACTGACTGACTTCAGCAGCCAGTAAGAGTCATGGATGAAGACAAGGAGCTTGATGCTGATGACAAAAGCACAGTTAAGCCTGAAATCTTTTGTCAATACTATACCTTTTTTTCCAGTAGTTTTAAAAAAAAAAAATTCAGCTTTATTGAAGTATAATTGAGATAAAATTGTAACAATCCTTTCACAATACTATACCTTTTCATCCAAGGCCTTGTGGTGCTCAAATAAAGATTTCAGCGCCTTGAGAACCTCAACTTCGCTGGACACTCCCGAGGGGGACTGGGCTTGTCGCTTCACCACCGTCATTCTTAGTGACCTTTCATGTCGTGACACAAGGCACTCCAAATGCTCCAGTAACAGCTATTGGGTTTAACAGAAAATGTAATTATCTTATGGATACAAGTCACTAATACATACAGATGATTTCCATTTTAGATTTCAGATTTATATAGTATCTAATGATAACCTCAGATTATACTACAGATAGCATCAATGAAGCACAAATCTGAGTTCATAAACCAGGGTTCATAAAGTATCTTAAAAGTAAATTGCATTTCTGTCAAGTAACAATTTACTGAATTTAAAATATAATGTGAATTATATGCATTCTTTTAGAAGATTTAACAATTTCAGTTTAAATTGAGGAGAACTAGAACACACCATAATATGTTCCAATAGGATAATGACTGAAGAACATTGAACAAAGCATGATGATTTTGTTAGAGAATAGAACTGAAAGTCAAAATTAATTTCACTTATATCTGATCATTTAAATTTTTTAAATTGAAGGAAATGAGTATAATCACCATGTTGCTTTAAATGTGATTATAGTTATAATCATAGGTTGTTATAGCAATTATAGTGGTAACACTAATGATTTTATTCACAATTAAATTCTTAGATTACATAATAGAAAAATATATGCAGCCAACTGGAATATAGTAACTGAGACCAGCAATAGTCATTTTGAGAAAAGAGGTTAAAGGACATAATTTTTAAACTGTCTACTCTGGAACCTACATTCACCAGTCAGTGTCTGGTACCATGATAGAGACTAGGGGAAAGTCCAGTGAACAATGTTTCATTCTGGTTCCAGACTCTATGCTCTAACTCTTCCCAGATAAATTTTGCTTTTAAATGTTCTGTGAATTGGAGTTTCACCTTCATTTTATTTTATAAGTCAGTTCTGCAACTAAAAGCAAAGATATATGAAAAGAAAATAAAAAACTGTTATCAGTTATTAAAATTTTACTAGTGAAGAATAATATATGACTAGTAAGGAGGAGAGATTTTCAGAAGGCTAGTGAAAAGCATAGGCTAACAAATGATGTCTAGGCAAAATAAGCAGGAGTTACTGAAACAATAAAGTAAAAAGCAGATATAAGATACTGAGGTGGAAAGAAGTAAAGAAAAACTATTTTCTTTCAAGATTTTTCCTAAAGCTTATACTGTAAAGAAAATTTTTGTTTTTAACAATGCTACTGTTAATTTCAGTGTCACATATTAGTATCACATCTTAGTTCTTTATGGGTTAATTTTGCTATATTCACTGTCACTAATTATGGTTCAATGTGTCAGAAAATTTTGCCTGTTATTAACAGAAAAAACCCCAGACATATCTGAGATCTTAAAGGTATATAGATCAGTCGGCCAGAGTCATATGTAAGCATCAAAGTAATATTAAAAGTTCTTCAATATGAAGATGATACAATTAATATTTTCAAAGAGCTTTTCTTTTATTTACCAATCTCTGATTATATTCATGGTATTCTACTCTCTTGATTTCTATAGATACATGTGTGCATTGGTTAAATCCAAGCTGTTTCACATAGGTTATAGAGATTTGCCTATTTCTCCAACTTTATCTGCTGTTAGTCTTTCTCTGGCAAACTCTGCTCTAACCATGCCAGCCTACTTTCAGTTCCTCAGTCTTCCAAGCCTTTGCACATGCTGTACCCTCTGCCTGAAATACTGTCCTTTGGCTCCTTAGTTGGTCAGCTCTTTCTCACCTTTAAGTCTCAGTTTAAATATCACCCTCTCAATAAAGCATTTGCCCACTACTCTAGGTAAAGCATTTGTAGGTCTCTCTCTTCCAAGTCTTCATAACTCTCTATTTCATTCTCTTGCTTCATTTCTTCATATAATGTGTGTAATTTCTTAAAAATAGTTTTACTAAATTTCATTCTATTTCCTCATTGAAATATAAGTTCCATGAGGATAGGCACCATGTCTGTCTTGATCTTTTCTGTATTTGAGTATTGGCTCAGTTCCTGGCATTTATGCATATGTAAAAATATTTATTGAATGAATAGAAAAAAATGATAAATTAGGTAAATTTCCCAGTGTACATTCTGGCCTATATCAAAGCTAAATCTGCAGCCATGGTTAATTGGCATTATTTCCTAAAAGCTTAAGCTAATTAACACAGTTTATATATATATATATATATATATATATATATATATATATATGTATGTATGTTTTAGGTAGATGATATACTTACAAAGAAATAAGACATAATACAAGAAAACTGGTTTCTCTGTAAATTAGAGATGTCTTCATCTATACAGTAATTTAATAACTATTTGAGCTTCTAATATTGCATGGGAGTAGGTAGGATACAAAATTGTATAAGATATAATCTGTACCCTCTAGGCAAGAAACACAATATGAGTATTATATTGAAGCTATAAAGAACATCTGTTATTGGAGATTATCTAAATCTTTCAATCACACTCTTTACATTTGGCAAATTTCTCACAATGTTAATCCCACCTTCTCAACATAGAGTGCAAAAAACTACAATTCTCAGTGTTTGGTGCCACAGAGGTTCTATTAATTACACACATGCAAGAAATGAGTGGTATAAATAAGTTATAAGCCATATAAATAAGTTGGTGAAGGTATCTAGTTTGCTCAATGGGAGGTGGAATCATGATTTTGCACAGAAAAGGAGAAAAAATCTGTTTACCAGCTTTGCAGTGAAGTTCTAAAATTTTTTCCTGAAAGGTTAGGCTACAGATTGTTTTGGGTAAGAATTTCTTAATTACTGTTAAAAATCACTGTCGTCTACTTAAACTAGCTAGAGAGTGAATTCTGTTATATGCAAGTAAGAATGCTATGACAGTACATCAGGTCATACTGACTGCTACCTTTCATTGTAACAGTCATCTGCCATACCCTGGTCATTGTTCCTTGAATGTCTTAGCAACTAGATTATTGTCATTTTTCCAGTGTTACCCCGGTTGTAATTCTTGGTGATTTTTATAACTCATTTAAATATATGAGTGATAACTCATTTAAATATATGAGTGATAACTCATTTAAATATATGAGTTATAACTCATTTAAATATATGAGTTAAATATGCTGATTTCTCCAGCATATTGGCATCTAAATTTCTAGACTTTGTGTACTCCAATGGTCTCAATTTCCCCCCTATTTCAGTAACTCACAATTATGGTTTCATGATAGATTCTACTGTTATCAATAAATGCGACTAATTTCAGTTTTTATTATACAACTCACAAATCATTAGTTTAGTTCAGTTATTTAAATGCTCAAACTCTAAAAATACTTGCACCTTCAATCTCTTTATCGTAGGAATTTATTACTACTTCTCACCATACTCTTGCCTTTACTTTCTCTTACCCATCTTAAAATTTATAGTTCAGTCTTTAAAATCAATCTTTTCCATGTTCCTACAACTTCCAGAATCTAACCACTTGCCACTGCACCCACTTGCCACCTGGGCCCAATACCCATTATCTCCCACAAATTATTATAGTAGCTTCTTAACTGGTCCTCCTGCTTTCATCCTTCCATCAGGTTATTCTCAAAACACTATTTAAGTTAAAATGGAAGCCAGGTCATTCATACCTCTGCTCAAATCCTCACGGTCTTCTCATCTGGCTCAAGTAAAAGCCAAAGTCCTTAAAAGTACCAAAGGGATCTCAATTCTCTGAACTCATCTCCTATTCTTCTTGCTCACTCCAGTCTAGCTGATTTGGTTTCCTTGTAGCGTTGTTTTGTTTTGTTGTTTTAACATTATCAGACATCCATGCTATTACATCAGGGCCTTTGTGCTTGCTGTTTTTTTCTGCCTAAAACACTCTCTTTCAGACATATGCATGCCCATCTCATTCCACTGTCTCTTTCGTGGTTTTTGTCAAATCTCACCTTTCAACAAGGCTTTCCCTAGTCACCCTCTGTACGAAATATCTCCTTTCCAGTTTGTTTTTCCCCCTTGGCATTTGTCTATATGTAATTCACTATTTACTTTATACACTTATCTTGTTTAAGTCTGTCTCCCAAAACATAATGTAAGGCCCATGAGGAAATGAAGTGTTTTTATTTACTTTTTTCCTATTTTGTCCATTGCTGTATCTCTCAGTGCCTAGAAGATTGGCATAGTAGATGCTTATAAATTTTTGGTTGAATGAATAAATGAACCCTGATTAAAACAGCAGTTTTTAACAGCTATGGCTATAAGTAACAACTCTTCAGACAAATGGGAATATGGGATATCTGACCCAGACAGATTTGACAAAGTAATAAGTAGATTAACGTCAAAAAAGGGGCATTGTCTCCCGTGGTTCATGGATAGCTGCTGAAGTGACCACCTGAGTTATCCTGAAATGGGCTGTCTCTGACAGTAAGGCTTTGATGGACTGAGTCATATGTACAAAAGACCATTTTGAAGGGCAGGAAGAATATAAGGACAATGAGGTGAGCTGGGTGCTTTGAGTTGCATTGAAGAGTTTAAAGAAAGAAAATGACAAGCATAAGGTTTTAAATTTTAGGTCAAGGCTCAGAGAACTCAACAGTTGCTACGGCTGCTCATAACAGCCTCTTATTGAGGTCCCAAGACATAACGGAAAAAAGATAAAGAGCCTGATCTAGGAGAGGTCATTGAACTACAATGTATGATGAATCCAGAGCCTTGCCAGGTGTCTTATTTGGAAATGTTGGCACTACTATGAAAATAAAAAGGTACCACCAAGAATTAGAGAAAGGAAATTTAGAAAGTTTCAGATGAATCTGATTTACTTTATCCACCAAATTCCAATGGGTCGCCCTGCTTCACTGATAAGTGTCATCTTATTTGTCTTAACAACCATGCATGACTCAATCATTAAGTAGGTGCCTGGCAAAACATAGCCTATGTTCCCCCCTCTTGAATCTGGTTGGGCCTGTGACTCTTTTGATCAACCTGTGTTGTATGGTGACAGTGACAATTTGTGACTTTTGAGTCTAGGTCCTAAGAGGCAATGCAGTTTCCATCTAGTTCACTGGAGTACTTGTTCTTAGGTCCCAGAGCCACCACACAAAAACTCACTAGTCTGAGACCACTGTGCCACAGAGGTCATATGGAGGTTCTCAGATATAAAGTCCCAGTTAAATCTGTCTGTCCTTCAGTCACTCCAGCCCAGGTGCTAGACACAAGAGCAAAGGAGTTATCTCACAAGTAGATCTTTCAGCCTCCAGATATTTGAGTCACCACCTGAAAATCATATGCTAAAGCTGGTCCATACTATCTTGTGAGAGAGGATAATTTTCAGAAATCTTGTGAGCTGGTAGTTAAGCACAGTTATTGTTGAAGCTTACATTATGTAAGCTTTGATTTAATAAAATGTTTTTAAAAGATAGTGAATGCTCAAAATATATCACTTCCTAATTATCTTACTATATTATACTATTACTCATGCCTATAGGGTTGTTTACTTCAATGGTATTTGATAGTAGAAAATACTATATAATGGTTCACTACTGTGCATCTTTTCCCAACTCTGCATTTAGTGACATGTTGGAAGTTTGAAAACAGCCACCATGGGAGTATTAACACCACAGAAATTAACAAACAGTATATATCAGTGCTTTTTGCTTTTTCTGATAAAAATAAATCATCTACCAGTCACTAGCCATCAAGTCATCCCAGCTGAGAGCCCAAACCTTATGGAGAAAAGAAGGGCTGTCACCACTGTGTCCTTTCTGAATCCCTGACCCATAGAACTGTGTGTATAGTAAAATATTGTTTGTGCCATTAAATTTGGGGGTAGTTTATTATAAAGCAATAGATAATCAGAAAATCTCCCCTAAAGGGACCTGTGCCCATGTAGCATGGTAACAGCTAAGGAAAATAGAATACAAAACAGTTTTGGCTATTAGCTCTAAACTACGACTATATCTTTGGTACCCACTGGTATAAACGCGTTCAATAATCTGGTAGACAAAATGATTCATCCTCTGGGTATTGACTTATTTCTTTGGCCACCACAGCATTTGCTCAATGGGCATAAAATAGTGACCATGGTTTCTGGGATAGAAGTTATTCATTGAGACAAAATGGGCCTCTCATCATTAAGGTTGATAGGGTTACCACCCCAGCTGAATAGCCAATTTACTTGCTGTAGCCATCAACCTTGAAGTCCTGACATGGTGCAATATACCTAGAAACAAACTACTCATCTTGAATCAAGCAGATTACATCAAACCCCTTCCATCAGGGAGGCAGCTGTCTTTTGCTACTATAATAAAAACTTTTTCTGGATATGGATTTGCCTTATCTAATGGCTCTGCCTCTACCAGCAACACCATCTTATTAGATTTTTGCTTAAAATCCTGTTATCATACACAATATTACTTCTGCCCAAAAAAACTCATCTTACAGTGAAAGGGCTAATGCAATTGACTGATGCTCCCAGCCCTGTTTTTACCATGCTATCACATTGTTCAGAAGCAGATGATCCTAAAGAAAGGTTAAGTGACCCAAGGAAGACTCTATTTTAATTTAAATTGAGAGGTAACACATTGATAGGTTGGGATGCTATCATCCTGGAATTAGTATACACTCAGAATTAGTGATGGAAGTAAGGTTCAGTTTCTCTCAGTTTCAGACGCGATATATATGGGTATAGACCCAGGTCCAGGAATCAAGGTTTAGAATTGGAATTTATATTTGCCAATAGGACTTTGTAACCAGTTGGAGAAAATAGGATCTTTCTATTTTTATTGTATCATACACATAGTATATATTATTTTCCCATTTTCTTGTTATATTTTTACCCTTTTACTCTATTTTATATTGGTTATGTTGATTCTGATGAACATTTAAAGTAGTCCATAGGTTACAGAATATTAAGATAAGATTGTGATTTAATGAGAGTAAGACTGTACACACTGAAGAACCCCATGAAGCTGGATGAAGCTGGATGCAGTTAACTAGAGGTTATGAACCTTCTTTTTTGATAAAGGGTGATTTTATTTTTGTTTAAGAAGTCTATTTGTATTGTTGGGTAGAGACATATCAGTATTGCTGCTATTTAGAATTTTAATATGAAAAAAGGGTATGATAAAATCTGGGTGGTAGTGCAGACTGCCATTTCAGGTTGCCCCAAATCTTTTGAATATACCCTCCATGTTTGCTAGGTCTCCACGTTCTGAATGCCATCTTCCCACAGTAGGATTCAAGGAACACTTCTCAGGCATGTTTACCACCAGGTGGCAGACATGTGACTTAAGAGCCGGCCAGCCAGAGCTCCCTGCACAGGACAGATTCTGAGGGGATCCAGATGAGGAAACATTCTGGGCATGGGGCATCGATTTTGCTGGCACAGGTATTAGCAGATGCTGCATGTTTCTGGGACTTGGGGTGTAAAATAAACTTACAAAGCTAAGAAACATGGTCCTAGAAATTGTGCCTGGAAGTTCAGTTTAGAGATTTCTTATATGCTTTAATTAATGCCTTCTTGATTAAAATAGCAAACTGTGTTGTTTTGTGCAATTAGGAACTCTCATCCATATAACAATAAAACCAATTGTGTTTTTATTCATATAAAACAGACTCCTTAAGGGCTTAAAAATTTATTCTGAATACTCCTCGATGCCTAGGAAAATATTCTATATAATATATGCTTAGTACTTGTTGAATTGAACTAATAATGAATGTACATTATGTATATTGGAGAATGTGGCCAAAAATGTCCTAATCTAGCATGTTTCTATAGCTTTAAACTTCAAGTGAAAATAAAAATAAAAAGGAACTTACCTAAGATGACACTAACAGTCTACTACTTTGTACACCTTCGCTGGGAACCAAACTTTAATCGAATGTTTCATAAATCTTGCAGAAGGCACTCTCTTTGGTACACTCAAAGGACTGCAGGGACCATGTGAGTGGCCATTCATCTATGTTGGAATTCACTTTAAATGACCACAGCCTATATATGTATACACACAAACATATAATATTGTATATGCATATACACATACTGCCTCACTGGGAATTTTTAAGCTAAATTTCTAAAACTATAAATCTTTCCATTAGATATGAATTCAACATAACCTTGTGTGCAATTATTTTCAAACACACACGGCTTTCAAGTAGAAATGCATTCTGCCCTGTAAATTAATTTGGCCTCTGTAATATGGTCACATAACACAATACTAACATCTGAAAATGAAAACCTTCAAATTGATTGCTTTCATGATCAGTCCACTCAGCATCCTTTACTCTCAAGTATGGTTTAGATAACCTATGTGTCTTCTTATGTATGTGTTTGAGTCCCACATTGAAATAGCTGTTGGGAGGGTATATGTCCTATCTTATTCACTCTTGTATCAGTCATATCTTGTTGTAGCACTTTCAAAAATATATATACATGAATCCATACACGCATGCACATATCTTCACCTGCTTTCAACTACTAGGGTCTTCCTTTCTCAACTGGATTCTATGTTCTACTCATCGAGGAAATAAGTTTGGAGGGAATCTGTTAACTTGTATAAACAGGTTTGTCAAGAACGGGAAGCTTTTCTTTATTAATGGCAGGTGTCTGATTGTATTTGAACATTTATTTAACATAATTATTTTGGATCAAAACAAAAAGGCATAGTAAGGAATGTTTCAAATTCAGTCTTTCATTTGAACTAAAGATAACTGTCTTTTTTTTAGTTTATAACCTATGAGATGAAATTACAGTGTAATGATTCATAACTGACATTAAGACTAGCTCTTGAAACCCTAACTTCTCTTTCAAAGTCATACAATAGTTGCATTCTGAAACACTGTTAATAATATAAACCATCCTTTGAGATCTTCAGGCACAAAAACAGTTGAAACAACAAAACAACAACAAAACTTGTCTACTCTGATATTAAGAAATAATTATATTAATATTTCTAGTTTTCCTTTACTTTTTAATTAATTCAGGTAATTCTGCCAAAACATAAGTTTTAGTAGTCAATTTGAGGATGTTGAAATAATGGCAGGAATGCTGTTTTCTGTAAGTATAACTTGCCTAGGTATGGTCAGAGAAGTTTTAGGAATAATAAAATTTGTTTCATCATTTTTTCTACATTTTTGGTAGTATGGAAACATTAAACAGTAAAGCTTGGTTGAATGTTTCTGTAAATACCCACTACAATTTATGAAGTTTTTATTTTTGTATAATCATGAATAACATTAGGATGATTTTATTTGGATGTTCTCAATTTAATAGGGCATTATGGAGGAAGAAAGAAAGTGGCCTGATTTTCAGCCCTGGGTATTTTTGGGGTGGTGGGGGAGGGTGAGAGGTGGTTATGTAACTTAAGAAGTTATTATATAATCAATATTTTGCACAAGGAAGGTTTCATAAATCTATTTTCCTTGACATAATGAACAACAAAAATCCTCCACATCATTGCTTTAGGAAAGGTAGAAAAATGTTTTCCAGCTTGATTCATGTTTTCAAAGTAGTTATGGTTCACGTTTAAAAATCAATGGCTTCATTTTCTATTACCCTATTGGAACTTAATATTTGTACTTCTCTCACTTTGATTCCTGAATGGGTATTTCAAGTACAGCTTGCCTTGCTTTCTTTGTTGCCCCAAATTCCTTTGCAGATGCAATAATGACAGGTAGTTCCAAGCTTCATGGGGTGTAATGTGATGAAAGCTGTGAGGATGCTGTTGCCAAACCTCCCAGTCTCTGGAATTAGTCACAATCAAGAAGGCATAACGCACTCCATACTACAGTGGTCAACTCTTAGGCAATGTTTCCCCTAAACTGTAGTAAATCTTTGAGTTTCTTCCTCATGGCTAAGGGCACAGGCTCTGGAGTTAGTTTGTCTTAGCTTTCAAATCCCTTCCCTGCTATTTACTAACTGTGTGATTTCTGGTAAGCGATTTGCCCTTTTCTGAGCTCAGCTGCCTCATCTGTAAAAAGGGGATAATTATAATATTTCCCTCATAGGGCTGTAGAAAGGGTTAAAGGGCTGTATAAAGGAGAAATACATACATGGCTAATAAAAGAGTTTCTTGTGCATTTTAAATAAGATTAGTTGGAAGTCTACTGGGAAGTTTGCATTTCCCTCCATTTTTAGCTTCCTGTTCCTGCTTTTACATTTGGCTATATTGAGTTACACTTGGGAATGTTGCCTAAAGCACTAAAATAGAAAATAGTGAAATAGGGCAGAATAAATCTCATGGCAGAAATACATTTTAAATTTGTATGGAAAATACATTTTAAATTTGTATGATTTAAAAATCAAGGGTGGGAAAAATATATAGAGGGAGAAAGAAACAGAAAAAAATAATCTGACACCTGATAACACGATCTAAATTGCTCTTGTTATGTTCTATAAGAGGCAGTCCATGTGACTGGCTCATCAAAGTCTCAATGAAAACCAATTCCTTACGTACATAACCTGTGAATTCTCTTTACCATAAAGTAAGACCCTGAAAAATAAGAAACTGAGTTTGATCATATAACTATTATGCATGCAATGGTATCTCTCATTCCATGGTCACAAGCTCATTCCAGGGGCACAAGCTGACTGTTTGTGGAGCTGTCATTTTTATATTACTCTCTAAGACCAAGCATGCAATGAATATACAGTTAACTGTAACTTACCTTCTCAGCATGAATCTGCCATAGCTCTAACACTTAAAATATTTTCACCTACTTCACATTGAGATTGAACTATAATCACACCAAAGTGGTTTTTCTCTACATTCTTTTACTAGAGGAACTTCTCTTATTTATGGGTAATATGGCGATTTATATATTTTATGAAATTTAGTGAATTTTTCTTCTGAACTAGAAAATATAGCATCTTTGATGAAATTTTAAACTTTAATGTTACATGGCATGTTATGAGATTAAACAAATACATGGGTTTCCAAGAACAGAATACTGTAAATTCCATCAGGTTCATAAAATCACAATATCAGAACTGGAAGTCTCCTTAATGATCCTCTAAAACAGAAAAGGTATGCCTCTTTTAATTAGGAGAGTCCTGTTCCAGTGGTTTTATGTTTTTAAACACCTTTTAAAAAATTGTTATTTTTCTGGGGTGAGGTGAGGATGAATGTTAGGTCATGCCCTCATAGCACCCCAAAGTCAAAACTCATGCTCCCCTCTCAAACCCATTGCCCTCCCCCATCACCCACCACAGCTTCTGAAGTATCATTGCCCACCTATTCCAATGCAACAGTTTGAAACTCACTATTGAAATACAACTCTTCTTTTTAAAGTCGAATAAAGCAAAGACCAGAAGAAATACTAACTTTTTTTAAGGCAACATAATGATTTAGTAGCCGAGACTGTAATTTAGGTTTCCTGTCTTCCTGTTTTGACTTTTGTAGTACAGTAAATTCTTCTTTAATTTAAGTAACAGACCATGAGTTGGCGTCTGCTTAAAGTCTTGCTCAAGTTTTTAAAGGCTTATATTTCTATGAGTATACTAGAGATAAGGCACTGAGCTATACATGGAATTAATTCCAAGCAAAGGCAGTTTTATACTTACTCTTGTATTGTTTCTTTCAGCTTTAAGTTCAGAAATTTCTTCTTCCTTTTCTAGAAGTTGTTCTCTGCAGGCATTTAATTCTTTTGTCAGTGCAGCAAATTCCTGAAAGAGGAATAAAAAATTTTGAAGACATATTCCAGATTAAAAAAATGTATTCCAGCAGGAAGAAAAAAAAATCAAAATATAAACTTTTGAGTGTAGAGAATAGAAAACATGGCCTAGATGACTATACATTGCTGTTATTTATATGTACATTGCTGTTATTAAATTAACTTGGTTCCAACTTTAAAAAAATGCTAGTACACGGTATTTAACAAATACATATTATAATACGCTGCTCAGATGAGTGCATAAAATATATTTCAAAATGTATCAGATACATCATATTGAATTTAACATTAGTATGATAGCATATTGATAATATAGAATAATTTAAATTTGGCTAATTTTGTGAACAACTCCAAAGATCTCATACTCTCGTTCCAGATAGCAATGTTTAGACTGAGCATACTACATCATAAGAAAAAAACAACAACCACCACCAACAATCAAAAAAAAAATTCTTAAATAAACTATTTAGAGATTAAGAAGTTTACTTATTTAATAGGCGGAAGAAAGAGAATGCACTTGTATCTTACAAAATAATAAACGTATCTAAGACTTGATAACATTATCTAAGATTCTCTTATTAATTTATGCATTTAGACACAATAAAGTTTGCTTAAAAAGAAGGGTAAGACACTTAATTCAACTATTCAGTTACTCCAACTTACAAACAAATATTTTAAAATAATTTTGAAAAATAGTAAATAGTAATAGATCCATATTAACATTAAATTCTTTACAGTGATTCTCAGTAATAAAATTGATACTTGTCAAATGCATGTAAATATTTGGGAAAATTTGGCACCAGGCTGGGAAAGCACTGTCAGAAGATCAAAAAGAAAAGCAAAATGAGGAGACAGGTTTGGTTAACCTAATCTCCACAAAGGCAAATTTAGCAAAAAGTAAATGAATATGATGATTATGCAAAGCTGGGAAAGGTTTAGGGTTTATATTTTTGTTTGCTTCAAACCACTTATTGTGCTAAGTTTCTCTGAGTGGCTTCAAACCAAGTGGGTACTTCAAAGACCTCAGAGTAGACTTAGTGTAGAATCAAGATGAAAGAGTTCATTGTTACATTTGGCTGGCATTACAGATAAATGTTTTCTCCTCTGATTGGTGCCTGCTTAAATGTTGATATTCTCTGAGTATATTATTTAAGTGGAGAATGGAAATAAGCAACAAGTAGAAAACAATAAACACTTCCATAAAAAATTTTTCTTCATATAAATGGCATAGTTTTGATGGAGAAAAGAAGAAAGTAACAAAGATTCTGCATTGTATATTATTAACATATATATTTAAAATTAATCCTATACTCATGAATATTATAAGGCAAAATATTAATCAAATCTGTACATTTAACATCATACCATTTTTAAACAAAACATGTATCTGGTTTATCTTTCTAGAGATTTAGCTTGCTATCTACAGAAAGAAAAAAAAAGATCAGAAGGAAATATTTCAGAATATTAACATTACATATTTCCAGGTGGTAAAATTATCAGTGAATTTTGTTTTTAGCTTTCTGCTATGTATTTGTCATCAAAACTTTCTATAATAGAGAAACATGCTTTTATGCTTAGTGAAAAAAGAAAATATAAATCTGTAAGTGCACTGAAACAATCATGTGTTCATAACCAACGACAGAAATTAGTCAAGATGTTATTGGTGACAGAGACTTTGCATTTTTAATTCACTATCATGGCACTGATTCTGAGCAAACTATTTAGTGACTCCATGTATTAAGATTAGTCTTACATTTATTAACTTTCTAGCAAATTTCAGGCACTATCTTCACGTTCATTATTTCATCTTGCTCTCTAAATAAATAGTGAGGGAGTCTCATTCCCATTTTATGGCTGAGGAAACTGAATTATCAAGATATAAGTTGAAGTTCATGAAGCTCACAACCCATAGAGAGTGAATTATGCTGTGAACACAGTTCTCCAGACTGTGTGTCCAGTGCTTCTGCACTATACCATTTTGACCTGTTAATCAGGTTTTTTTTTTTTTTTATACAGCAGGTTCTTATTAGTTATCAATTTCATACATATTAGTGTATATATGTCAATCCCAATCTCCCAAATCATCCCACCACCAAACCCCCTGCTCCCGCCAGCCACTTTCCCCTCTTGGTGTCCATACATTTGTTCTCAACATCTGTGTCTCTATTTCTGCCTTGCAAACTGGTTCATCTGTAATATTTTTCTAGATTCCACATATATGCATTAATATATGATATTTGTTTTTCTCTTTCTGACTTACTTCACTCTGTATGACAGTCTCTAGGTCCATGCATGTCTCTACAAATAACCCAACTTTGTTCCTTTTTATGGCTGAGTAATGTTCCATTGTATATATGTACCACATCTTCTTTATCCATTCGTCTGTCGATGGGCATTTAGGTTGCTTCCATGTCCTGGCTATTGTAAACAGTGCTGCAATGAACATTGGGGGTGCCTGTGTCTTTTTGAACTATGGTTTTCTCTGGGTATATGCCCAGTAGTGGGATTGCTGAGTCATATGGTAATTCTATTTTTAGTTTTTTTTTTTTTTATGGCTGTGTTGGGTCTTCGTTTCTGTGCGAGGGCTTTCTCTAGTTGTGGCAAGCGGGGGCCACCCTTCATCGCGGTGCGCGGGCTTCTCACTATCGCAGCCTCTCTTGTTGCGGAGCGCAGGCTCAGTAGTTGTGGCTCACGGGCTTAGTCGCTCCGCGGCATGTGGGATCTTCCCAGACCAGGGCTCGAACCCGTGTCCCCTGCATCGGCAGGCAGACTCTCAACCACAGCGCCACCAGGGAAGCCCCTATTTTTAGTTTTTTAAGGAACCTCCATACTGTTCTCTATAGTGGCTGTATCAATTTACATTCCCACCAACAGTGCAAGAGGGTTCCCTTTACTCCATACCCTCTCCAGCATTTACTCTTTGTAGATTTTCTGATGATGCCCATTCTAGCTGGTGAGAGGCGATACCTCATTGTAGTCTTGATTTGCATTTCTCTAATAATTAGTGATGCTGAGCAGCTTTTCATGTGCTTCTTGGCCATCGGTATGTATTCTTTGGAGAAATGTCTATTTAGGTCTTCTGCTCATTTTTGGATTGGGTTGTTTGTTAAATATTGAGATGCATGAGCTGTTTATATATTTTGGAGATTAATCCTTTCTCCGTTGATTCATTTGCAAATAGTTTCTCCCATTCTGAAGGTTGTCTTTTTGTCTTGTTTATGGTTTCCTTTGCTGTGCAAAAGCTTTTAAGTTTCATTAGGTCCCATTTGTTTATTTTTGTTTTTATTTCCATTACTCTAGGAGGTGGATCAAAAAAGATCTTGCTGTGATTTATGTCAAAGAGTGCTCTGCCTATATTTTCCGCTAAGAGTTTTATAGTGTCCGGTCTTAGATTTAGGTCTCTAATCCATTTTGAGTTTATTTACGTGTATGGTGTCAGGGATTGTTCTAATTTCATTCTTTTACATGTAGCTGTCCAGTTTTCCCAGCACCACTTATTGAAGAGACTGTCTTTTCTCCATTGTATATCCTTGCCTCCTTTCTCATAGATTAGTTGACCATAGGTGCGTGAGTTTATCTCTGGGCTTTCTATCCTGTTCCATTGATCTATATTTCTGTTTTTGTGCCAGTACTCTATTGTCTTGATTACTGTAACTTTGTAGTAGAGTCTGAAGTCAGGGAGTGTGATTCCTCCAGCTCCGTTTTTTTCCCTCAAGACTGCTTTGGCTATTCAGGGGTCTTTTGTGTCTCCATACAAATTTTAAGCTTTCTTGTTTAGTTCTGTAAAAAATGCCATTGGTAATTTGATAGGGATCGCATTGAATCTGTAGATTGTTTTGGGTAGTATAGTCATTTTCACAATATTGATTCTTCCAATCCAAGAACATGGCATATCTCTCCATCTGTTGGTATCACTTATAATTTCTTTCATCAGTGTCTTATAGCTTTCTGCATACAGGTCTTTTGTCTCCCTAGGTAGGTTTATTCCTAGGTATTTTATTCTTTTTCTTGCAATGGTAAATGGGAATGTTTCCTTAATTTTTCTTTCAAGTTTTTCATCATTAGTGTATAGGAATGCAAGAGATTTCTGTGCATTAATTTTGTATCCTGCAACTTTACCAAATTCATTGATTAGCTTTATTAGTTTCATGGTGGCATCTTTAGGATTCTCTATGTATACTCTTATGTCATCTGCAAACAGGGACAGTTTTACTTCTTCATTTCCAATTTGTATCCCTTTTATTTCTTTGTCTTCTCTGATTGCCATGGCTAGGACTTCCAAAGCTATGTTAAATAATAGTGGTGAGAGTGGATATCCTTGTGTTGCTCTTAACCTTAGAGGAAATGCTTAGTTTTTCACCATTGAGAATGATGTTTGCTGTGGGTTTGTCGTATATGGCCTTATTATGTTGAGGTAGGTTCCCTCTATGCCCACTTTCTGGAGAGTTTTTTTTATCATAAATCAGTGTTGAATTTTGTCAAAAGGTTTTTCTGCATCTATTGAGATGATCATATGGTTTTTATCTTTCAATTTGTTAATATGGTGTATCACATTGATTGATTTGCATATATTGAAGAATCCTTGCATCCCTGGGATAAATCCCACTTGATCATGGTGTATGAGCCTTTTAATGTGCTGTTGGATTCTGTTTGCTAGGATTTTGTTGAGGATATTTGCATCTATATTCATCAGTGATAATGGTCTGTAATTTTCTTTTTTTGTAGTATCTTTGTCTGGGTTGGGTATCAGGGTGATGGTGGCCTCATAGAATGAGTTTGGGAATGTTCCTACCTCTGCAACTTTTTGGAAGAGTTTGAGAAGGATGGGTGTTAGCTCTTTTCTAAGAATCTTGGAAGATTTTTAATCAGTTTCAATTTCATTACTTGTGATTGGTCTGTGCATATTTTCTATTTCTTCCTGGTTCAGTCTTGGAAGGTTATACCTTTCTAAGAATTTGTCCATTTCTTCCAGGTTGTCCATTTTATTGGCATAGAGTTGCTTGTAGTAGTGTCTTAGAATGCTTTGTATTTCTGCAGTGTCTGTTGTAACTTCTCCTTTTTCATTTCTAATTGTATTGAGTCCTTTCCCTGTTTTTCTTGATGAGTCTGGCTAATGGTTTATCAATTTTGTTTATCTTCTCTAGAACCAGCTTTTAGATTTATTGATCTTTGCTAATGTTTTCTTTGTTTGTATTTCATTTATTTCTGCTCCGATATTTATGATTTCTTTTGTTCTACTAACTTTGGGTTTTGTTTGTTCTTCTTTCTCTAGTTCCTTTAGGTGTAACATTAGATTGTTTATTTGAGATTTTTCTTGTTTATTGAGGTAGGCATGTATAGCTACAAACTTCCCTCTTAGAACTGCTTTTGCTGCATCCCATAGGTTTTGAATCATCATGTTTTCATTGTAATTTGTCTGTGGTATTTTTTGATTTCCTCTTTGATTTCTTCAGTGATCTCTTGGTTATTTAGTAACGTATTGTTTAGCCTCCTTGTGTTTGTGTTTTTTACGGTTTTTCCCTGTAATTGATTTCTAATCTCATAGTGTTGTGGTCAGAAAAGATGCTTGATATGATTTCAATTTTCTTAAATTTATTCAGGCTTGATTTGTGACCCAAGGTGTGATCTATCCTGGAGAATGTTCCGTGTGCACTTGAGAAGAAAGTGTAATCTGCTGTTTTTGGATGGAATGTCCTATAAGTATCAATTAAATCTATCTGGTCTACTGTGTCATTTAAAGCTTGTGCTTCCTTATTAATGTTCCCTTTGGATGATCTGTCCATTGCTGTAAGTGAGGTGTTAAAGTCTCCTACTATTATTGTGTTACTGTCAATTTCCTCTTTTATAGCTGTTAGCAGTTGCCTTATGTATTGAGGGGCTGCTATGTTGGGTGCATATATTTTCATAATTGCTATATCTTCTTCTTGGATTGCTCCCTTGATCATTATGTAGTGTCCTTCCTTGTCTCTTGTAACACTCTTTATTTTAAAGTCTATTTTATCTGATATGAGTGTTGCTACTCCAGCTTTCTCTTGATTTCCAATTTGCATGGAATATCTTTTTCCATCCCCTCACTTTCAGTCTGTATATGTCCCTAGGTGAAGTGCGTCTCTTGTAGACAGAATATAGATGGGTCTTGTTTTTGTATCCATTCAGCAAGCCTGTGTCTTTTGGTTGGAGCATTTAATCCATTCATGTTTAAGGTAATTATCGATATGTATGTCCCTATTACCATTTTCTTAATTGTTTTGGGTTTGTTTTGGTAGGTCCTTTTCTTCTCTTGTGTTTCCCACTTAGTAAAGTTCCTTTATCATTTGTTGTAGAGCTGGTTTGGTGGTGCTGAATTCTCTTCACTTTTGCTTGTCTGTAAAGCTTTTGATTTCTCTGTCGAATCTGAATCAGATCCTTGCCGGGTAGAGTAATCTTGGTTGTAGGTTCTTCCCTTTCATCACTTTAAATATATCATGTCACTCTCTTCTTGCTTGTAGAGTTTCTGCTGAGAAATCAGCTGTTAACCTTATGGGAGTTCCCTTGTATGTTATTTGTTGTTTTTCCCTTGTTGCTTTCAATAATTTGTCTTTGTCTTTAATTTTTGCCAATTTGATTACTATGTGTCTCAGCGTGTTTCTCCTTGGGTTTATCCTGCCTGGGACTCTCTGCACTTCCTGGACTTGGGTGGCTATTTCCTTTCCCATGTCAGGGAAGTTTTTGACTATAATCTCTTCAAATATTTTCTCAGGTACTTTCTCTCTCTCTTCTCCTTCTGGGACCCCTATTATGTCAATGTCGTTGCATTTAATGTTGTTCCAGAGGTCTTAGGCTGTCTTCATTTCTTTTCATTCTTTTTTCTTTGTTCTGTTCCATGGCAGTGAATTCCAGCATTCTGTTTTCCAGGTCACTTATCCTTTCTTCTGCCTCAGTTATTCTGCTATTGATTCCTTCTAGTGTATTTTTCATTTCATTTATTGTATTGTTTGTCTCTGTTTGTTTGTTCTTTAATATTTCTAGGTCTTTGTTAAACATTTCTTGCATCTTCTCGATCTTTGCCTCCATTCTTTTTCTGAGGCCCTGGATCATCTTCACTATCATTATTCTGAATTCTTTTTCTGGAAGGTTTCCTATCTCCACTTCATTTAGTTGTTTTTCTGGGGTTTTATCTTGTTCCTTAATCTGGTACATAGCCCTCTGCCTTTTCATCTTGTCTATGTTTCTGTGAATGTGGTTTTTGTTCCACAGGCTTTTGTTCCACAGGCTGCAGGATCGTAGTTCTTTCTTCTTGCCTCTGCTGTCTGCTCTCTGGTGGATGAGGCTATGTCCATCAGGTTTATATGGTTCAGATTTGGAGTGCATTTAGCAATCCTTTTTCTTTTAACTGGAGAATTATATAATCATTACTTATAATTACCGTTTAGGATTCTTCTTCATTAGTCCAAAGGGAATGTGGAGAACTAGGAAATGGGGTACTCCTTCCATTCAGAGCAACAAGTGTTAGACAAGAACATCCTGCATATCTAGGACTGCAACAGGTGCAGATGCCTCGTTTGGAGTTCATCGTCAAATGTTTTTACAGTTTTTCACCGACATCTCTCTCTCCAGTACCTACTCCTCCATCCATGCTATCACATGAACTGAGCATTTTTTAAATCAACTTTTCCTAGATACTAGTAACAGTAAAGGTAGTTATCATTGACTGAGCCCTTACAATATGCCAGGCACTCTGCCAAGCAATTTATATTAATTATCTCATTAATCGTAATGAAACTCTGTAACACAATACTAAAATCTCACTAAACAAAACTAAACACTCTTACAATACAATTCTGCAATCTCACTCCATGGTATTTCATTCCAAAGTAATGCCACTCCAAAGAAAGCTGAGAACTACATCTGCACAAAAAACCTGCACGTGACATTTATAGCAGTTTCACTCATAACTGCTAAAACTTGGAAGCAATTGAGATGCCCTCCAGTAGGTGAAGGGATAAATAAACTGTAGCACATGCAGACAATGGAATATTATCTAGCGCTAAAAAGAAACAAACTATCAAGCCAGGAAAAAACATGGAGAGACCTTAAATGCATATTAGTAAGTGAAAGAAGGCAATCTGAAACAGGCTACTACTGTATGATTTTAACCATATGGCATTCTTGAAAAAAAAAATTATGGGGACAAAAAAAAATTATGGGGACAGTAAAAAGATGAATGGTTGTCACAGGTGTTGGGGGTGTGGAGGGATGAATAGAGCACAGAAGATTTTCAGGGCTGTGAAAATGCTCTGTATGATATTTGATGAAGATACATGTAATTAAACATTTGTCCAAACGTATAAACATACAACACCCAAAGTGAACCATAATGTAAACTATGGACTTTGGGTGATAATGATGTGTCAATATAGTTTCATTAATTGTAGCTGATGTACCACCCTGAAGGGGGATGTAGATAATGGTGGAGACTATTTATCCGTAGGGGCAGAGGGTACATGGGAAATCTCTGCACCTTCCCTTCAATTTTGCTATGAACCTAAAACTGTTCTATGAATATAAAATCTTTTTTAAAAAATCACTGAAGCCTAGAGAAGTAAATAAAATTTCAAAAGTCAGACACTTTGTCAATGGTATAGCTGGGTTTTGAATCCAGACATCTGTTTCATAGTGGATGACTGAAATAGATTGTTGGGTTTTTTTCCTCTCCTGATTACAGTCTTTCCCCTTCTAATTTGTCCTTCCTCAGTCTTTAAAAAATTATATTTTCCTCAAGCTCACAAAACTTTTCAGAGCTTCCTACTTTTAAGCACATCAAATTTAAACAGGTTTTAACTTTTAAAATCCAAACCATCTAAAACATGGCCCGTTCACAATGAATTAGCTTTATTTCTCATTGAAAAATAGCAACTACCATTGTGAGCAGGAGCCACTTTGCTCTGCCCTGAACTTAGTATTTTATATGAATTACTTCATCTCTTTCCTATTTTTCAGATGAGAATACTGAAGCTTAGCATGGATGAATAACTTGCTCATGGTCACACAGCTAAAAATAATCCTCCTTGATTCCAAAACTCTTTAATTTCTGCAACACTGCTTTCTTCTCACTGAAAATGGAAAATCATCAAATTTTTCAACAGTAACAATTAATACAAACATATCATCTCTCTAACTATCCATCCATACATACAACATTTATTGTGCATCTATACATACCAGACCCTATGTTAAGTGCTGTAGATATGGAGATAACTTAGGCATGGTTGTTGCACTTGACCTCATAGATCTTTCAGAATTCACATTTGAGGCATATCAGGAATTTTCATCACTAATAAGCACTCAAAACCCAGCACCAAAGTGCCACACAGGAAGAAATATTAGTTTATGTGCTTAGAGGCACTGTTGACTTACAGGTAACTCTTCCTCTCTAATACTTTCTTCTTAGTATGTCTATTGCATCTGACACAGATTACTTCTTCCTGTTTCTATCTCCACCTTTCCATTTTCTCATCTCTCTTATTTTCTATTTCCTTCACATACTATTTCCTTTACCAGGAATACTCTTCCCTATCCTATCTGCCTGACTTATTTTTAAAGCACTGCCTTGTTAATGATCTATAATACCTTGTTCAAGGTCTATCAATGCACTTACTGCATTTTTTCATAATAATTGAATTATGTACTCATCTCCAAATAAACAGCATGATCCTTTAAGACAATTTTGTTACCTTTGTTTATTTATTTATTTATTTTTGCATTACGCGGGGCTCTTCACTGCTGTGGCCTCTCCCGTTGCTGAGCACAGGCTCCGGATGCGAAGGCACAGCGTCCATGGCTCACAGGCCCAGCCGCTCTGCGGCATGTGGGATCTTCCCAGACCTGGGCACGAACCCGTGTCCCCTGCATCGGCAGGCAGACTCTCAACCACTGCGCCACCAGGGAAGCCCCCTTGTTTATTTTTATAGCCTCAGGACTTAGCAGAGTTTCTGACAAATCGAGGATATTCAATAAATCTTTGTTGTAACAATATGTGAATGGTTCACTTTCCCTAAACTTTAACTTTAATACCAAAAACATTTTTAAAAGGTATAATTAATTAGAATTATTTATTTTTCTGAGTGAGATTGTTAGAATTTGCTCAATATATAACATGCCCGATGTTCTTTTTGCTTTGTAGCTGTTGTTTTTGCCTATATCTGAAATTATACCATATTATATTTGCCTATATCTGAAATTATATCGTACTATATTCTACACAGAAGTGGCATTATTGTCTGCTATATTTTATTGCACATATATGAAGTAATACTATTGTTCCTAAATAATTCACACATTCAGATTTATCATTTGTTCATGGGACATTATTTTTGTCCCACGAACAAAGTTCATTCTCAAAGTAAAAATGCATGTTTAACTCATATGTTACTTTTCTAATCTAGAGTTTCTCAAACTATATTCCATAGAACAGTATTTCCACAAGCTCCCCAGAAACAAAGCATGGCCAAATGGATTTGGGAAATGATGCAAAGTTCGTAATTTGCTCTTGAAAATATACTATAGACATCAGAATATAAGAGATTCTGACGAAAGCCGGTTTTGTGGCCAAGAATTGGAAACAACCCAGGTTTCCATCTATAGGAAAATGGATGAATCAAATATACTAAAAACACATGATGGAATATTGTGTAAAAGGCAAAATAAGTTGGCTAGATCTTTATATAACAACATGGAAAGAATTCAAAAATATGATTTTGCATTAAAAAAGGTGAGAAACAGAACATCATGTGTAACACAGAGTATTGTCAGAAGCTGAAGGCAGTGAAGGATAAATATTAGAGGAAAATTTCATTCATGCCTCACCATGTCTGAATTCAAAGGAGTCTATAAGAAGAACTGAGTTTGCTTTGAATCACTGAGACAGAATTAGTAGATCAGTTGCCAATCATAAACCATATTCAACAATTTTCAGACCATTTTGTTCCACAAACACAGCCTGCCAAAATTCTTACTTTCCCAATAACCAAAATGACTTTCCCCACTCTGTATTTTTTTTCTTGGAATTTTAAAGAGTGGTCAGGACACACAGTGCCTAGAAATAGCCTCAGACAGAAGAGAGTGCCCTTTTCTTTCTTAGCATGTGTTCATGAACACCACACACACAAACCTTCACATGAGCACTCCCTATGTGCTAGGGAGATGACAGTGAAGGAAGCAAGTTAAAGTCCCTACTCTCAAAATGTTTATACACTTTCAGGCATTTACCACTCAATGTACTTTACTCAGAGTGAAACATTTCTAGCTACATTAATCCCCCTCAGTACTAATTCAACTCATGATA
Source organism: Globicephala melas (assembly GCF_963455315.2). NCBI lineage: Eukaryota > Metazoa > Chordata > Mammalia > Artiodactyla > Delphinidae > Globicephala > Globicephala melas. The sequence goes on along the minus strand of NC_083323.1, from coordinate 37,124,066 downwards.
TAGAGCAGCAGTTCCTTTAAAAAGAGAGCAAATTAAAATAAATTTCTTCCTGTTAGTAGTTTTTAAAAAATTGAAGGTATCATTTCTTTTTTTCTTGCCTTCTTGTTTTCCTTCTTTTTAAAAAAAATTTTGTCAGATTATATTGATTTACAATGTTGTGTTAGTTTCAGTAGTACAGCAAAGGAAAGCATCATTTCTTAAAAACGAACACGAGTCGTCTAATTTCTGTGTCCTCCTAAGTTACAAGTCTTATAAATTGCATAAAATTCAAAGTTTCTTTATGGTCAATTTTTAACTCTAAGTTCTTAGTGTTACCTCTTTTCTCTCCTACCCACCGCATCCTCTTCTTAAGCTATCGTTTCTTGAGCACTTATTATAGGTTAGGGATATTGTTAGGAATTTTACATGTTATATCATTTATTCATCATGACAGCCTTATTCTCCCCAGATAAGAAAACTTGAATGAAAGAGATTAAGTAACTCTAGCAAGGCCCAGGCTAGTATACAACAATGTCAGTGCTGGCAAGTGAGCTAAGGGTGAACTTGAATAATTCAAGTGCCTGAGCTGCTAGTATTTCAGTTAACAGCCCTTAAGTTAGTGGGTTGTTCTCAATCAGTTTAGTGGAAAGAAACTTCTCTTGTTTTGGGCCCTCCATGTGTATTCTCAAAGTGGAAGATATACTGGCAAAGTACAGATTGATTCAGTTCTTGTGCCTACTTACACTCTATAGAGACATCCTGGTCAGGCAAACATTGTATAGATTCAGAGATTCCTCAGGCAATGCTTCCTTTTTCCACCCTGTAAATCACCACAACCTACCAGGCTGCCCATCTTCACACAGATATGGAAAATTCTATTCTTATACACGTTCATCTTTAAGTGCATTTTCTGGTATCTAATATTAAACATGGAAGGACGGAAAGAGACTAACTTCCTGGCCTCACTTCAGGATGGTGTGCTTACTTGAGGAGGTTTATTTGAAGAAAAAGGATATATTTTCTCATTAACCATAAGCTTGAAAGGCCTTGACTTAATAGATGAGTCCTCACCTCATAAAAGCAAGTCAGCAGAAGCTGCATGACAGAAGGGGAATTCAACCTTTTAATTTCAAGACATTGACACCAGGCAGTAGTCTCCAGAGTAATCTATGACAATCCATTCATCATAATTACAATTTTAACACTCTTTATCTTTCAATTAAACTTGCGTTCTGTGGGCCACTTAATTAATGAACTGACAATGGCCTTATTTCTGCAACCATATATCTGAGTAAGCACTGGCTGAAAAACCATGAGTGTAAATCAGTCAGAAAGAGAAGAGAAAAAATAAAGGATGAGCTGGAATTCAGCTTTCCTAAGCACCACCAACACACTCACCAACCACAAAAAAGCATCTTTTAAGTTTATTCTCCAACCATCTAACATTTGTGCAATTCAAAAATAGCTCTGAGGAAAGCATATGGCAGGAAAGCATGCTGACTTGACCATCTAGCATTTAAATTAGACAAATTAATTACTTCAACATGTTTTTATAATGACTTCCTTAGGCTGTGTCCCCAGTCTACTATATTTTGGTGTCTCATCTTTTGAAAATTGAAAATTCTTCTAGCAATTCCATTTGTATTACTTGGTGGAAAGCTTTGGATCTTAAATTTATTTATTTGGATATAAATAGTCATAAATTTACATGTATAAAGATACTCATCTCCTCCTCCACACCATAGAACATACTTTCTAGAATTAATAACAGAAGTATTACATTGGAGAGATGAAAACAAAGCAGCTAATAGACTTAATATATTCCCTAACTTTTGTATGTATACATATCTCAGAATATTTGTTGTTATAAATTCACAAGAGTCTCTATAAATTTAGTTTGGAAATCATTTAGGTTGGAAGCAAAAAAGCATTTGTTTCATAGAATCAATACCCTATCCCTCCCTCTCTACATATATTTTTTCCTATTTTCTCATGTTATATAATCAAATGCGGTATTAATGACCTCTGGTCTTATAATTGCCTCCTAGACTTGCATGAGCTCAGGGAAAGCTGTCATCCAAAATTACTGTGTGAAACCGCTGTGCCTCATGGTCAGCACTGGGCTAGACAGCTCGAAGGTAGAGATGCCTGCATAATAATACAATTTGACAGGCACAACAGGACTTTTAGAGTTTTCACAGAAATTGTTGAGTAAGGCTGCCCAATTTAAAAGGAAAATGAGATTTAAACGTTATGCAAATACTATTTTGTGTCCCCTTGATTTTTTAAGTATCCATATTCCAATAAGACAACTGTTTTGTCTTTTTGCTAAAACTGCATAATAGAAGATTATGTTAATGTAAGAAGATTATGTTAATAATGACCTGAGAGATGCAAGTCTGTTTTAAATCAAACATGCTACAAGAGACACTTCATGGTATAGATGTGGCCATAGGTACTGGGTAACTTTGTTTTCAAAAATCTTCCAATCAAGGTAACTGGCATCATACAAAAAGTATATGCTTGTTGAGTCAAATACAGGTGCTGTCAGGCAGCCTCAGGCTGTCTGGCCATCAAGTCGTGTTCCTATCATGCCTCGCTTGCTACACACCCACTGAAATGTGCCCGTTTTATATCTTATCCCTCCTCTGCTTTCCAGACTTTAATTTGTCAGTGTGTGTATAGAGCTGCCCCAGGTATCATGTGCTCTTTAACAACATTTGTTTGACATAATTTGGCTTTGTGGTTGAATTTTGGAGAGCAGGCAATGTTATCATAGATTGTCAGCAAACACATTTAGAGGCACTTAGTTTTTCAGAACCCCAAAATTGACGACTCTGCCAGCACTGCATTATGTCTTCTGTGGGCCCTATGTAATTTTGCCTTTGTGGGCCCCTCTGTTCATAAAAAAATATTAAAATCTTTATTTTATGGCTGTGCTGATATAAAGATTAATATAATACAGACTGAAATATATTCATTTATTTTCTTTTAATTTTAAAAGTAATCGAAACTTTTCCAAGGGTTCCTAAAAGTATCATGAGGTCTAAGTGGTGCTTTCATTGTGGCTAATGGGTAAATTGGCCTTATACTCTACCTACGTGGAAGTCACGTGTGGCTTGGTCCAAACAGTACCGATTTCAGAGTGAAACGCAGCAAGGTTAATATCTAGGCCAATAGCAGTGAACTTTTTAAGCCTCAGTTTTATATCTAGGAAATGTAGGTGGCAGTGCCTTCTTATTGGGTTAGTGTGGGTAAAAATGAAATCATTAGTCCGTATGATCCAGTAATCATGCTCTTTGGTATTTCCCAAATGAACTGAAAACTCATATCCACAAAAATCACTGAACATGGATGTTCACAGCAGTTTCATTCATAATTGCCAAAACTGGGAAACAACCAAAATGTCCTTCAATAGGTAAAAGGATAAATAAACTGTGGTACATCCATACAATGGAATATTATTTAGTGCTAAAAGGAAATGAACTATCGAGCTATGAAAAGACATAGAGAAACCTGAAATGCACATTACTAAGTGAAAGAAGCTATCTAAAAAGACTACATACTGTATGATTCCAACTACATGACATTCTGGAAAGGTTAAAACTATGGAGACAGTAATTTTTACTGTCAGTGGTTACCAGGGATTGAGTTGGAGGGGGTTGGGATGAAAAAACAAAGTACAGAGGATTTTTAGGGCAGTGAAAATGCTCTGTTATGATACTATGATGACAGATACATGTCATTATACATTTTTCCAAACCCACAGAATGTACAATACCAAGAATAAACCCTAATGTAAACTATGGACTTCTAAGTGATAATGCGTGAATGTAGGCTCATCAGTTGTAGGAACTGTACCATCTGATGGGGGCTATATTGATAACATGGGAGGCTGTGTGTGCATGGGGGGCAGGGGTATATGGTAAATCTGTGTACCCACCAATCAATTTTGTTGTGAATTTAATACTGCTCTAAAAAATAAAGTCTTAGAGTAAAACAAAAAAATGAGACATTAGTAAAAATGTGACTAGCATAGGTCCTGGTTACAATAGATGTCCATAAATTATATATACTCAGTAATTTTTGAGCTACATGTAGTTATTTGACATACAATTTTTTTTTTTCTTCCAGACCAAATTTTCCATATTAGGATGGGATACTTCATTAGATGCTTCAGGAAATAAAAAAAAAAAATTGTGTAGTTTTTTTATTTTTTATTTATGTTAACTGAAATGTAACTGGAGAGTCACATAACTGACAAATATATCACTTACATAAATCTCATTGCTAATCAACCATCCCCTCTTTTTTGGGAAGATCCTAATATCACTCCTAATGATAAATCAGGGACAGCAGGATTGTTCTCAAGAGTAACAATAAAGAGGAGAGGGTCACTGTGTCATTAGTGGACTAGAATGCTAAAAAATTATCAAAAGTATTGTGATAGAGTAAAATCAGCACTTTTTTTTTTTTTTTTTTGCGGTACGCGGGCCTCTTACTGTTGTGGCCTCTCCCGTTGCGGAGCACAGGCTCCGGACGCACAGGCTCAGTGGCCATGGCTCACAGGCCCAGCTGCTCTGGGGCATGTGGGATCTTCCCGGACCGGGGCACGAACCTGTGTCCCCTGCATCGGCAGGCGGACTCTCAACCACTGCGCCACCAGGGAAGCCCAGCACATTTTTATAAGAGAAAATGACTTGTCTTACCTCTTTGTTCCTTTGCACTTAGTAAATTCTTGCTGATCAGTTAATTGGGTTATTATTACCTAAACCACATCAAATAACACTCTATGTTCTCTTATTAAACTAAGCCATAATATTAATGGCTATAAAGATAGAAACTATGAGGAAATTCTCTGGACATCGTAAAACTGTTCTTTAAAGTGCCCTAGAACACATGTCTCTGATCTTATCTGCTATTATTCTCTCCTCACTTCTCTGATTGCATCTATAACCATTACCCTGGGGCTTACACAACTCTCAAGATATTGTCTATCATCAGATATGAAATGACAGGATAAAACATATTTGAGGAGCTTTCAGTGAATCCTTGTGTTGGCTGCTATGAGATGCTGTTTGTGAGGAGCCCAGCTGCCTGTAAGAATTCTGGCCAGAATCCAGGTTTTCAGCCTAAAGCCTTTTATAGATTTCCTAACCCAGGTGATTAGGATGAACCATGTTGAATGAAGAGTCCTCCCCCTTGGCCTCTGAATAAGTTTAAGTAGCTTCTGTAACTCCCAGATTCTGCCCTCTGCCTATTATTACTGGAATGAGAAACACAAAATCAATGGCCTAGAACCAAGACTAAAGTTACCCACTTCAAGTGTCCTTTCCCTTTAACCTCCTCCAGTTCCCAGTGTATTTTTAGCCAAAAAAGAAAAAGCCCTTAGGCCTGATCTTATTGTATCAGATGTATGGAAGAAGAGAGAAGGTCACCAGAGGGAAATCCTAACAGAGAACTAAGGCTTTTAATTCTATAACCCAATTAATGATCTTGTCCTTGATCTTGACTCAGCTTTATGGAAAGAAAGGGAAAGAATCTTTTATCTCTACCAATGTCCAAAAGATATCTTTGCTTATTTGGTGCGTGAAAAATTTGGAAATTTATTAAAACTCAACATTCTAAATACATTAGTAAAATCACCTGGCCCAATACGCATTGTAGCTAAAGCATGTCAGGGCTGAGTCACTGCCAACCGAAAACCCTGTTGGCAGGAAAAGCGAATTTTCAACAGCTCTGACAGTGTAAAGCAGGAGGCATGTTTGACAAGATGCCGTGTATTAAATTAAAAGGCTTTAGCATCTGGTTAGGTAACACCTGCTGTGGCGAACACTCCCAGGCACACAAAATAGCATTCAAGCTGAATATTTAAATCTCCCAACATAACCCAACAAAGCTCTAACTCTAAATAAAACAAACTAAATCATGTCTCTCTAGCAATCAACAGAGTTATAATTATATAACCAAAAATATTCGGGCTATGGCATTGTTTGCTATCCACCGAGTTAAAATGTGGTAGTGGGTGCTATAGAAAGTTATAAAGTTACAAAGTATATTAAAACGTGTTGCCCTGCCTTGGAGAATTTTACTGTGTGCAGTATTTAGAAGAGGAACAGAGCTCAGAGAATAACATTTTGTGTCCTATTATGTTGTATTGATATATAATTAAAGCAGAAATTGTCAGTGAGAAGGGGGAGATGATGGTACCAAATAACAGAGAAAAACAAGCCATAGGAAAAGAAGAGCTGGCAGGGCTCTTCTAAGGACTTTGTCTTTGAATGGGAGTCAAGGCTCAAGGATTAGAGTCATCAGGGATGGGGGAGAGGCAAGTGTATGTGTGTTCTGGAATTGTCAGGACACACTACCATGACATAGTACTGTTAAAAGTTCAGTAACATGTTCTGAGTCTATGGATACCAAGAAATATTCTTAGAATAATTGAATTTTCTGTGTAGTTTCCTGCAGTGAGGAGATTTGTCAGCTCAGTTTGGACCAGGTTATTTGACAATTCTATTTCTCACTGTAAATTAATAAATTGACACTTAGATAATTCCTTTATTGACTCCACAAAATATTATTGAATGTCCAACATGCAGGAGATCCTGTAATTTTTTTCAGATATTACAACATGTACAATGGTGGAAAAAACATAGTAAACAAAGGTAACTGAAGCAATTACAGTACAATGTGGGAAATGCTATAATGGAGCTATAACCAGCGTGTTGAGCATGCACAGGCACAGTTCAACTAACCCCTGCAGTGGGTATGTGTATGGAGGGAGCATCATATGAAAAATGAGTAAGAGTTAGCCAGACAAAATATCTGTTGAGTAAAAACACTTCCAGATTAGGGAACAGCATAAACAGTTTCCTAACGTCCAAAAAACCATGAGTACGTTAAAATTATAACACTCTCAGAGAAAACCTCAGGGGTAAAATGTAATCTTGGATTAGGCAATGGCTTCTTAGAGACGACACTAAAAGCTCAAGCAACACAAGAAAAAACAGATAAACTGGACACCATCTGCTATGGCCTGAATTGTGTCCACCCAAATTCATGACCCCCAATGTGATGGTATTTGGAGATGGGGCCTTTGAGAGATGACTAAATTTAGATGAAGTCATAGCAGTTGGATTATTGCCCTTTAGAAGAAAACAAAGGGGCAGCAGAGGTTTCTCTCTCTGCCATTTGAGGAGAAGCAAGAAAGCAGCCATGTTTAAGGCAGGAAGAGGACGTGGCCATGCTGGCACCCTGAATTCAGATTTTTCAGCCTCCAGAACTGTGAGGAAATAAATGTTTAAGCCACCAAGTCTATGGTATTTTGTTATGGCAGGCTGAGCTCACTAATACGCTATCAAAACTAATAAATTGTGCACTTCAAGTGAAATTGTCCAGAAAAGACAACTGATAGAATGAGAGAACATTTTTGAAAATCATGTATCTTATTATAAGTACTTGTTTCTCGAATATATGAATAACTATAACAACTCAAGAATAAAAAAATAACCCAGTTTAGGAGCGCTGTGGTTAAGAATCTGCCTGCCAATGCAAGGGACACAGGTTTAAGCCCTGGCCTGGGAAGATCCCACATGCCGCAGAGCGACAAAGCCCGTGCACCACAACTACTGAGCCTGAGCTCTAGAGCCCACAAGCCACAACTACTGAGCCCACGTTCCACAACTACTGAAGCCTGCTTGCCTAGAGCCTGTGCTCTGCAACAAGAGAAGCCATGACAATGAGAAGCCTGTGCACCACAAAGAAGAGTAGCCCCTGCTCACCCCAACTAGAGAAAGCCCGAGCACAGCAACAAAGACCCAACAGCCAAAATAAATAAATAAATAAATAAATTTACTAAAAAAACAAAACAAAACCCAGTTTAAAAGTGAGCAAAGAATCTGAATAGACAGTTCTCCAAAGATGTACGAATGCCAAACGTAAGGCAGTTAGCTAGTGGGAAGCAGCCGCATAGCACAGGGAGATCAGCTCGGTGCTTTGTGACCGCCTGGAGGGGTGGGATAGGGAGGGTGGGAGTGAGGGAGACGCAAGCGGGAAGAGATATGGGAATATATGTGTATATATAACTGATTCATTTTGTTGTGAAGCTGAAACTAACATACCATTGTAAAGCAATTATACTCCAATAAAGATGTTAAAAAAAAAAAAAGATGTACGAATGGCCAATAAGCAAAAGATGTTCAACATCATTAACTATCAGAGAAATGCAAATCAAAACCACGAGATACCACTTCACATACACTAGGATGGCTATAATCAAAAAGATAAATAATAAATGTTAACAAGGATGTAGAGAAGCCACATCCTTGATGTGGAGATGTAAAATGGCACAACTGATGGAGATGTAAAATGGCACAACTGCTTTGAAAAGCAGTCTGGCCGTGTCTCCAATGGTAAAATAGAGTTATCATATGATCCAGCAATTCCATTACAAGGAATATACCCAAGAATATGGAAAACATATGTCCACACAGAAATTTGAACATGAATGTTCAGAGCAGCATTATTCATTATAGCTAACAGATGGAAACAACTGAAATGTCCAACAATTGAAGAATGGATGGAAAAATGTAGTATCTACATAAAATGGAATATTATGCAGAAATAAAAGAAACAAAGTCCTGATACTTGCTGTATCATGGATGAGCCTTGAAAATGTTATGCTAAGTTAAAGAAGCTAGTCACAAAGGACAATGTATTGTATAATTCCATTCATATCAAATGTCCAGAATAAACAAATATATAGAAACAGAAAGGAAATTGGTGGTTGCTAGCACTAGGGGAGATGGGGAGATTGGGGGAGGTGATAGCTAAGGAGTGCGGGAGTGCCTTGGGGTTAATAAAATGTTCTCAAATTGATTGTGGTGATGGATGCACAGCTCTGTGAATCTACTGAAAGCCAATGAATTGCATTTGAAGTGGGTAAATTAGATGGCATGGGACTGATGCTTCAACAAAACTGTTTAAAAAAGGCAGTTCAGTATGGATTCAGTGTAGTGTAAGCTGTGTTAATCATTTTGGTCTTTGGTGAAGGGCAATGGGAGCCATGGAAGGGATTTAAGCAGGTGAATGACATTATTAACATTATCTTCCTTCTTATGAATTTAACAACCACTCAGAGACACTGAAAGCAACAAAATTCTGGACTTGCCAAACTAAGGGTAGGATTCTGGGCCTTATTAAATTTATCAAGGCAATAACACCCTGGCATACTCCTTTTAATAACCATTCAGTCTTCTTGTAGACATCCAATTCTTTTAATTTCAACAGCATTCATTTATTGTTGCCATTAGAAATTTTTCCATTCCTTTTTGACAATCTTGATATCCCTTCCTCAGTAACAAAACAAAAGATGTTAAACCAACACTGTACATAAGAAATATGTCATTTTCCCTTTTCCTTCCAGGAAACTTCCCCTAACATCTGAGTATCTTTTGGTCAATAGAAGCATGAAGAATCTCAGAAGACTCTACTTTCTTGGGAAGTACCCTTCAAGATAAATTTTTCAAGAAGGAAATATATGGAAAATAACTCACATATATTCTTAATCTCTTCAATTGCTCATAAGAAATCTGCAAAGACTTAGCGAAAGTTAGGAAAAACTCTTGAGTTCCCTCTATCCTACAGATATTTATTCATTTATAGAACAAGTCTTAGCAATACTGAACTGCTACATAAACATACATGTGCATAAAATTACATATAGAGAGTGAAATGTATAATCATGTACATAATACATTGATTTTTACTGTCATATACTGTCTTTCTACAGCTTCATCAAATAAATCACGTGTTGGCACTCTTATCTTCCCTCACCTGAGACAACGTGAAATAATCACTTATTTCTTGAAGCAGCCTTGTAAAATTCCTCCATCTGAACTTTAAGTAGCAACTACTTAGTAACCCAAACTGGCACAGGAGATGAACCCTATTTGCCATCCTGTTCTGAAATTGTATTTTTTTTCACATCTTCTTCAAAAATTAATGCTTTGCAAATAGTCCAAGTTATAAACTTCTGTAGAAATTTTTTTCAACTGCAGAATCATGTTTTAGATTATTATCTTTTGTTTACATGCATAAATTGCATTAGAATGATTGACTCTTGTCCACATTATGCAGATAAAGCAACACAGGAAAGTCACTGTATTTGACTGAGAGACCATAGCACTCCTTACCTGTTTTTAAGCTAATGTTTCTTGGGAGAATGGAAAATAGCTATGAGTCAAAGTATATATTCAGATGTTCTTTTTTCCCAATTTTATCTTTCGTTGTTGAAATAATTTGTTTAATAATGTACATCAAGAAGAAGAACATATTTTATGAGTAAGAATTTTATACAGGAAGAAGTAAAAGGAGATTATTTTTCAGGGAAGAAAACATTTTCAACACTTCCTTCGTGCTGAGTTTTTACATTCTCTTTAACAGCCCCACACTATTAAATACATACTAGCACCCAGTCTCATTGTGCAATAACTTAGTTACTCTGAAATTTATTATTGCCTTTTGCTTGTGTTCTTTAAAAACTCTTTATCTATACTTCACAAGTAAGCAAAAATCAAATTAGCTTTTCTAAATCTCTGCTTTTAATGCATTAAAGAAGGTTCAGTCCTCTTCTAATTAGCCATGAGTTTGCTAATTTTGCTCTGTTGCTTTGAAAAAAAAATCACTCTTAGAATCATTTGAGTGGTGAAGTCAATGGTACACACAAAAGGAGGACCCTGATTGGTTGAAGAATCTTGACAGATGTTGAACTATGAATTGTTTAGAACACAATAATACATAAAATATTAAAATTAATGAGATGTTTAGGTGAGATATCTCTCATTTTAAATTACTCTTTCCACTCTCCCTTTGATTTTTGTTCATCAAGCTTAGTAAATCTTCAGATCCCAGTAAGACAGAAGACTAAAAGCTTTTTGTTCTAATCCAATATAAATAACTCTGCATCTAGATGGTAAATTCTGTGAGGGCCAGAACTAAGTCTTTCTTGCCTCTGTTATACTGCCAGCTCCTCACTCTAGGTTTGTCAAAGAGATTACATTTGTTAAATAAAGACAATGTTAAACTGTTCACATTTAGTAATGAAAACTTTAATGCAGATGGATTAGCATTAGAAAAAACATAACTAAAATATTGTTCCTGATAAAGCTATTAAGGTATGAATTTTAAAACATGCCATACCAGGTTCATTCTTTTAGAAGCACTATTCTTTTTTTTTTTTTTTTTTTTTTATTTATTTTTGCATGCATTGGGCCTTTGCTGCCACATGCAGGCTTTCTCTAGTTGCGGCGAGTGGGGGCTACTCTTCGTTGCGGAGCACGGGCTCTAGGCGTGTGAGCTTCAGTAGTTGTGGCACGTGGACTCTAAGAACACAGGCTCAGTAGTTGTGGCGCACGGGCTTAGTTGCTCCGTGGCATGTGGGATCTTACCGGACCAGGGCTCAAACCCGTGTCCTCTGCATGGGCAGGAGGATTCTTAACCACTGTGCCACCAGGGAAGTCCCTAGAAGCGCTCTTCTTTAAACATTTTAAACTTATATTACGTGTATTATAATCCTAAAATTTGATATCCTTGGAAATAAAATTTGCTACTTATTGTGTCTTCTGATTCTAGCACAAGGCAACTTAGTTCTTCTTGTGATTTAAAATAGAAATTGCAAGCTCATGTTTGGTTATCTTAATGTGTGGAAATTCTGTGAGGTCTGGCTGAAAGAACTTCCTTCAGAGAGAATATATTTTTCCTTCTGTTAGGCACTGTGAAGCAGGGACTAGTAATTTAAAAATTTGAACTCAAATCCTTTTCAAGGGCAGTATGGTGGTAATAACTTTTTTTTTTTCTAAACCTTAACTCAGGTTCATACTGATAGTCTGACATCTTTTTGCTGATGGTAGAATTCTTCAAGGCAATCCTGTCTCTGGGAGTGTAGTCCTTCAGTGGTTCTGGATTTATACAGGGGTTTTAGTTATTCTCTTTCTTCCTAGATTCAAGGCCCTGTCTCCTCCCCTGCTCCCAGCATACCCCATTGACATTAAACCCCGAGTTTTTAGTTCTTGGGCTCAGCAAATGTCACCAGGCTGCTCAAGTCTTCAGAAAACACTGCACTGGTTTTTCAACAGCCTATTTGTTGCATTTTACCAAGGCTTTTGTACTGTGAAGGTCTTTCAGACTTTCATATTTGCCACATGAGCAGAAAGTGGAAGTTGAATATGATAAAATATTTAGAGATGTTGATTTCCTATACTGAATTAACATTAAACATGATTCAGGCTATCATGGAATTATCCTTGGAATTTTTTTCTCTGCGAGTTACCTAGTTTGTGAGACACATGATTAAATGTGACATAAAAAAATTAATAAGTTCATAAAAGAAAAACACAAGAAATCTAGGTTTATATCATATAAAATATGAACTGTATTTAAAATAATTCAGTCAACTAAAAAATTCACATTTCATCAGTGAAAGTGCTTTCTGTTAAAGATGTTTGGTCTGAAGAAGAAAAGCAAAACCTCAGGATTGAGAGGAGAGAGGATGAGAGCTACCTTCTAGCTAGCTACCTACCTAGCTAGCCTTTGAAAGGCTTTCACTTGGAAGAATTACTTCACAGATGGAATTATTATAAGGAAGTCAGAAAAATGTTTTTATTAAATTATAAATTCACATCACCATTTATTAATTCAACATTTTTTATGTGATTGTCATGTGTCAGAATTGTGCTGGCATCACAAAGATGGATGAAATAGGTTTCAGCTCTAAAGTTCTGCTTACAGTCTAAGGAGGTGACAGACATGTTCCAGATATACTGTGATATATATTACATTGTGATAAAAATTGAAATTCATTCTAAAAAGTGGAGACAATTTTTCTGCAACTCAACTATGCATCATGAAAAGTTATATAGAGCATTTATCATTGTTGGTGGGACTGCAAAATGGTGCAGTTACTTTGGAAGTTTGTCACTCCCTCAGAATGTTAAGCATAGAGTTACCAAATAACCTAGAAATTCCATTCCTAGTTATATACCCAAGAGAAATGAAAACACATCTCTACTCAAAAACTTGTATATGAGTGTTCATAGCAGCATTTTTCATAATAGCCAAAAAGTGGAAACAACCCAAATGCCCATCAGTTGATGAAAGGATAAACAAAGTTTTATCTGTTGGATGGTAGATCCATACAGTGGAATATTACTTAGCAATAAAAAGAAATGAACTATACTGATACATGCTATAACATGGATGAACCTTGAAAATGTGATAAGTGAAAGCAGTCACAAAAACCACATATTGTGTGATTCCAATTATATGGAACATACATGAAATGCACAGAATAGACAAATCCATAGACTAAGAAAACTAGTGTAGTAGTTTCCAGGAGCTTGGAGGAGAAGGGGAATGGAGAATTAACGCTAATAGGGACAAGTATTTTTTTCTTGGTGGGGATTATAGAAATGTTCTAAAATTAGATAGTGGTAAAGGTTGCACAACTCTGTGCATATGCTAAAAATCACTGAGGAGTACACTTCAAAAGAGTGAATTTTAAAGTTAGTAAATTTTATCTTAATAAAGCTATTATAAAAAACTATAAGGGAAAGAAAGCTACATAGAGCTTTTAAAAATCAAAATGGAAAATGACTTTCATAGAAGACAGCTTTTCCATTTTTGAGATCTAATATTTTCAATTCTATAGGATATAGATTTCAAGTTTAATTAAATACCTTGCTGAACACTTGGGAATTTATAACATTATAAATGTAATAATTTCGAAGTACTTGATAGAATCACCCCCATCCCCTTTTTTTTGGTTTGATGAACATATAAAGGTAAATTGGTTCTTGTCTTCATGCAGAAACTTGAAGGGTCTTTGGGGTAGGAATCACTTTTAAAATGCCGTACTGCTTCATCTGTGGTAATATATTCTTAGAGGACACTGAAAAAAATTAAATGCCGGGTGCCTGGGTAAAAGTCATTTCCTTATTAATAACTCCATTGTTTTCTAGTAATTCTTGTTTCATTTTACTGCCCTATATAAGACCAAATAAATAGCCTAAAACCACCAGGGTAAGAGTCAAAAGCTCTTGAGGTATGCATAATGCACAAATTCAAAAAATTAGTCCACACTATTTTAAGCCCGGCTCTCTGCTAGACACTTTTGAATAAGATGTAGTTTCAATCACATTGATGCTGATTATCTAGTGGGGAAAACAAAGCATATAGTTATATACAGTGGGACAGGACCTTATGATTAAAAGTGTGCAAAGTGCTATAGGAACACTCCAGAGGAGTGGGATTAATGGTAAGTGTGGGAGCCAAGGTTGGCTTTAAAAGATATTGTTTTCATATTGTTGAATATATTCAAACATTTAACAGGCTTTTGTTTGCCATCATGCTTCCATACTATTTAAATTCATACTTTCTGGGGCTTCCCTGGTGGCGCAGTGGTTGAGAGTCCACCTGCCGATGCAGGGGACACGGGTTCGTGCCCTGGTCTGGGAAGATCCCACATGCCGCGAAGCGGCTGGGTCCGTGAGCCATGGCTGCTGAGCCTGCGTGTCCAGAGCCTGTGCTCCGCAATGGGAGAGGCCACAACAGTGAGAGGCCCGTGTACCGCAAAAAAAAAAAAAAAAAAAAAAAAATCATAATTTCTAATTTATTTATATTTCACTATCTTTCAATACCAAGTTTCTACTGAAGGAAATTAAACATTCTGAAAGAACATTTCCTCTTTAGGCTTCACATTTCAGTCAGTTCATTGTAGATAATTTCTGTTATATTATCATACATTTTCAGGGGTAGAAATTAAATTAGTTTCTAGATAAAACACAATTCATATGATCAATAATAATAGCCCCAAACAATAATTTTCACTATATTTCAAGCACTGTTCTAGACCATTACATGTGTTGACTTATTTAATATTCAGGATAATTATTTGATCTTGCTACTATGCACATCTCATTTTGTATGAGGGGAAATGGAAGCACAGAGAATTTAAGTAATTTCTCCAGTGTCTTACATGTCTTAATGTCTTATATGGAAAGGTTAGTACTTGAAGCCAGTTGTCTGGTGTCAATGTTCTGTTTTTAAAGCACTACACAGTACTGCCACTCTCACTCATTATTACATGGACACTGTAACACAATCTCATATATAGTACAAAGCAGAAACTTTAGGATATAAGCTCAGAGAAAGGATAAATAACCACTGTATTTCTAAAAAATGCTATTACCAATGCATATTCAAGCACAAACTACTTAAGAAATATTCTGTTTATTATAAACATATTAATATTTTAACATTGCAGATTCCTAATGATAACTCTATTCAATAAATGTACACAAATATTTTCAAATTTGGTTGCTTAATCCTTAAATCCGCTAGTGATTACATCTTAAAACTAGTAAGTATGCCATGTTTAATTCATGTAACTCTTTCTAGTAACAACAGGAAATGAACTATACATCTTCAGTTTAGAAGAGTTATATATTCACTCTTGGCTAATAGTAACCATTATAACAATAATAAATAACATTTTTAGTCTGTCTAAATGTATTGTTTTTACATAACTGTCAATTCCAATTTGTTGATGAGAAAGTGCAAGTGAAATTAAAGAGAAATATGTCATCTTTTAGCTACATATTAATGTTTAAGTAAACCTGAAAACATGTGCCAGTCAACTCCATGTTCTTATAGTCAAATGATGAATCATGTAAAACCCTGGGACTAGATTTCTTTATAAAAATTGTATATATTGATTCCTTTATTCAATGGATATTCATATTTTGTAAAACTTAATGTGATTTCTGACCTTAGGGAGCTTCCCTTAGGGATGAAAAACATGTGAACACGCACAGCACCGTGTGTTAAGCTTGAAGCATCTGTAACATCCAATGGCCATGACTGCACTGATCTAGAATGTCTGTTGGGGGTGAGTCTGTCATTAGTTTATTCACATGAGAAAGAAAGGTGACTTCTGGGAAGGTAAATTAGGTAAGTGGTTTAAGTGTCCAGTTCTGGACACAACTGCTTTTGTTAGAATCCCAGCTCCATTCTTTTAGCAGCTGTGTATCCTTGGGAAATTTACTTTACCTTTTTGTGTCTCATATGATTCATCTGTAAAATAGGGAGGAATCACAGAACTAATCACGCAGCCTCATTAGGTTGCTGTGAGACTTTACTAAATTATTCATGTAAAGTGCTTAGCAAGTATAAGTACTTGCTGATTAACATTACTATTATTAATTTTTAAAATCATTATTGGAACACACAGCTCATATCTTTAAGGACAGGAAGCTCATGTCACAGGTGATTCTAGGAGTAAGCCATTTATCCCCAAGCCCCACCTATCTATAAGGACTGGCACTGTCACATTAGTCATCAGCTTCCATGGATGATATTTCATATCCAGGCTCCCAAGTTCCCCCTCAGAATTCTATGATAGTCAATTCCAGTTATTTCTATTATGGAGAGAAAAGTGTCATTTGGGCCTAATATCATAATAATGACAGTTGTTTGATGGCCAGCCTGATGTTTAAAGGATCTGGACAGAACTGGTCCGAAAAAGCAATTAATATAAATGACCATAGAAGACAAAAGGTAAAAAATATATCAGACTCACAAATAATTTGGAATGTGTGTGAGGGTAATGAGTCCCATAAGCTGAGTTTTTGATTAGCATTTGCATTTTGTTTAAATTTTTATTCATTTTCACATTTAAATTAGCGATTTAAAATACATGTTACATTGTAAAATACTTTGTGAATATATTAATCATTGCTGAGAATTCCAGCACTTGTCCAAAGAAAAGTTCTGTTATGTAACAATACTACACAAAATAAATTAGAAAGTTGATCTTTCATTGTCTTTTCCTATCATTTTATTATTCCAGGTTTTTAAAAATATTTGCATTTTGAGAATAGGATCAGACAAATGTGAAACATTTGTCACATACAGAGGGTATGGCCATATTGAACCAGAATCCACTCCAATTTTTATCCGCAAATGAGTAAAATGCACTACTTTGTCATCTGTTTCCTCCCACCAGCACTACTAACGATTGTCATCACCTGTCATTTTGACATTTCAGGATTTTTGAAAATTAAGGTAGAGTTAACATATAACATTATACTAGTTTCAGGTGTATAACATAATGATTTGATATTTGTATATACTGTGAAATAATCACCATAAGAAGTCTAGTCTAGTCTACCATCTTAGCAACTTTCAAATATGCAATACAGCATTGTTAACTATTGTCACCATGCTGTACATTACATCCCCATGACTTATTTATTTTATAACTGGAAGTTTGTACCTTTTCACCCCCTTCATCCATTTTGCCTATCTCTCACCCTGTGTCTGGCAACCACCAATCTGTTCTCTGTATCTATAAGCTCTTTTTTTTTTTAAGAGTCCATCTGTAAGTGAGATCATACAGTATTTGTCTTTCTCTATCTGATTTATTTCACTTAGCATTGTGAAAATCACTTGCAAGTTCCATTATGACAAATGGCAAGATTTCCTTCTTTCTTATGGCTGAGTAATAGTCCATTGTATATACATATATATACATATACCACATTTTCTTTGTCTAGTCATCCGTCAGTGGACACTTAGGTTGTTTCCATATCTTGACTATCGTAAATAATGCCACAGTGAACACAGGGGTGTACATGTCTTTTTGCAGGATTGGTTCTTAAAGATCACATGCTATCCCTCCCTGTTCCATCATAACTGGGAGCAGTTACCACCAACACACACATGTACAAACACACAAATTAAAAGAGACAGAGACAAATAACACAAAGATTTCTCCTTGTCTTTCTGTCACAATTTCCAACTGATTATCACGTTTTGTCATTCTGCTTTTTTGATATCTCCTGTATCTATCCATCGTCTCCTTTTCCAGTACCATTGTCTTTTACTTTTAAAATTTTTAATTGAAGTATAGCTGATTTACAATATTATATTGGTTTCAGGTATAATATTTTTATTGATTATAATTCATTTAAAGTTATTACAAAATAATGCCTACATTTCCCTGTGCTGTACAATATATCCTTGTTGGCTATTTATTTTATACATAGTAGTACCCCTATCTCATGCCTTACCACTCCCCACTAGTAACCACTAGTTTTTTCTCTATAACTGTGACTCTGTTTCTTTATTACTATACTCACTGATTTGTTGTATTTTTTAGATTCCACATATAAGTGATCCCATAGAGTATTTGTCTCTGTCTGACTTATTTCACTAAGTGTAATACTCTCTTCTTTCTTTTTTATGGCTGAGTAACACTTCATTGTATATATATACAATGTATATATATATATATATATACACACACATACACACCACATTTTCTTTACCCATTCATCCATCAATGGACACTTATACGTTTTTCCCATAACTTGGCAATTGTAAACAATGCTGCTATGAACATTGGGGTGCACATATCTTTTCAAATTACTGTTTGTGTTTTCTTCAGATTTACACCCAGCAGTGGATTTGCTGGATCATATGGTAATTCTATTTTTAGTTTTCTTGAGGACCTCCATACTGTTTTCCATAGTAGCTACACTAATTTACAAACCCACCAACAGTGCACAACAGTTCCCTTTTCTCCACCTCCTCACCAACTTCTGTTACTTGTAGACTTTTTAATGACAGCCATTTTGAAAGGTGTAAGGTGGTATCTCATCGTGGTTTTTGCATTGCTCTGATGATTAGCAATGCTGAACTTTTTTTTTTTTTCATATGCCTGTTGGCAATTTGTATACCTTCTTTGGAAAAATATCTATTTAGGTCTTCTGTCCATTTTTTTTTTTTTTTTTTGCGGTATGTGGGCCTCTCACCGCTGTGGCCTCTCCCGCTGCGGAGTACAGGCTCCGGACGCGCAGGCTCAGCGGCCATGGCTCACAGGCCCAGCTGCTCCGCGTCATGTGGGATCTTCCCGGACCGGGGCACGAACCCGCGTCCCCTGCATTAGCAGGTGGACTCTCAACCACTGCGCCACCAGGGAAGCCCTTCTGTCCATTTTTAATTGGGTTCTTTGTTTTTTAATATTGAGTTGTTTGAGTTGTTTATAAATTTTGGATATTAACCCCTTATTGGTCGTACCATTTGCAAATACTTTCTTGCATTCAGTAGGTTATCTTTTTGTTTTGTCCATAGTTTCCTTTGCTGTACAAAAGCTTTCACATCTAACATGTCCCATTTGCTTGTTTTTGCTTTTCTTTCTTTTGCCTTAGAAGACAGATGCAAAACGAAATTGCTATGATTTATGTCACAGAGTGTTCTGCCTATGTTTTCCTCTAGGAGTTGTATGGTTTATATTTAGGTCTTTAATCCATTTTGAGTTTATTTTTGTTTATGGTGTGAGGGAATGTTCTAATATCATTGTTTTACATGAAGCTGTCCAGTTTTCCCAGCATCTCTTTATTTGGGCGGGGGGGCATGCCATGGAGCTTGTGGGATCTTAGTTCCCCGATCAGGAATTGAACTCAGGCCCACGGCAGTGAAACTACCGAGTCCTAACCACCGGACGACCAGGGAACTCCTCAGCATCTCTTAACTGAAGAGACTGTCTTTCCTCAGGATTGCATATTCTTGCCTCCTTTGTTGTAGGTTAATCAACCATAAGTACATGGGTTTATTTATGCATAATTTCCTATTGATATACTACCCATCTTTCAAGATCCATTTTGTATTCTACTACTATAGAGAAGGTTAGTCAAATATTGCCCCAGTTAGAAATAAATGGTCCTTATATTTCTCTCTCATCCATCTATCTATCTATCTATTATCTTGTATCATTTGTTCTTACTATTAGTCTTTATTTTGAATATATGTCCAGTTTCCCCATTACAAGATCTTCCCCATTATAAGACATAACATTCGTCTTGGTATTATGAACAAACATCTTAGCAGTGTTGAGCATATGGTAGATGCTTAATAAATTCATATTGAATAAAACAAATTAATTGGTTTGGAAATACACAACTCAAACTTATAATGTCTGTTGATTCACAGATAGGTCTACCCAGGGAATTTTAGGAGCTATGAGGTCACCTTTCAAAAAATTCTGATTTTTTTGTTTGTTTATTTTGCTTTGTAGGATATTTCTAGAAAGGCAGCCCACTGAAAATTGCAAATGCAAACATTAGAAACTCAGCATAAACATAAACACCTACCTTGATGGAAGCTCATAATTGTCAAAGAGAGAGAAATGCATCTGGGCTATCAACATCAATCTTTTCCATGGTTCTCTCTATCACAATTTTGCCACCACTAATGTTCCTAAATAAGCAACATACTATTTATTCTAAATTGGATGTTTATGTTTAAGAAAATGCAAAAGTAAGAGCACTAAATGCAATTAGAGGTTTGCTGAAGTTTGTATACTTAGATCCTATACGAAATCTGGGTGTCAGATTCACATTCATCAGACGTAAGTAATTTTTCTTAAGTAGCTCTGTGCAATGGAAAAAGCAACAAAAACTTCTTCAGACTTCTTAGACTTCCAGACTCTCAGACTGTCTATCACAGAACCCCCCTCTGCATTTCCAATGTGCATTTTCCTTCAGTCTCACCAGTCTTTTCCTGCTTTGTTCTCATTTTATGCTGCTGCTATTGGCACTTAGGCATTTACTTATACATGTTCCATTGATTTCACTCATGTTTAACACCCTCAATTCATTCCACTTTCTTCGATGCATAACTCCTCTATTAAGAATCTTTCAATGAAAGGAAATGACAGCCTAGCTTGCCAACTGTAAGCGGTTATCTGACTTCATTTCTTCAAGGCCTCTGACAATTTCTGGCTTCATCTCCTGCCATTTCCCACTTGAGCATAATGCTACTTTTACCCATTCCTCGATTACATCAGACTCTTGCCTGAAGATGGACTTCTAATTTGCTTTTCTTTAGGCCTGGAAGGCTCTCCTCTCTTCAATGCCATCTTCTGAGAGAGGGCTTCCCTTTTCACCCACTCTAAGTTAGGTTTCTGCAACCCTTTCTTACCAGTTACTATCTCTCTCTCTCTATTCTTTCATGCTTTTGGAAAATTACCTTCTGATATTTTCACTCAATTCAGCATTAATATTTTTTTGCTTTATCCCCACTCTACTAAAACCCAATTTGGGTTCTCTACCTTCAATCTTTTATGTTTAATTCATCTTACAGCTAGAATGCACTGAAACCAACACCTTGTTTGGCCATTTCATTCCCCCATTCTGCAATCAAAATATGCCAACCCAGTATTTGATAAACACCCCATGCCTAGAGGATAAAAGTCCTTAGCCTTTTGTTCAAGGTCACCCTGTAGAGCCTCTACCTACAGCCCTAAACCATAACTTCTACTACTCCTTTAAAAGGAATGCTCTGCCCCAGGGAATAAAAAATCATCTTTACATACATTCCTGCCTGGTCAGTTCAGTTTCACATCATTTCTCTTGCCTATTTCATTCTCTCACTCACCCTTCTACATTTCTGAATCTTTGTTCTTTATTTCGGGCCTAGGTCAAGTTCTAGCACTTCAGTGAACACTTCTCCAGCTGCTACAGAATTTAATGACCATTCCCTTTTTTTCCATACTTACTCAGATCTAAGCAGGAAGAGTTTTATGTTAAATGCTTCAGAATTTAATGACCATTCCCTTTTTCTTCATACTTACTCAGATCTAAGCAGGAAGAGTTTTATGTTCCTGACTATGAAGACAATTTAAAATAGTCTTACAAACTGTTGTATGAAAGAAGCATCTTATAAGTACTATACGGTTTATGTTTGATACAGTGAAGTTGCAAAATAAAAAGCCATAAAATCTCTCAATTATCATTGTTTTCAAAAATTCATTACACTCCTCCATGCATGCATTCACTCAGAAACACTGAAAGGCTTTCTGGTTGAGGATCCAGCGCTCTGTCAGAAAATGGAAACATAGTAGGAGACCATATTCAGTCAAAACAGACAAAACTCCTTGCCATTAGGGAGCTTACATCCTTGCAGGGCTGGTGGTGAGGGCTGAGAAGACAGAAAATAAAGAAGACAAATAGGCAAATATAGAGAATAGTAGATGGTGGTGAGTGCTAAGGAGTAAACCAAAACAGGGAGGGATGGGGTTGCAATGTAGATAGGGAGGGCAGAAAGCACTCAGTGAGAGTGTGACATTTGAGCAAAGGCAGGAGATGATGAAGGAATAAGACGTGAATATCTAAGGGGTGGGTGCAGTGCTTCTGGTATGATGGAAGGACAAGTATAAAGGACGGAGTATTCTGAGCAGAGTGAACAAGGAAGAGAAGGAGACCAAGTCCCAGTAGTAACTTGGGCCTCAGGCATGTAGGACTTTATAGGCCATTGTGAGGACTTGGCTTTGGGGAAGCAACTGGAAGATTTTGAGCAGGGAAGTGGCATGATGGGATTTCTGTGTTAATGTAATTCTTTGGGTAGCTGCTGGAGAGACAGATTGAAGTGTGGCAAGAAAGGAAGCAGAGAGATCAATGAGATGGCTCTTGCAAGAATCCAGAGAGAGGCAGTGGTGACTTGGACCAGACTGAAGCAGCCAGTTTCAGTAGTCAGTGTATATATGAATGTGATTTAAATATGTTGTAAAATTATATGAGGGTGTGACATAAAGAGGAAAGTCAAGGATGATGGCTGATGATTTGGAGAATTTTGGCCAAAGCGTCTGGAAAACAGAATAGAGATCTGGAAAATTATGAGATGGGCAGGTTTGGAGCAAGGGGCAGGGAGTTAGGAACTAAGTTTTTGATGTGTTAAATTGAGATGCCATTTAGAAAATGAAGATGTATTATTTTGAGGTCTGGAGTTTACCAGAGGAATCCACCTTGAAGATGCTAATGTGGGAGTCATTAATTATAAAATGTACTCAAATCTATAATCAGCCAAGATTTATGCGATAAAATGAATAAAAAGTGAAGAGGTTCACAGACGGAGTCTGGTGTGCTTCTCAGTGTTTGGATGTTGGGGAGATGAGGAGGGAGCCAATAAAAGAAACTAGGAGAGAGTGGTCTGAGAGGGAGGGGAAAAAAACATAGAAATGTTATTACTACAAGGCTGGAAGACGTTGCAAGCAGAGAGTAATCAACTCTGCCAAATACCCCTGGAGACTAGAAACTAATCACTGGATTTGGCAACACAGAGATCACTGATGTCCTTGATACTATCAGTTTCACTGGAGAGCTGGGGGCAAGAGCCTGAGAGAATTAGAAGAAACTGGAGACAACGAGCATTCACAATTTTCTGAGTCATTTTGCTGTAAAGGAAATGAGAGAAACTGGGGTGGGGAGTGTAATTAAAGCCACAAGTGGAGTCAAGAGAACTTGTAAAAATGTTATTATTAATATTGGAAAATAACAGAGTTTTGAACATTGATGGAAAAGAAAAGCATAGAGAGAGAGGAAGATTATAGAAATCGTCTGAGTAAGCAAGAGGGAGCTGAGGAAGGGATTGGTCTTTGCCAGGAACAGGGCAGGTTTTTCCACAGTAACAACAGGGAAGAAAGACCATAGCAGCATGAGATGCAAGGGGGTGGGGAGATGTGGTGATAGGAATTTCTGTTTTCTCTGAGTAAGAGGCAGTCAGCGACTGAGAATGAGGATGGGAAAGGTGGTGTTGCAAACGTGAGAGAAAGTGAAGGTGTGAAAGTATTGTTTAGGACACAAGTCTTCAAATGTATTTGTTCAACTATCCCCTAAAAGAAATTTAGAGAACACACCTCCTCACACATCTTTAGTGACATATAAAATTTGTTACTCTATGTTAAATTGGGAGCAAAGTATGCAGTTTCTGATATATTGTAAATTTTGGCCTATTAAAAATTTCTGCAATAAATATATTTAAATAAATTGAATCAAAAATGTGCAACATCATAAGGCTCCAATTTTTAAATCTTCCTTCTGGCTTGAGTTCTCATGAACTGCTGTTAGTCAAAATTATTAGTCAAATTATTTTTAGTCAAAATTACTGACTAATTATTATTAGTTAAATTCCTATTCAAAGAAAAGCAACATACATATAATAGAATGTTTAATTATAAAATACAGGAAGTAAATTTTATTTGCAGTGCGTAGCATAATAAAAAAGATAGGGAGGAAATATTGTAACTTGATTAAGGAAAACTTCACAGATGCCAATGCATGTTTTGTCTTATTGTTTTGTGTCTCAGAAGTTTTTCTAATTTAGAGCAATGTACCATGAAAAATTTGGGACGGATGAAAGTGATGTATTGCCTCTCTCCCCTTCCCCCTCCCTTCTACCCTCTCTCCCTTCTTTTCTTCCTTCCTTCCTTCTTTCCTTTCTTTCTCCTTTCATATTTCTTTCTTTTATAGAGAGGGAGGTAGGTATTTGAGAAATGGGATGTGAGAAAGGAGAATCAGCTTGATTCTTCAATAGGCAAATCAGTTTGAGGAAAGGGAGCTCATGGAAGATCCAATCATGGATCAATGTGTGATCCTTGATTAAATTCTGGACTGAATTTAAAAGCTACAAAAAATAAGAATATTTGGGGGAGAACTGGAGAAGACTGAATATGGATTATTTCTTCAATAGCATTGTATCATGTGAAATTTCCTTGGTGTGATAATAGTACAGCAGTTATAACGGGAGAAAGACATGCTAAGCCTTTAGGGGTGAGGCACCATGTTATTTGCCACTTAATTTATAATGTCTCAGAAAAAAGTCAGAGAAAGAAACAGGTGAAACAAATGTGCAAAGTAATCAAATCTAGAGGGTGAAGGGAAAAAAACTGGTAACAATAAACTTTGACTCTACACACTGTGTCAGCTTTAATACACATGATCAGAGTTCAATGTTTCTAGCACCCAACCCTGTGGGATAATTCAACAGCCAGAAATGAAACAGAAGGGATATGCTGAGTATATGTGTATCATGGGATGCTGATGATGATATGTTTATATGAGTAAGACTAGAAGGATGGTTTAGTACGATAGAAAAGGAGACAGATTTGAGGCATAAAAATAAACCCGAGAAGGTGGTATATTATGCAACGTACCACAGCTTGCTCTTCTTCTTGACTATGACATGCCTCAGAGCAAATAGAGCTGACTTAATAGACTTTAAAATGGCTTTAGTCCTACTGGAGCACCATTTCCCTGGAGAGTGGGGTTACAGACTGTTCTTAAAAATTCAACAATCAGTAATGAAAATCTGCCATAATGAATAGTCCCAAATCATAAAGGTCAAAATATATGTTCTAACCCATGCTTAGTTCCTCATGCATATGAGTTGTCTGGCAGCAGTCCCACTTCCCTAGAGACAACCAAATGCTTTATTCACCAATGACAGTTGTGACTACAGAAATAATCCTCTTAGAGATTGTTCTTTGTGATTAATAAAAATGAAAACAGAAGCCCTTGCACCCAGGCTACATTTTCAGGTCATTTCATGATTATTTTTGGCTCAACAATATTGAAAATTAAGTATCAAAAAAAATGAGATGCCTTTGAATTCCTAGATGAGACTGGTGACAATATCTTTTCTTACCAAGATTATTTATAAATTAATCTTCTTTATATTAATTTTCTTTTTAAGAACACAGGTTTCCCTATATGTTTTTGGCATATGGGTTACATAAGAAAACATAATAGGGATGAACTATAAAAAGGCCTCCTCTCTGCTCTGATTATGGTCATGATGGTCTTGTGTCTAAATACATCCCCATAACTCATAGTTAGGACCTTTTTTGATCCTCTTAAACACACCTAAAGTTCTAGTTCTAAAGCATTTCCTTCACATTTCATGGGCATTGCTCAATTTCTTTTTTCCATAATTTGTCCTTTCACAGGCTCTTCAATAAAATTGATTTGGAGGAGGGGGACACAGTATCCCAAATGCTGATAATATAAACAAAAAACCTAATAGCTGCTTTTCTCATAAATTTACATATAGTTAGTTTGGCTGGTGAGAGCACACTGTAGTATATGCCATAGAGGTTTTTTTATATGTAACCTGAAAAAATTTTAAATTTACAGTAGAGTTACAAAGACAGTGCAGAGAGTTCCTATATATCCTTTACCCAACTTCACCTACTGTTAACATCTTATATAATCATGGAATATTTATCAAAGCTAAAAAAATTAACATTGGTGCAAGACTATTAACTAAACTATTCAGGTTTCCTAAATTTCTCCACTAATATTCTTAGTCTGTCCCAGGATCCAATCCAAGATACCACGCTGTATTAAGTCATCAAGTCTTCTTAGCCTCCTCTAATCTGTGACAGTTTCTCAGTCTTTCTGTGTCTTCAATGATCTTTATGTTTTTGAAAAGGACTGGTCACATATTTTGTATAATGACCCTTAATTGGGGTTTATCTGATAGTTTCTCATGATTACACTGAGGTTATGAACTTTTGTGCCCCTCTTATTGCATCATCTCAGGGTGTACAATTATAGGGTTTTAAAAAATGCATATTTCCCTCTGGGAAAGAAAAGCATTATGCACCAAGTAATGGAAGAGAAAAATTATTATGATATTCTCTCTGGTAGCTGTTTTGGCCTGCTGGCCATAAACCAACACTATAAGTTAGCAAGTAGGGTGTTGTAAGGACTCCAGTACTTCTGCCACATTCATCTTTGTAGGCCCTGCCAACCCTGCAGTGAGCGCATGGAACATTCTCCCTGCCAGGACATACATCCTGTCTCTGTTCCAAGTCTCTGCAAAGCCTCTTCGAAGGGTGAACCATTCCACATCTGCTCTCCATCTTCTACTGTCAAAAACTATAACAACTAAAGGGAGTCCCTGACTGTTATTTGTTGTTGTTGTTCCAGCTAAGAAAATTGCTGATAACTTCAAAAAAAGGGCTATTAACTTTCCTTCTCTCTTTTATTTTCTCAATCCTCTCTTTTAATCTACATCAGAGCAGAGAGGCACAGTCAAAAGCAATGCCCCATGGGAGTCCACGTTCTTCCCTGAGTTAATTCTCACCCTGGAGATATTGGCTCAGCTAATAATTATTATATTGTTGAAGAACAGGGAAAGGGGGAGAAGGGAAGATGAGTCACCATGTATGTACCATGCTCAGCACCTTCCATCAGACCCCATTTAAATCTGAGTACCTATGAGGTGAATATTATTTTTCCCTATTTTACAGATGAGGAGAGTGGAGTTCAGTGGGATTAAAAAAATTCTTCAAAGACAGCCAGGTAGTAAGGGGTAAAGACCAAAGGTCCCTCCCTTTCTCACCTGGAGGTATAAATCATGCACACTCTCTGAGTCCAAGGTTAAAAGGCATACATTTTCACGATATCACCAATCAAATCCAATCCTGATCCCATTCTTCTGGAGGGTGGGTACTCCAATCATTACCCTGAGATATTTGGTAATGGCTATTTCTGTGGCTCTGATCCCTTTTAAAAGGCAGAGATGATGTAAACAGTGATATCCATAACGCACAAGGATTTCACAAAGTTCTTATTCGATTATATATAGACTGGACCCTGTTAGAGGTCTGAGAAGGATTTTGTTTATCTCCCTTAAAGAGTTTAGTGCCTCCCCTTTCATATGGCTAGTCCTACTCTAATACAAATGAGTATTAGAAATCCTGGAGTCCTAAAGTACAAACAAAAATGATTTCCCTGTTTCTGATGGCTCCCTGTGTCACACTCAACAATAACTAAGAATTCCTTGTAGGAATGTGGCAAAATGAGAAACTAAACACAAAGATTCTGACCTTTACACTTGGCTTTAACATTATTTATCTGTAAAGATCCTGAATTTACAGAACAAATTTCTTCATGCCCAAGGTCTTAGGACTCTCTATTAAAAATGAGAAGTCCGGCTGATCACATAACTCTCATGGCAGCATGGGCTGCCCAGCACTTCCTGGAAACTTTTCATCTCTTGTGAGATCCCGCGTCTGGGTCTCTGATTATTCCTCATGCCTAAGTGCCTACTTGATAATCCCTCCAGAACACTACGCTTCCAATACTCTGCATTGCTATTTCCAGCCCTTACCAGGAAACCTTAAACCTAAGGACATGATCCTCCTGCACTGTCTTACTTCAGCCAACACAACACTGACCAGTTCCTCAGAGAAGGGAGCCATCTGTGGTTGTCATTAGAGATGCTCACAAATGTTCCAGGTCTTCTTTTCTTTTGGGCACATGGCAACATGCACTTCCCTCCCCTCTACGAAGTTAGCTGTGGTCATCTTCAAATCCTAATTCTTCCCTTTGCTGGTTAAGCGACCTGGACAAGATAGTTAAAATCCCTGAACCTTAGTTTCATCTGTGACATGAGGAACACATACTTAATTCAGAGGGTTGTTGTAAGGGTTAAGTGAGTGTGTAAAGCACCTAGAATGGATATTGCAGGATTTCCCCTTTCTCATTACTGTAAACAGAATCAACCTTTACCTTCTTTCCACTCTACTCTCAGGGCATGTAACTTACAGGCAGCTTTAGGAAATACACATTCACATAGTTTAACAGTTGATTTTTACAAGTTGCTCTTTCTCATCATAGTGGAAAAGGGTTGGCAAAGATTATTTCTTATAAAGTTTTGCAGTTCCAGCACAGTTCCAGGATATAGCATACACACAATAAATGCATATTAATTAACTGACTGACAATGAATGAATGACGACCTCCACCTGGAAACTCAAATGCATTCTTCAAAATCCGGCTTATTGGCTCCCTCTTGACATCTTTTTTGATTCCTCCAGATACCTTTAGTACTTTCTTCCTTGCGATTACATTGAACCGTCTATCTATCTATATACTATCCAATCTATTTTATAACACATAACATTATGAAATGTAGAGTTTGATATCGTAACTTGTGAACTCTTAAACTCAGACAAAAAGCAGCAACAGAGCAACTAGCATCATTAAATGAGTCATTATTATATGCTTGACTCTCTGCGAAGTACTTTATACAATCATTTAATTTAATCTTCCATCAGACCTATAATATAAAGCAGATATGCAATCACCATTCACATTTGAGGAAACTGAGGTTTAGAAAGATTAAATTACTTACTCAATGTCATAAAGCTACCAAGTATCAGGGTTGGAATTCTAGTCTCTTTGGCCCAAAGCCTGACCTCATAACCACTGCAGTATATGCCCTCTCTATCCTATTCATCCCTGTGACAGCCACCTCTGCCCAGCCCCTGCTTGTAGTAAGGTGCTTGGAATACAATGAGCATTCCATAAACTTCATTGCATTAATTAATTTCCATAAGCTTTTATTTATTTTGAGTTCATTTATACATTTTACCCCAAATTTTAGCCATTTCAGACTGGAAAGCTTCCAGATCAAAGAGCACACTCCACATACAACACTACTTTTGGCAAATAGATTCCAACATCTTGTCAAGCTAACAACCTGCCGCCACTGACACACAATAGAAACTGCTCAATTTCTATTTCCAAAAAAATACAGTAAATTATTTGTTTTAAAAATATAACTTAAATTAACATAATCAGATTTTTGTCTTACCTGGGTATTATATTAAGTAGCATTTAAGATGCTATTTATAAAAGTAGCATTTAGGGTGTCAAATGGTCACTCATTCATTTGTGCTAATGATGTTCAAGTCCCGACCTGCTATATGACCCGTATCTTTGAACTGTGGGCTTTTCTGAATTTTATCTGTTAATTTGAGCCTGATTTCTCAGCTGCTGTTTCTGTTTGTCCATGGACTTAACTCTTGTACTCCTGACTTCTCCTCTTCATAATCAGATAAATTCAGATAAAGCTGCTTCAGGGAAGAAGTCAAAACCATTGCCAATAATAGCAGTTGCCCTACTTCAGTCTATTTTCAACACAAGCTGGGAGATTCTGTTCACACCAAAGTCAGACCAGCACCACCACCCACTGCTCACAATCCTCGAGGGGCCTCTTACCTCGCTCAGAGTAAAAGAAAGCCAAAGTCACCGCTATTGCCTACAATGTCCTACACGATCTGCATGCCTCTACTCTGATTTTATCACTGATTATTTTTTTTCCTAATCTATTCTCTTATAGCAGAATTGTCCTTTTTGCTCAAACATGCCAGGAATGCTTTCACCTCAGAGCCTTTGCACTTGCTACTCCCTTTGCCTTTTCCCAGAGAATTTCTCCCTCATGTCATCAAGGCATTCTCTGCCATCTTACTTAAATTTGCAGCACCCTTCTTTGCTTTATTTTCAACCAGGATATTTATAGCTATCTAACATACTATATATTTGCTTAAATTGTTGCATTTATTGTCTAGTCCCCCTGAACACTATGTAAGCTCCATGACACAGGCACATTTCTCTATTTTGACCATGTTATATTATGGAGCCTAGAGAAATATTTGGCACACAACAGATGCTCAAAACACATTTATCAAATGAGTAAATAAATGGACATGTCATTATCAGCTTTTGCAAATGTTTGAGGCATGGATTATTATAACTAAATAATAGTTACTAAACTAATAATAGTAATTAGTTTTTAGTAATAGTTACTAAACTAATAATAGTAATTATTATTACTAAATAATATTACTAAACTAGCCAGTTTACAGAAGCTAATATACGGTCTTGTTTTACTAAATCTTTATGTTTATCATTAATATTTTTATTTTTAATGAAAATTTTTAAAGAATATGCTAAAGACAATATTATTTCCAAGATGAAGACTGACTCAAGTAGATTTAGTGCTTCTAATACTCCTATTGTCAATTTGCTGCTAAGGTAGATCAAAGAAAAAGAAACTGAAAGCCAAGGATGCATAGAGCTAGACATTAGTATGGCTTTGAAGAGAAAGAGATCTGAGCCCTGGCACTGAGAGGAAGTTGCATAATAAGGAACATTTTCTCTCAGAAAAAGGGATGTGCATTTTGGGGGCACTGCTTTGTTTCCCAGGGGAATACCATGTTTTCATCGAATCCATGCCTTGACCTGATTTATAATTTTAAGAAAATAGATCAAATGACCCTTTCTCATTATAAGCAAACCTTTCAATCTTTCTTTCTTAGCCTCAGCCTTAGACAATCTGAACTCAAGTTAATCTAAATTTATTTTTCATCATTTATCTAAACTATATCTACAATTAGTAAAAGTAGGCCATCATCTATTATCTAATACCACTTATACTGCTCCCTTTACTTGGAAAGTCTCCTCTAGGAGAAAGCCCAGCCTCCATCAGCCTACCTACAGAAATTTTAAAAGAGGAAATAAAGAGAGAGTGCAACAGAGGCAGACACAGAGAGACAAAGAGAGACAGAGAGAGAATATTTAATTTCACTTTGACACCAAACAAGAGCTCTTCAATTATTTTGAAATGCTATGTGTGGTTTTTATTCTCCAGTGTTTTATTAAACATTCCCACCTCCCATAACCACTTCTCTCTAGTGAGTCCTTTTCTCTCATTTTCTCCCTTTCACTGCCACAGCCCTGGTCCACATCAGTTCTTCTGGTAAGGATTATGGTAACAGCCTTCTAACTAGTTTCCTTTGTAGAATCTTTACACTCCAGACAAAACTTCAGATCTCAAAAAAAATCCCTGAAATTCAGATCTGCTCATCACACTGTTAAAAAAAAAAAAAGCCTGACAAAGTCCCACTGTCCACATGATAAAGTTCCAAGATCAAGTGGTTTAGCATGGCATACAAAGTTTTCCATAACCTGACTCTGACCAAATTTTCTTGTGCAACTCTAGCTAGCCAAGTCTAGATACATAGGACTATTCACTCTTTTGTTGTTTTGTAAAAAGAATAACCTTTACTAACTGAAAATATAAAACAAAAAAATGCAAACAGTTTTCTTGTCATTTATGCAGTTTCTGACAACCTTTTGGTAGAACAGGAACTGAAATCTACAATCTTTATACAGAAATTGATTTTCCTGGGTCCCTGGAGATTGTTCATTTTTTCCTATTTATAAATCTTACATTTTTAAAATTGACCTCAAAGTCTAAGTAGTCATGCAAATGCTTATGCCTAAACACACAAAGAAGTTATTTTAAGCCGAATCTACAACGTATAGAAAACTGGGGCAGACTGCTAAGTAATGCTTAGTTCAAAAACTCATTTAAAAGAAAACCTTTTGGATTGTTATAGTTTATGAAAAAAATACAAAGAAGGCAATTTGAGCAAAATAATACTACATTTAAAGTAAGACAATTAAAGATAGACTGATATTCTGGAGGCAGATTATTATTATTTGTTGTCAGATACTTTTACATGCAGTTTCATATTAAATAATTTAATTATAAACTAATTACACATAGATTAGGTATTTCCCAAGTATTTAAAAGTCTTAATGAACACAGAATCTTCTTTCTCATAGATTTTTGAGGCTCAGAAGAAGGTTGACTATGGAAAGGAAACAGAAGAAAGTGCCAAACTATTAAAATGCTGAAAAGAAGCTGCACCTGAATGTATTCAGAGTAATAAGACTAACTGTTACAAGGCATCTTTGGAAAGAGATAGAAAATCTTGTCAATCAATCAAAAGGACAGGATCTGGCATTCTATTCTTTTTACCCAAGTATTTTCCCCATGACAGTTTTTATTTGATTTCTTTGTTGAGCTCTTGCTCTCTATGCAAGTGGGTTTGATCTGTATCTAGAACTACAGTGATGGCCAGCAGGTCTGATCTGTACCCAGAGCTACAGTGAGTACTGGTCCTAGCAGTTAGTACTTGTTTTCTGGCATCTGGCTACAGGTTTGCCCATAACATTTGCAGGGCTTATGACAAGAGTACAAAAGGAGGTTGAGTGCTGTCCGCCTTCCTTTCCCACCCAAAACAGCTCTGTCCCACACAGTGAAGAGGCTCAAACACATGTGTGCACATGTACATTCTGGCCCACAGGTTTGAGCTCCTCCACTACAAACAGCATCTCTTTGGCTCAATGGTTCTATGGGTGCACATGTCAGAGTTGAGGTCTATAGACAAAGGAAGAGGTCCCTTCAGGCCTTGGGAGCAGGCTCAGGTTATTGGATCAGGGCATTTCAGGGTTCCTGGTACATAGAGATGACCTAAAAGGGGTAGTAGAGGACCTAGTTGAGCATATCCTCTTGACCTGAAGAACACCTGTTCTGGTGGGATGAATGAGATCAAAGGAGGACCAGAGCAGGGCTCATTAAAGCACAGAACACAGAACAGAGCTACCCAGACTTTGTCAGGTTCTGGATGAAGAGTGAGGATGGAGTACCAATAAGTATTTCAGCAGCTGCTAATACCATGAGAATGCTGCCATGCAGGCGTAAGGAACAAGGTTGAGGAAACTGGAGGTCATATATAATGCTCAGTTAAACTGGGTTTATAAGATATTCCCTAGGCTTACTTTTTATCAGAGACCCTGCTATACACTGAATGTTTGTGTTCCCTCCAAATTCATATGTTGAAAGCGTCTCCAATGTGATGGTATCTGCAGGTAGGGTCTTTGGGAGGTGATTAGGTCATGAGAATAAAGCCCTCATGAATTGGATTAGTGCCTTTATAAAAGAGGCCCCAGAGTGTTCACTGAGCACATGGATTGTGGCTCATTCTTTACTCCAAACAAAATACATTACTGATATATACTAAGGATACTATTTGTTGATAAATTGAATTAAACACATATATTAGGTTTTCTATTCCTACATTATTCTGTTAATCTTTATCTTGAAGCTAATGTTTATCGATGTCTTTTGTGAAAAATGTGACATAATATTCAGATATTATATAACCAGGAAGGTCTACAGTAGATATATTATCTTCATTGATCAGGACTATCAGTTGGATAGCAAAGGGCCAGAAAGAAAATATTTTAGGATTTGCAGACCATACAGTCTCTTTCCTACCACTCAACTCTACTGTTGCAACACAAAAAAAGCATAGATAAGATGTAAATGAATGGGTATGGCTGTGTTCCAATGAAAGTTTATTTACAAAAATAGGTGATGGGACAGATGTGGCTCTCATCTAGACCAGTCTTCCTCTACCATGACTATACAAAAAATAAGGCATTTTAAAGAATAAGAGGAACAAGACCACTTCACTGGGGTCTGAACCAAAGCAGAACTACCTGTCCATTAATTCCCAGTGAAGTATGGATATACGGATGCTGGAAGTCAGGTAGTACCACTCCATAGCGGTTCAAGGACTTCAGATATTACACAGGAATTAGAAAATGGTAAGGGAAAGAAGGTTTTTAACACTAGCCCTCCTGTTGATGAGAGAAGACCTTCAAATTATATTACTAGAGTGCCTATCCCATCATCCTCTTCTCCTATCTTTGATCTGAGATGATATATCTGGGCCAAATCCCAGGTATAGAGCTGAGGTGAACAAGCTTTTAATTACAGTGACTTACATAAAGTCATCTCTGTCCCAAGGATCTTAGGGCCCTTGATAGCTCCCTCTTAACCATGTCCTCTTGCTTCAGGGACTACTTTCAGTCCTTGCTTTCTGAACCTGCTCACTCTACCCAGCCCCATTTGAGGACCCTTCATTTCAATTTTAGCTCTTGATTCCTAACTTTCTCTTTAAACTTGAAATTGCATGATGTCTTCTCGTGTGAAATTCAGTCTTTGGTTTCTCTCTGCCCCAAGCTCAAAGCTCCAGGTCACCTCCACTCAATTCCACAATCAAATGAGGCTTCTGTGGATCCAGGACAGGTCAGAGTTCTGAAAACAGAACTTGAACAAAAGAGGAAGCCAGACACCACCTTTAAAGAAAATATTCTCCCTTTTCTTTGACAATAAAGAACTCAAGATCATTTCTGTGAGAACCCAAACTTGTCTTTCTTCATCAGAAGTAACGAACATTTTAAAAAGTTCAGAACCATTATATTCTATCTGTTAGATGTTAAGGAAGACTAGAAGAGGTAAAAAGAAAGGAACATATTCCACAGATAAAGAGCAACCCAACTATTCCAACCACCTAATTGCCTATGCCTTATATTTTGGTTTCTTCACTTGGCAGATTCCAAATTATCTTCACACACATTCCAAATTTCAGCTGAACCCCCAAGAACTGAATATTTTTCAAACAGCTATTTTATATATATATATATATATATATATATTCCCATAATAATAGATATACAAACATGAGATAGATGTGTATGTGTGTATGTGTACATATTGTATGTATAATAACTTCCCTCAGAAATATACATCTCTCATGAGCTTTGGGTAATTTGAACCTCAAGCTTGTCTACATGTTAGTTTTTCCAATTTTCATGGATAAATTCACATTTGTTTTTAAGTTTGAATTTGATACTTGTGTAACTTTAATCTATCAGTACAGCCACAATAAAATCATTGACTACTGAACAGAATTTTAAAAGAAAAATATATAAATATATTTATAATCATATTCTATATTTAAAATTTATTTATCACCTCTTAGGTACAAGATACTATTCAAAGCTCTTCACAGATTTTAATGTGTTTAAAAACAACACTATGAGATAAGTTTCATGAGTATACCAATTTTAGTGAAAACAAAAGAGGTACAGAAAGTCACAAATATGTGTGGCAGAGCAGGGATTTAAACACAGGGTATACCCCAGAGTCTTCACGCATAACTACTTCTGTTTTTTTTTTTTTTTTCCAAACCAATGTTATGATGTACTAATTTTGTATAGTCATCATAAAAGAAAAGCCTTCAAAGAAATTGCTATTGTAAATAAAATATTCATGACAAGAAAGAATAAAAAGAAGGCCAAGTCTGAAAACATATCCACCTACACAAAACTAACTGAGCTTCACCTAGGGAAGTTTATGTGCCTATTAAAATATTCTAATTAGCTGTCTTTTATTTTTATCTTATTTTCCATCTTCATCTCTTCCATAACCTTCAAATGGAAATGGGATAGATGTGTAGTTGTTAAATCCACAACAATTTACTAGGAAAAGCTAAAGCCACATATTATAAGCTTTTCATTGCAGAATAAATGACAGATTTTCCGAAAGTAGTCATTGTGAGCAACAGAAAATTCTGAAAAATTTTCAAGCAAAACAGTGAAAGCTGAAAAACTCCTTGGCATACAAAGAGGATCCTTAAAAATTCTGGTTCAATCTTGTGATCACTTTTGACCCATCTCTGAACATTTTCCAACAATACATTAAGAGATAATGTTTACATTTAAAAAAACCCCTTTCATCATTGCTATTGAACACTTTTCTGGTGGGAGTGTTAACTGGTATAACCTTGTACAAAGTTAGTATATACTCCAGGATATCATTATAAGGAAATAATCAGAAATGCAAATCAGGATTTATATACAATGATATTCATAATTAAACTTACTAACTTACTAGAATACATTTACAATCATGCCAGTTTAAATGGTATACTCTGGAATACTTGGATGAGTGAAGAAGTACTTTAATTCTGCAGGGAATAAAACCAAAAAACAAGAAAAAAAAATGGTATAGAAAAATAGTCCTAAATAGTATTGTTTCATAAAGCACTGGACAAGAATATATGTCATATATATATATATATATATATATAATTTGATTTCAAATATATAAAATTATGCTGGAGGGTCTATGAGGGAAAAAAATTGTGTTGTTCACTTTCATGTTTCAGGCACCTAATTCAATATCAGGAACATAATTCATGCTCAATGCAAAAAATAAAATTAACAAATGAATTAATATTTATAGTTGGATACCTGGTCAGGAGTCCTTTGAAGACCTCACCATTTCCAACTCCTGAGCTGATTGCTTATCTTGAAAGACCAAGAACAGCTACACAAGCAGACATCCTCTATTCAAAGGAAGGGTCATTTGCATTCTCTTTTAGCATCGCAAAATTAAGCAGTAGAGTGTTTTTATTTGTCCATGAAAAAAAAGATAATAGCCTAGTTACAATCTCATAGGATTCTTGTGTAGTTTAGATGACTCAAGGCATGGAAAGCGTTTCACACATAAACATATAGCACTAAAGAAATACGTGCTACAATTACTGTAGTACATTTGTTCCTTGGTATCTGAGGAGAGTTGGTTCCAGGACCCCCACAGATACCAAAATCTGAGGATGCTCAAGTCCCTTGTATAAAATGGCATAGTATTTGAGTATAACCTAGGCACATCCTCCTGTATACTGTAAAGCATTTCTAGATTACTTACAATACCTAATAAAATGTAAATACTATGTAAATAGTTGTAAATACAATGTAAATGCTATGTAAATTGCTGCCAGCCTGTGGCAAATTCAAGTTCTGCTTTTTGGAACTTTCTTGATTATTTTTCCCACGAACATTTTTGATCTGCCCTTAATTGAATCCTTGGAAGAAGAACCTGGGGATACGAAGGGCTGACTGTAAATTGAATCCCTTAGGGCCTATTGAGATGCACAATGTGATTTTTTGTCTTCTGCCTGCTTTTAGTTCTATTTTCCGTACTGTCCATCAATGTCAGTGTGTTAGCTAACAGTGTGTCTAATACTTAGTAGATCTTGCCTTATCATCCTTCAGTTAAAATCCCGTAACATCTCCCCTGTGTTTGTATGACAAAATCTAAACTCCTCATACTGACACAAGAGACACCAGATGGCCTGGCACACCTCTACCTCTCCTGTCCCATCTTCCACGAGTAGGTGCCCTCAGCCAAACCACATTTCTTATATTCCCTCAATTCTCTACTTTGTGGACTTTGCAATGCTGTACCCCAGTTTGAAATACAATTTTCCGTTGATCTGACTTTTAATCTTCCTTTAAAATCACAACTGTCACCTTCTCTCTCTTCCAGCTGGATCTGGGGTCCCTCTTCCATACATGCCTCAGTGGCCTCTGATGTCATTGCAGCTTTCCTTGACTGACCTCCACTTAGACTGGCACATGTTCAAGGTCAAGTACTGTATCTTAGTTATCTTTTCCAGTACCCAACACAAAGCTTAGCCCCAGATAGAGGCTCAAGACATAATTATGGGATGAATAAATTGCCTAGCATAGTGTTTTCAGCTGGCTTAGTATGGACACAAGAACAGAGCTTTATGAAATCATTTTATTGATGTGCGACTACACTGAATTAGTTAAAATTTACAGTATTCAGTTTCAAAACCAAAAAGGCTTGATTTTTCATAGAACATTTTAATAATTTAAGGCAGGTTTACCAAAGAGGCCAATTAAGCATAAAAGCACATTTAGTATGGACCTAGCTTTCCAAGGTACCTTGCAAATTAGAAATAAACCACTTTATGTTCATAGGCATCTCATTGGCATGCCTCATTTTCTAATACAGCACTTTATTGTTATAGGCTTTGAACATCTGCCTTGTTTTTTTCATCATTAGCATATGTGTAACCTTATGTGTAATAAAGGCATTTATGATATTTCAAATACCATTAAGACTCCTTTCCTAAAATAGTCTAACAGTTAATGGGAAGGATTTAATATTTCTTTCTAACAAAATAGAAAATGGTATTTTTCATTTTCAAACAGTGACAGTGTTTATCAATGAAAAATAAGAGCTTAGTAAGATTAACTCAAAACAATGAAAATTTATAAATAAATTTTTAAAAACATGAATATCTTGTATTAAAAAAAAACTAAACCAGAAAAAGGCAGAAAAGGTAAAAGGCAGAAAAAGAGGGTTTACCAAGTAACACAATAGGCCAATAAACATAAAAAGTAAATATCTTAAGTGACTAGAAATATACTTTCTTCATTTGTAAAAGGAAGCCAGTGTTTCCACATAGTATTATAGTTGTCATATATAAGATAATTAATGTCACAAATGTCATTTATAAGGTGATTTAGGCAGAGTAGGCACACATTCAACTAGGGAAATGTAAAGTCACACATTTCTTTGGAAGGCAACTTGGTAATATTTATCAAAATTGAAAATTCAGGTATTCTTTGACTTAACTCTGCTTCTAAAAATTTATCCTGCCATATACTATTAAAATGATTTTAAAGGTATGTAAATGTATGTTCATTGCACTACTTTCTGTGTCAGCAAAAAAACTAGAAACTTAATGCCTATTGATTCACGTATAATTACATACAGTGTTATATCTCCAAACAATGGAATACTATACAACCATTAAAATAAATAGATTGTTTTAGTTTTTACTGAACTTCCTTTTATAATTTTAGCTTTTTTTCAAAAGTGTTTACTTTCTTAACTGTTTATTATAAAATACTTTTAGATTTATAGAAGGCCTCTTTCCATCAACATGAAATATTTCTCCATTGGTTTAGTTATTTAATTTCATTCATCAGTTTGTATTTTTTCTCATATAGATCTGTATATATTTTATTAGATTAATACCTAAATATTTCACTTGTTCGGGTGCTAATGTGAATGGTGTTGTGTTTTTAATTTCAAATTCCACTTGTTCATTGTTGGTATATAGGAAAGTGATTGACTTTAGTATGTTAGCCTTGTATCCTACCACCTCACTTATTAGTTCCAGGAGTTTTTTTGATGATTCTTTTGGATTTTCTACAGAGACTATTATGTTATCTGTGAACAAAGACAGTTTTATCTTCTTTTCAAAGAGCTCTAAAGATATAGTTCCCATAAAGCCTTCATCCTGATTTTCTTAATATCAACATCTTACATAGTCCCAGTGTATTTATCAAACTAAGAAATTAACACTTTTATTTTTTAAAATTATTTATGTATTTTTAAAAAGCTATGTCATTTGAAATAGATCAATAACATATAGTAACTGTAGAATAATCAAGCATAGATAGGTAGGTGACCTCTTAAGATCAGTTTTCTAATAGCAATTTATCAAATGAATCTAGATTTACTTCTCATTTGTGACATTTAAATAGCAATAAATTAGCAGCCTGTCTTATATATGATTCTTTTCCCCTCAGTGCCACAACTGAACCCCATTGTTCTATAAAAATAAACAAATGAAAAATAAAAGTGATATGCAAGTATTTGTGTTTCATCCTCTCATTTATTTATATGATTATTTCTTAAAGACACACTGAATCAGTACTACATGAGCAGATTGAATTGGAATTGTGAGGATAGATAGAAAATCTTTTTAAGTCTGTTTCAATAGAACTAGAAGAATCTAAGGAAAGACTGTATTTGTTAATTGGTCCTGCCCTTCTCTGTTCCAGCCCAGATTCCTCCCCTGAACCCTTCCATACAAACTCTGTACGTAGAGTCAGTCCAATAAGCAGACCTGCTCAGAAATGTTCTTCTTTTCTTTAAGCCCTACCCACATGTACACTCCTACTGATGCTATCATTCAGAATACTTTACCTTACCTTTTACCCTGGGAGTAGACTAATTTAAGTAATATGCAACAGGCAGAATGAAGGCCTTGACTTTTACATTGTATGATAGTAATTCACGTACTGAGTTGCTAAATAATAACAAATGCCTGTAACTTCTTTTTGCAATCATTTGAGGAAATGGATTAATTGTAAGTGAGGATACTTTATTTTAACCCTTTTAGAAGTTATTTTTTAAATGAGCATTTTCACCCGCACAAAGTTAAGATCTTTTTGGAGGGATGCACTCTCTCATAACTTATTCACGTATAGATAAATACTTTATTAAGACCAGGAAATTAGGGAAAAAAAACTTTAGGAAGTTATAGTATTCTGATACAAATAAATGACACATTACTGACAAAGTTGGAAATTCAAAATAATTACCTTTATAGAATAATAGATTTGATTTCTATTTCTTATAGTAAACTTACTAAACTATCCTGCATGGTTTAGTCTTTTCCTTTCTGCAATCTACTGTCCTTTCCTTGATAACATATTGTAGAAATAAATTAACTCATTTATTACTCTATGACATTTTAGTATTTAAGCTGTCATTTATGCTTTTATTTTAAAGAATAATCACTTGTGGATTCTCAGTGTTTTTCTTCTTATGTATTTTTTGGCATTCCTTCAGTGTTCTTTCCTGCTATTAACTTTAATCTGTGAGATCATATACATGAAAACTAAGAGGAATTTAATGAGAGAGAAAGTATAGTATGTTCCTATTACTGACATCTCCATGAATTTTATAACACTCATTTTCTTTTTAGTAATTTTAAATCACTTATAAAAAATGGACTGACAAAGTTATACTTTATTTGTAATGAGCAGTATTTGGCACTTGAAAAATAGCAGATAATGCTAACTTAACAGTAATGTAATCTACGACAGTGCTACACTCCTCTTTCCTGCCAACTCCATGTACTGAATCATTGGCAAGTGTAAATCAAAAGGAAACTTACATGTAGGACAAAACCTGTTTTTTCTCAAAAATCCTGAGGATTAACTAACATGTATAAACACACTCTAATAACTGCAAATAATATACAAATCCAAATGCATATTATTTATATTGTACAACATACTGGGCGTATATAATTAAATTAATAAAAATGTAATTAGTGAAAAAATTCTAAGTACTGTGCCACAATTATTTCAGCTTCATCTGTTTTCTGATTTATGACTCATATTTGGAATTGGCTGCTCTTGAACATTTACTCTGATGTTCAGTCCAGGTCTCTGAAGACTATCATTGGCTTCTCCCATTGGCTCAGATTCTCATATTTGAACTTAGTGCACGTCACCTGAATGTTTCAAAGTCACCTCAAACTCAATGTCCTCAAAATTTACTTTCTCTATGTCTTCTCCTTTTGAATACGGTTCTATATACACGTGGATTCTTTTATGACATTATTTTATGACATTATTTTCAAATCAGAAATCTGGGAGTCATTCTAAACTCCTTTTTTCTCATTGCTACACATCCAATAAATCATCAAGACTTATAAACTCTACCCTGGACACATTTCTCCTCCTCTCCTTCCCCGCAGTCCTTATCACCTCTTACCGAAACTCTTACCAAAAGTTTCCACCATAGCAGTATCACATACCGGGAAGGACCTTAAATTCTCAGCATACCAACTTTTCTGTTCCTCATGTTTGAACTAGTTCTTACAATATGATCTTTTTCCATGAAGATTGTGAAAATCAAGGAAAGGATGTTTCTAGATTTATAATTCTTATATAAATTTCTATTTGGGGAAAACAGTACAGAAGAGTAGAAAAGTGCATTAGATTTGTTTCAAATAGATTAGTTTTAGAACTTCAGAGTACAAATACTGTTTTTTGTTTAAATTTGGCTGAATGATGCAAATACCCAGAATATCAACATCTTACATAGTCCTGGTATATTTATCAAACTAAGAAATAAGAAGTATCATGACAGTCTAGTCATTAGTGAAATGAGGATGATATTTCCTGATAGAGTTCTTACTGAGATTAAATTAGTGAATTAGATATAACATACAAACTTCTTGTCTCTTTATCAACTCTACTATGCACTTACCTTTCAGTTACCAGACATTTATATATATTTTTTGGTTTCTGTTATGGGTTGAATTGTGTTCCCCCAAAAGATGTTGAAGTACTAACACCCAGTATCTATGAATGTGACCTTATTTGGAAATAAGATCTTTACAGATGATCACACTAAGATAAGGTCATTTGGTTGGGTCCTAATCCAATATGATTGTGTTCTTATAAATAGGGGGAATTTGGGTAGAGAGACAGACACTTACAGAGGGATGACAATGTGAAGACACAGGGAGAAGACTATCTAAAGCCAAGGAATCCCTGAGACAACCAGAAGCATGGGTCAGATTCTCCCATACAGCTCTCAGAAGAAATTAACCCCGCCAACAGCTTGATTTCAGACTTTGAGCATCCAGAGCTGTGAAACAATAAACTTCTATTGTCTAAGCCACCCAGTTTGTAATACCTTGTTAAAGAAACCTCAGCAAAGTAATGCAGCTGTTTTATATAAATGTGTCCATTCTTGTGTTAATTGTTTTCGAAGGTTAATTAAGAAAAAAGACTCACTTGGAATACGTAGATCACTTGTCATGGCACTTAGTAAAGTTCTCAGGTAACTAGATAATTAATGAAAGATATTTATAATGCCAGACATGAAATTCTATCAGACTCAGAGGAAAACATGTTCAAATAATTACCCTTACATTCTACAGAGCCAAAGGGAAGGCCTCGTGATCAAAAGAGAAGCTGAAAAAAAGTCATTCATGTAACATTTTTCCTTAAGTTCTCTCTGTATGACTATCACATGGTATTCTGTGTAGCTCTTTCTAACTGCTGAATACTGTTCTATTAAAGAGGATGCTATTAGAGACCAGAATCCACTCTAGCTAGTGGGGGATTCGTCATAGCATATTAAGTTACTGAATCACTGGGAGGGCTACATAAACTGACTTTAGGTTAAATATTTAGCAACGAATCCTAAAGCTACCCCACATGACAAGTATCAAGGGGAACTGCTATC
This sequence comes from Globicephala melas, assembly GCF_963455315.2. NCBI lineage: Eukaryota > Metazoa > Chordata > Mammalia > Artiodactyla > Delphinidae > Globicephala > Globicephala melas. Next base: position 37,080,824 of record NC_083323.1, on the reverse strand, counting down.
TTTTCCCAGTCAGGAAGTCTCTAGCTTTCAGGCACCACACAGTGATCAGGAAAACAACAGCAGTGGCAGCTCCAGAAGCCCAGCATACCTGCTACAGCTGGCAGCAATAAGATCTCTGCCACATTCCCTGCCTCTCAGCATCCACAAAGTGGCTAACAAGATGCTGAGACCTCTGTTAACTCTTCCACAGAAGCCCTAAATACCTCTCCGTTGTGTTTTCCAGCTGATAGGATGGAAGCCACAGAAAGAGAGCTTTCTGAGAGGTCATGAGATTGACTGAACCTGAATCAAATCCTATCAGGAGCTCCGGCTGCAAGAGAATCTTGAAAATGTAGGTTCTAGCTTTCCATATTCTGCTATTCATCAAGACCCATTAGAAGTGGGATGGTGTTGAGCATCAATCTACCACACCCACCAGATAAACTAGCAATGTTTGTTTGATATGGAAGTAGCTGAGTGCCCAATGAAATTTCTTGTATAGGAGCTCTTACTCTTCACTGTCACTGTCAGACTATTTCCTTCTGGAAAATCTCCAGTTTTGAAGCCCAAACTCTTGGGCTACATTGCCTGCTACCTTTCTTTGTTGTAGTAATTTAAAGATGTAATTTAATTACTTTCCCTCATACTTTAAATATTTTAACATCTGGCTCAAAGCCACTTTCTTTTTTCCAGTCAGAATTCTTGATGATTCAACATTCATGCAAAAGAATCTTGACCTTCTTGTTTTCAATGATTTGATCCTCAATCACATCTTAGCCACCCACTTTCAAGGTCATGCTATGTCCTGCTAACATCAATAGCTACACCCTAATTACCATAATCTAAATTCTAAATATCTCATTTCTATATATCATTTTCTGTACTTCTAACTATTCCCTCAAATACCCAAAATTCAGTTATTCTTCAAAGCTAGGAGTACCCATATCCACTGCATATCATCTCTTCATTCTGCCTCATGTCCTCACATCCCTAGATACCCATCTTAGATACTGTAACCCATCATTATAATCTTACAGACATCTTCACCTTTCCAAGCATCGCCTTGTCTTCTCCAGCACTTTCTAAATCATTTTTCTTGCCTTATAATTTTCCCTAACACCTTTCTATCCATCCATCTATCTGCTTCTTTTTTCACTTGACAATAATTTCCACAAGGCCAAAGACTGTTTTGTTCACTGCTCTTGCCTCAGAATGTACCATACTGTCTGGCATGTATTAAGAACTCAAAAAATATCAACTGAGTAAATAAATGACATAGTTATCTTGTAATAATTCCTTAATTTAACTAGAACACTGGTTGTCATGTTATAGGTACTCAAATATTTTGTTGAATAAATGAGTCATAAAGAATTGCCATTCTAAGCTGAAGCAAGCCCTTACAATTCTATTTGGTCTACCCATTTAAAGCTAAATGGAAAAGTCCATTTTGTAAAGTCAGTGATACACAAGAAATACAAAGGTATCCTATTCTTTTAGTTATATGAAATTTGAATATATATATTTGAAATGTTTCCTCTTTTTTATTTTCCCTCATAAAAGTTCCCATCATTTTAATGATAATTTCTTCAATTAAAGTAACCATATAATTTCTAAAGATTAAAAATATATGAGATAACTAATTGAATGAATTCTCAAACTGGTCAATTAAAATAACTATATGTTTTATTAATATTGTACTGAAACTCTTATTCTCTTCAAACTGATTCTATCCTCTTCAATTTGTCTTTAAGAAAGGAAATTAAAGGGGCTTCCCTGGTGGTGCAGTGGTTGAGAGTCTGCCTGCCGATGCAGGGGACATGGGTTCCTGCCCCGGTCCGGGAAGATCCCACATGCCGTGGAGCGGCTGGGCCCGTAAGCTATGGGCCGCTGAGCCTGCGTGTCCGGAACCTGTGCTCCGCAATGGGAGAGGCCACAACAGTGAGAGGCCCGCGTACCGCAAAAAAAGAAAGAAAATTAAAAAGCTTGAAAATATTTAAAGATTCATTTTAATGATGCCTTTCAGCAGTCATAATGTAGTTCCCAAGCTATTAATTACATCAGGTAAGTCAACCATGACAATCTATTAATAGGAAATGGAGAAGAAAATTAAATTAGTAAAATTATTTGAACTGATTAGCTAATTATAGAGAGATCTACATTACATAAGCATGCAATAGGAGAGCCTATATCTGCCCACTTATATGCATGTAACTTTGATTGTTTACAGTGACGTTGCTTTCATTACTATAATGAGCCATCCAGAGATCTATAGTATGCCAAATTACATGAAATAGTATATTTAAAAAAAATGTTTCAAGTCCTGTGTAATTAACATGCTGCTAAAACCTGCACAATCTTTAGCTGTAGAGGCATATCACACAAAATGCTATTTAGAGCTTATCATAATATTTATGATGGATTATTTTAAAAATGGAATTATCTGGGTTTATTCATTTGTAACCTCTCACAATGCAAAAGACAACTGTTGTTTTCTTCCCTTTCTCCTTTCTGCTTTCTTTCTTTCCTTCCTTCAACAAATATTTTTTGGTGACCTACTATGTGTCAGGTACTTTGACAGGTTTGGCAGAATAACAAATAACAAGACAGACAAGGTGTCTGAGATCTGAAGGTTAAGAAGCAGTCAGTCAAGGGAATACTTGTGAGGGAGGGGTCAGGATGCTTTCCTGAGAGCATACACACAACTTTTCTGGTGGGAAAAGCATAGTATATTCTAAGAGCTAGTGTGTTGGGAACAGAATGGATGACTGTAAGTGTGTGAAAAGAGAGTAGGTAGGCAGCACTCATACCATGTAGTGTCTGGTAGCCCAGGGAGGGAGTTTGGATTCTATTGTAAGTGCAATGGGAAGCCAGTATAGTGCTTTTTGGGAGGGAGGAAAAATGGGGTAGTGTCAAATTATCAAAGTATCATAAAAGATAATAGTTAAAACTTCTTTTTATTATATGCTGTCCTAGTTTGTATTTAATGTTAGAGAATCACATAAATCCAGAAACTACAGAACATTTTTTTTTGAAAAAAGAGTGGTGTTAAATATTCATAGACAGATTGCTAGAGTATAACTAAATGACTAGAGTTAATGGAAAACAACCTGTTCTTGACACTTACAGATCTAAGGAGTCACACGAAAGAAAATGTGTGGCCTAATGATCACTAACAAAAGATCAGAGTGAGTTTTGAGCCTCTACACACCCTAGATAACAGTCCTTAATAAATACTGCTCAATACAGTAACTCTGGTGAGTGGTAATTTGACATATTAATCATCTAATTGAGGTTTATTCTAATCTTTAATCATGAATTCTTGGGAAAGAGCCAATATATTGCAAGCTTCTGCAATGTATGATCCACAATAGCAAGAGCAGTTTATATATAAGTACTCAATATGGCTGTTTTCTTAATTGAAGTATGATTTTTAGTAGTGATAAGGCAACCAAATGGAAAGATTTTGAAATGTTAATAGACTTTTGTTAAAACCATTGCACATTTTTATATACAAATCAATTTTTTTATCTTATGAAGAAGTTAAATTATCAATACATTCAGAACTGCTTGACTTTGTATTATAAAGTTTACACTCTAGGTTGTTATGTAAAGATAAGAGCAAGAATTGATTTTTGCAATTGTTTTTATTCCAACCAAACATAATCAGAGAATACATTTATCTAGGGGAATAAATTATGATGCATTAAGGAAAATACTTAAAATATAGCTTTTTATGTATATTTGATCCATCATGACTTTTTGAAAATATTAAATCTGTAGATTTGAATATGGAAAAAATGTAAACTGGACTGCAAACATGCACTATTCAAGATATTTAAAGCTAGCTATTTAACTGCTTCAAAATAATCTGTTGCAGGTTATATTTTTCCTTTGATTCTACTGCCTATACCTCCCCCCAAAATGAATAAGTATTCTCATATGTACACATATACCTTCTTTTTAGAAATATGCATTGACCCTCTAGTGTGGATTCTATATATAAAATACAATATAGGCAAAATTCAATGTAACTCTATGTGTCTCTATGTTCAGAAGATATGATACATTAAAATAGACTATCATTCCTATCTGAAAAAAATGTTTTAAAAGTTCTCATACAGAAAGCTTTAGATATAAAAACTTGAATCAATCATTCTACATCTCTTTAAGTACATAATAGAAATATTTCTGACTAGGAAATGACACAAGTTTTCTGCCCCCAAGCTCCTTCTAGCTCAGTAGTAAATCCATCCTACATATTACTGCAAAAGTTACATCACTTCTTCATTTTATCCCACTTTGTTTCCCTCCCATCCAAATTTTTCCTTAGAAGCCCTTTTCCATGAAAATAACTCTCTTATTTAATTCTTCACAGAATTCTTTCCACCTGCCTGCCCTGACTGAAACCAAGCTTTCTTTGGAATGCATCACTCTCCTATCCCCTTACTCATGGGGACAATATTCTGTATTAGTTAAGGTAATGGTAGCTTCTACAACAGAAAAAGTCTTAAACCTCAATGGAATTGTTTTCTAATCAGTGGGCCAGGGAACTCTGCTCCACACACTCTATCAAGGACCCAGGATGATGGAAGTTCTGTGGTCTTTAACATGTTGCTTCTAGTTTGTTTGGGGAATCAACACCCACCTGTCAAAAGATTACATGGGATTTTACAGGCCAGAAACTTGTGCCTGCTTTTGTGGCCACTAATTCATTGGCCATAAATCTGTCAGATGGCTGCTCTTAAGAGCAAGGGAAGAAGGGACATATCCTGTAGCCCAGTGCCTGGAAGGAAAGGAAACCGGTTTTGCTAAACAGCTAACCAGTCTCTCTCAGTCTCCTGTGCTTCATGTACAACAGGCATAAGGCTTACTGGCATTTTTCTATTTAGTAAATAGTTCTTTATTCATTGAGACCCGTATAGAAATCACACCTTCTTAGAATTGACCACTTTCTATATTCTCATCAATGTGAGAAGTTTTAGTCTTCATGTGGTTGACCCATTCTAAAACCTAGCTTCCAGTTTTGTTTTGTCTTTTAAATTTATTTAAACATAAAAAAAATATTCTTTGCCTTCCACCTCTTCTGCTACATATTCATGGATGCTTGTGTGCACTGCTTTACACATTCTGGTCATTTGAACATTTGAATTATTTCAATTCTTGAATACTGTGTCCTTTTCCTCATCTGCATGCCTCTTGAAAATGCTATTTGTTTTGGCAAAGCTCTATTTATAAGGGATTTTTTTCCTGCCCTTTCCTTCCCCAGTCTGAGGGTGGTATCTGTACTCTGTGTTGTCTGAGAAGCTAGAGCTTACATCCATAATGTGAAGGATACTGAAAAATGAAAATTTTCTACTAACTTCAGCAAGAGCTTTGACTGAATTTTTCTACCCAAACCTCTTGCCTTGCTAAACCCATACTGACTCATGAATAGCAGCTAAACCATGGCCCCAGTGCCGCTCTGTCTACATCCAATTTAAGTTGCTATGTTTGTGGTAATTTATTATTTAGCACTAGGAAACTAATCCAGATCATTTATATATGTTTTCCTAGCATTGTGTACTAACTTGGTTACAACACTCAACATACTATAAATGTGGTTCATTCACATCTTTCTTCCTGGTGAGACTCTGAGTTCCTTGAAGGCAAGATGCATATCTCATCTATAAAATTTAATAAATCAGTAAATATTTTATTGCTGAATTGAATAATATACTTACACAATAAAATTCCTATAAATTTCTCCACTATGCTTGTCTAAGAAATCTAGTCATTAGTAAAAGAGATAAAATTTAAAAATCAAGACATTCTAATAAAATCTAGGTCTCAGCAGTGGACATTGTTGGCTTCTTTTCTCCTTTCTAAATATCCAGATTTTAGAACAATTGTTTACCCCTCCTACATGCATCCCAGGTAGTCTGGGAAAAGCTAATTAATCTCCTAATTTCAGAGTACCTTTTTGACTTGAGAAAATCAGCATTTTTACTTCTTTGTCCTCAGGACACTATCTTAGGGATGCACCCTCAGTGAATCTCTTACTTGGAATCCTGAAATAGAAAGTGTTCTGTCTTCTACTAGATGTGAATAAAGATTCATGTGGCCCTGGTTGCTAATGGAAGATAATTTGTGGCTGTGAGTTTTGCCTCTTTGGGGATGGAGATGACATTTCTGGAGGGCAGAGCAGAGAAACAGATGAAATTGTGTTCTTGATGACACAGTTGAAGTACTGTACCATCTAGTACTGAGTCCTACCTTATTTTTGGATTTTGAGTTACTGGTCAATCTCTTCATGGTTCAAAACTAGTTTTAGATGGGATTTTGTTGCTTTAACATAAGACACAATTTCTAAAATGGATACAGTTTCTAAAACTATGTTCTTAAGGCATTACTAGGACTTGATATAAAGTAAACATTTAGTCACTCAACTAGTTGTCTATAGAATGTCAAATAACTGAATTGATAATTTTGACATGTTAATACATTCCTCATATGATAATGTAAACAGAAAATAATGTATTTTTCAGCTTAATGTTAAGTTACAAAACTAGAAGTAACAAATATCTGATATTTAAAAATATTTAACATACTTGATTTCTTAATGATATTTATCTCTAGCTCCTCATAGTCAAATGGTTCTGCATAGGTTTAGTCTACATATGATTTATATCTGTTTTAATAGATATAGTTATTCATATTTTTGAATCCTAATAACAGAATTATACTTATGCTTCTAGATAGGAATATGACCTAATGGTTAAAATAAAGAATTTCTCTCCATGAGAATTTAAATTAGACTTTGATCAGAACCAAGGCAATGGCATAATAGCAAAACTGCTGGGAAATTCAGTTAATTTTGTAAGAAACTCCATGCCAATTATATGGTCAAAATATTTGTGTCTTGATCTATTTTTTTGAATCTTAATGTTTTCTTTGCCTGTAGGAAGTGGGATAATCAATATCTAATTTTAATAGGTGTCAGTACTACATAAGCAAGACATAAAAACAGACTAAGAAACCAGAAATGGGCATCTGATGCATCATTACTTTTCTCTTTCCACTGGACCATTCCCATCAGCATACAAACATGCTGCAATTTCAACTATCCTAAAAAATGCATTTTTAATCCTTCCATCTCCTACCTACCACCATCCCATTTTTCTGCTCTTCTTTAGAATAAAATTATTTTTAAAAGTTGTCTCCACGATATAGAGATGTATGGATACTGAGGGGAAAGCGGAGGATGGGATGAATTGGGACATTGGGGTTGACATATATACACTACTATGTATAAAATAGATAACTAATGAGAACCTACTGTATCGCACAGGGAACTCTAGTCAGTGCTCTGTGGTAATCTAAATGGGAAGGAAATCCAAACAAGAGGGGATATATGTATAAGTATAGCTGATTCACTTTGCTGTACAGCAGAAACTAATACAACATTGTAAAGCAACTATACTCCAATAAAAATTAATTAACAAAAAGAAATGTACACCTATAAAAGTTATTAGTAACAATGTAATTTCAATTATAAATCATTTTATCTGGAACTCTATGAGGTGCTAAATAATTTTTAACAAACATGCAAAGTAAGAGTAGATTATACTTTCTTAATCTCATTCTAAAATTATATTTAAATTTAGCACCAGATCACATTCCACAGACAAAAGAAAACTAATATAGGGACAACCTCTGATAGGAGCAGTCTATTAAACAAAATTATATTTTTATTTTAAACCTGCTTTGTAAGAACAGGGGTTACAATTTCTGGAAGGAGCCATATACAAATTAAAAATGAGCCATAATTCATGCAAAAAACCACAGAAGTCGTCTCTACTCATGGTATTTACCTCCACTCTTTCTATTCCCTTCCAAACCCTCCTGACTAAAACTCATTTTGACAAGGGTATACAGTGACACCACACACTCACTCTCAAATATCTGCACAGTTCATTTCTCACCTCCTTTGAGTTCTTGCCCAAATGTAATACTCAGATTAGCCTTTCCTAATACCTCCAGAATTACTGTTCTCTTTAGTGCTTAATGATTATCTGATATACTCTATATTTTATTTATATATTTATCATCATCATCAGTCACTCCCACTAGAATGTAGGCTCCACAAGGGAGAGTCTTCTATTTATTTTTTTAACTTCAGTATCCCAGTTCCTAGAATAATGCCTGGCCATTAGTAGACACACAATAATTTTTATTGAATGAATGAGAGAGCACCATTGATCCAATAAGCAAGAGTTAGGGCAGCCATCATTAATAGGCAGAGGATGTCAGGGTACAGTCTTAAAGCATACAGGTTGATTGAAAAGGATCAAGAACCCCAAAAATGTTATAGGTAACAGGAAATCAGACTCAAGAAAAGAGTAAGTAAAATGCATAGGACTCCACCTTTCAGAATAGAAGTAGATAAAGCATCAGCTTTCTACTGAAAATAATATTCATACATACTGCATATATTCTAGAGACAGAACTTGTTTTGAACAGAGCTTTTTTATAAGTGGAAGCAGACAAATATAACTTCTATGGAATGAAATAAAATGAGTTCCTGACAATGAGAGGGAATCTACATTCCATTCAAATTACTGGGTACTTATGTGTTCAGCCCTAAGCAGTAGTGACTTATCATTGTCTATGCCCACAAAATATAATTTAACTTTACAAATTTGTAAATAAGTAAACAAACAGAAATACTAAACCAGCAACACAAGCTACAAAACACATCATTAAAAGTATTTCCACAGAAACATCAGAATAATTATCTCTATAATCAGCAGCAGAGGAAATGTGCTAAAGGCAAGTTTTATTTTTCTCAGAATCATGGGACTGCGGTGCTCACCCACACAACAGAATCAGCAGCATGAACAAAAGAAAATTATATTTTACACATAAAACAGTCATGTGCACTCTACAATTAGACATAAGCCAATGAGTGTAAAAGACATATTTTATAATAATGGCTATGAAAAGAAACACTTGTGGTATTTTTCAATATCAGTAAAATGTATCATATTCTAATTTTGGATTATTTCTAAAATTAAAGCATTGCACCAAGAGTTACAATTTTAGAAGATGAGATGCAAGAAATCAAACATCTTCATATATAACTCATTAGTGAAACTGTTTTCTTTTCAACACAAAGAAGAACTCATCTGAAAGCAAAGAAGGCATCGGCTATCAGAGTCAATGTGTCAGAGGAATAAAAAACTGACTGCCAAAATGAGAATTATTTTTATTTTAATGGATTTCATTAGCAAAGAAGACATTTCTCTATATTAAATAAAGATTTAAGAAACAAAATATAAAAATGAGGTTGTTATAGATTTTTATAGCCAATCAAAAAAGAGTCCTGAGCCTAATGCTAATATCTCATTTTCCTTTCCAGCATCAAATGATGAAGTAACATTTAATTTCCTCAAAATTGTATTTTCCTATTTTCAATCTAATATTCTTAACCTTTTATTTTATGTTGCACCATTCTAAAATCATGAGTAATGCATTAAAAAACAAACACAAAAAAAATTGTGGGGAAGAGAGAGAAAAAAATGAGAGGTCCAATGAGAGAACTAAAGCCCAATCCAATAGTCCAGCATGAAGGAATAACCTCCAGGAAAAATATAAACTTTATATTTATTCCAATTATAGATATAGATATATAGATGGAGATAGGAGAAGGAGATAGAGAGACAGAGATAAATTATCTATGCATCAAGATTGTTCTAGGTACAATGGTGACCAAGGCTATTTCTTGTTCTGTGTCAGCTTAGTTAGAACTGTTATTTTAAGTAAAAAAATTTACTAAGTTTACAATATTGAAATATTTAAGGGAATTTAGACTTGAATATATTATATTTATTAAAGTGCAATTTAAAATGATGTTATCTGCCAAACAATTTAAACCATTAAAGGGAAATCAAGGTATTAACTATATGAATGCAGACCAAAATATAAAAAGGTACTAATTAAGTTTGTAAATGACAACGTATAAATTTAACAAAGCTCTGTAAAGGTGAGTGTTAAAATTTGTTAGAATTAAAAGTAGAAAAATATGAGTCACAATTTAAAATTTAAGGCTAATAAATGAGAGAATAAGAGACTAATAACTTTAAACCAAAGAATATTAATTCTTAAAACTAAAGTAATCATCTAATAAAATTTTTCTACATGTTAAAATAGACCTCATAGATATATGTGAAAGATGGGAAGGAAACTCCCAAAATAAATAACCATAAATGTACATTATTTTACATAGTAATATACATCAAAAGAAAGTCGATCATAGTATGCTGAAAGAAACATGAATTGAACTCTTGACCAGGGAAGACTTCAGTAAGAAGGTGACATTTTAGAGTGAGTCAGGAGATTGGTTCAAGATGGTAGAGTAGAAGGATGCGTGCTCACTCCCTCCTGCAAGAGCACCGGAATCACACCTAACTGTTGAACAATCATAGACAGGAAGACACTGGAACTCACCAAAAAGATATCCCATATCCAAAGAAAAATGAGAAGCTGCAATGAGACGGTAGGAGGGGCACAATCACAATAAAATTAAATACCATAACCACTGGGTGGGTGACTCACAAACTGGAGAAGAATTATACCACAGAAGTCCACCCACTGGAGTGAACGTTCTGAGCCCCACATCAGGCTTTCCAACATGGGGGACCGGTGATGGGAGGAGGAATTCCTAAATTCCTAGAGAATCAGACTTTGAAGGCTAGTGGAATTTGACTGCAGGATTTCGACAGGACTGAGGGCAACAGTGACTCCACTCTTGGAGGGCACACACAAAGTAATGTGCACATCAGGACCCAGGAGAGGAAGGAGCAATGACCCCATATGAGGCTGAACCAGACTTACCTGCTAGTGTTGGAGGGTCTCCTGCAAAGGCAGGGGGTGGCTGTGGCTCACCGTGGGGACAAGGACACTGGCAGCAGAAGTTCAGGGAAGTACTCCTTGGTGTGAGCCCTCCCAGAGTCTGCCATTAGCGCTACCAAAGAGCCGGATAGGCTCCAGTGCTGGGTCACCTCAGGCCAAACAACAGGGAGGGAACCCAGCCCCACTCATCAGCACACAATCAGATTACAGTTTTACTGAGCTCTGCCCACCAGAGCAACACCCAACTCTACACATCACCAGTCCCTCCCATCAAGAAGCTTGCACAACCCTCTTAGATAGTCTCATCCACCAGAGGGCAGACAATAGAAGCAAGAAGAACTACAATTCTGCAGGCTGTGGAATGAAAACCACATTCATATAAAGACAGAAAAAATGAAAAGGCAGAGGACTATGTACCAGATGAAGGAACAAGATTAAACCCCAGAAAAACAACTAAATGAAGTGGAGATAGGCAACCTTCCAGAAAAATAATTCAGAATGATAGTGAAGATGATCCAGGACCTCGAAAAAAGAATGAAGGCAAAGATCGAGAAGATGCAAGAAATGTTTAACACCTAGAATAATTAAAGAACAAACAAACAGAGATGAACAATATAATAACTGAAATGAAAAATACACTAGAAGGAATCAATAGCAGAATAACTGAGGCAGAAGAAAGGATAAGTGACCTGAAAGACAGAATGGTGGAATTCACTGCCATGGAACAGAATAAAGAAAAAAAGAATGAAAAGAAATGAAGATAGCCTAAGAGACCTCTGGGACAACATTAAACACAATAACATTCGCATTACAGGGGTCCCAGAAGGAGAAGAGACAGAGGAAGGACCTGAGAAAATATTTGAAGAGATCAGAGTCAGAAACTTCCCTGACATGGGAAAGGAAATAGCCATCCAAGTCTGGGAAGCACAGAGAGTCCCAGGTAGGATAAACCCAAGGAGAAACACACCAAGACACATAGTAATCAAACTGACAAAAATTAAGACACAGAAAAATTATTAAAAGCAATGAGGGAAAAATGACAAATAACATACAAGGGAACTCCCATAGGGTTAACAGCTGATTTTTCAGCAGAAATTCTACAAGCCAGAAGGGAGTGACATGATATATTTAAAGTGATGAAAGGGAAGAACCCACAACCAAGATTACTCTACCCGGGAAGGATCTCATTCAGATTCAGTGGAGAAATCAAAAGACAAGCAAAAGCTAAGAGAATTCAGCACCACCAAACCAGCGCTACAACAAATGCTAAAGGAACTTCTCTAAGTGGGAAACACAAGAGAAGAAAAGGACCTACAAAAACAAACCCAAAACAATTAAGAAAGTGGTAATAGGAATATACATATCGATAATCACCTTAAATGTGAATGGATTAATTACTCCAACCAAAATTATCTTATGTGAGTGTTTTATTTTGAAAGGTATTATATAGTTTCTATATTTAACATTAAGGCGGAAAATGTAACCAAAATTAGTATTCTTTCTCTATACATATTGGTACTTGAAGATTCCTTTCAGAAGAAACCCCAGCCTTTTCTTAAGTTCAATCCTCGTTTTAACTAAAGTCATCTTTCTATTCAAAGGCTGTGTTCTTTTTGAATACCACACGTGGGGGTTAAGCTGATGTTAAAACAGTTTGCAATAAAAAAAAATCAGCTTAAGTCATTTAATCATTTCAAGTGCATTCTGCATCCTATAAATATAAGTTTGAGAATTTTAAGAAAATTGTATTTCATTAAGTTTTGCATATCTTTTTTTATGCCATGTAAATTCCCTTCTTTTTAATACGATTAAAGGCTTGCTGAATGCATACAAAAACGAGACCCATCTATATGCTGTCTACAAGAGATCCACTACAGACCTACACATACAGACTGAGAGTAAGGGGATGGAAAAATATATTCCATGCAAATGGAAATCAAAGAAAGCTGGAGTAGCAATACTCATATCAGATAAAACAGACTTTAAAATAAAGAATGTTACAAGAGATGAGGAAGGACACTACATAATGATCAAGGGATCAATCCAAGAAGAAGATATAACAATTATAAATATATATGCACCCAACATAGAAGCACCTCAATACATAAGGCAAATGCTAAGAGCTCTGAAAGAGGAAATCGACAGTAACACAAAAAGAGTGGGAGACTTTAACACCTCACTTACACCAATGGACATATCATCCAGACAGAAAATTAATAAGGAAACACAAGCTTTAAATGACACAATAGAACAGATTGATTTAATTGATATTTACAGGACATTTCATCCAAAAACAGCAGATTACATTTTCTTCTCAAGTGCACATGGAATATTCTCCAGGATAGATCACGTCTTGGGTCACAAATAAAGCCTCAGTAAATTTACTAATATTGAAATAATATCAAGCATCCTTTCCAACGACAATGCTATGAGATTAGAAATCAGTTACAAGGAAAAAAACGTAAAAAACACAAACACATGGAGGCTAAACAATACGTTACTAAATAACCAAGAGATCACTAAAGAAATCAAAGAGGAAATCAAAAAATATCTAGGGACAAATGACAATGAAAACACGATGATCCAAAATCTACGGGATGCAGCAAAAGCAGTTCCAAGAGGGAAGTTTATAGCAATACAAACCTACATCAAGAAACAAGAAACATTGCAAATAAACAAGCTAACCTTAAACCTAAAGCAATTAGAGAAAGAAGAACAAAAATACCACAAAGTTAGCAGAAGGAAAGAAATCATAAAGATCAGATCAGAAATAAATGAAAAAGAAATGAAGAAAACGACAGCAAAGTTCAATAAAACTAAAAGCTTGTTCTTTGAGAAGATAAAATTGATAAAACTAAAAGCTGGTTCCTTGAGAAGATAAACAAAATTGGTAAACCATTAGCCAGACTCATAAAGAAAAAGAGGGAGAGGCCTCAAATCAATAAAATTAAAAATGAAAAAGGAGAAGTTAAACGGACACCACAGAAATACAAAGCGTTATAAGAGACTACTACAAGCAACTCTATGCCAATAAAATAGACAGCCTGGAAGAAATGGACAAATTCTTAGAAAGGTATAAGCTTCCAAGACAGACCCAGGAAGAAATAGAAAATATGAACAGACCAATCATGAGTAATGAAATTGAAACTGATTAAAAATCTTCCAACAAAGAAAAGTCCAGGACCAGATGGCTTCATAGGTGAATTCTATCAAATATTTAGAGGAGAGCTAACACCCATCCTTCTCAAACTCTTCCAAAAACATGCAGAGGAAGGAACACTCCCAAACTCATTCTACAAGGCCACCATCACCCTGATACCAAAACCAGACAGAGATACTACAAAAAAAGAAAATTACAGACCAACTGCACTGATGAATATAGATGCAAAAATCCTCAACAAAATACTAGCAAACAGAATCCAACAATACATTAAAAGGATCATACACCATGATCAAGTGGGATTTTCCCCAGGGATGCAAGGATTCTTCAGTATATGCAAATCAATCAATGTGATATACCACTGTTAATATAAATTGAAGAACAAAAACCATATGATCATCTCAATAGATGCAGCAAAATCTTTTGACAAAATTCAACACCCATATGATAAAAACTTTCCTGAAAATGCGATAGTGGGAACTGACCTTAACATAATAAAGGCCATATACGACAAACCCACAGCAAACATCATTCTCAATGGTGAAAAACTGAAAGCATTTCCTCTAAGATCAGGAGGAAGACAAGGATGTCCACTCTCACCACTATTATTCAACATCGTTTTGGAAGTCCTAGCCATGGCAATCAGAGAAGAAAAAGAAATAAAAGGAATACAAATTGGAAAAGAAGTAAAACTGTCACTCTTTGCAGATGACATGATACTATACATAGAGAATCCTAAAGATGCCACCAGAAAACTACTAGACCTAATCAATGAATTTGGTAAAGGTGCAGGATACAAAATTAATGCACAAAAAACTCTTGCATTCCTATACACTAAAAATGAAAGATCAGAAAGAGAAATTAAGGAAACAATCCTATTCAACATTGCAACAAAAAGAATAAAATATCTAGGAATAAGCCTACCTAAGGAGGTAAAACACCGGTACTCAGAAAACTATAATACACTGATGAAAGAAATCAAAGATGACACAAACATATGGAGAGATATACCATGTTCTTGGATTGGAAGAATCAATATTGTGAAAATGACTATACTACTCAAAACAATCTATAGATTCAATGCAATCCCTATCAAATTACCAATGGCATTTTTTTACGGAACTAGAACCAAAAATTTCACAATATGTATGGAAACACAAAAGACCCTGAATAGCCAAAGCAATCTTGAAGGGAAAAAACGGAGCTGGAGGAATCACACTCCATGACTTCAGACTATATTACAAAGCTACAGTAATCAAGACAACATGGCACTGGCACAAAAACAGAAATATAGATCAATGGAAAAGGATAGAAAGCTCAGAGACAAACCCAAGCACCTATGGTCAACTAATCTATGACAAAAGAGGCAAGGATATACAATGGAGAAAAGACAGTCTCTTCAATAAGTGGTGCTGGGAAAACTGGACAGCTACACGGAAAAGAATGAAAGTAAAACACTCCCTAACACCATACACAAAAGTAAACTCAAAATGGATTAAAGACCTAAATGTAAGACCGGACACTATAAAACTCTTAGAGGGAAAACATAGAAGAACACTTTTTGACTAAATCACAGGAAGATCTGTTTTAACCCACCTCCTAGAGTAATGGAAATAAAAACAAAAATAAACAAATGGGACCTAATGAAACTTCAAAGCTTTTGCACAGCAAAGGAAACTATAAAAAAGATGAAAAGACAACCCTCAGAATGGGAGAAATTCTTTGCAAATGAATCAAAGGACAAAGAATTAATCTCCAAAATATATAAACAGCTCATGCAGCTCAACATTACAAAAACAAACAACCCAATCCAAAAATGGGCAGAAGCCCTAAATAGACATCTCTCCAATGAAGACGTACAGATGAACAAGAGGCACATGAAAAGCTGCTCAACATCACTAATTATTAGACAAATGCAAATTAAAACTACAATGAGGTATCACCTCACACTGGTTAGAATGGGCCTCATCAGAAAATTTACAAACAACAAATGCTGGAGAGGGTGTGGAGAAAAGGGAACCCTCTTGCAGTGTTGGTGTGGTAGGAATGTAAATTGGAGAAGAGTACGGAGGTTCCTTTAAAAACTAAAAATAGAATTACCAGCAATCCCACTACTGGGCATATACCCAGAGAAAACCATAATTCAAAAAGACACATGCACCCCAATGTTTATTGCAGCATTATTTACAATGGCCAGGTCATGGAAGCAACCTAAATGCCCATCAGCAGACGAATGGAGAAAGAAGATGTGACACATATATACAATGGAATACTACTCAGCCATAAAAAGGAACAAAACTGGGTCATTTGTAGAGACGTGGATGGACCTAGAGACTGTCATACAGAGTGAAGTAAATCAGAAAGAGAAAAACAAATATCTTATATTAACGCATATATGTGGAATCTAGAAAAATGGTACAGATGAACCGGTTTGCAAGGCAGAGATAGAGACACAGATGTAGAGAACAAACGTATGGACACCAAGGGGGGAAAGTGGGGGTGGTGGTGGTAGTGGGATGAATTGGGAGATTGGGATTGACATATATAAACTAATATGTGTAAAATAGATAACTAATAAGAACCTGCTGTATAAAAAATGAAAGAATTAATTAAAAAATAAATAAAAGTAACAGAAAACGCCCCACAAAAAAGAGTGAGTCAAAGATCTTGGTCAGAGCACTCCAGCCAGGCATGAGCATAGTAGAGGAGGGTTATGAAGGGCAGAGTCAGGATTTGAAGCATTCTTTTTTCCAAGTACACTGGAAACCCTTAGAGGGTTTAAGTATGGAAGACATGAGACACGATCAGTACTTTTTTTTTTTTTTTTGGTCACGCAGCATGTGGGATCTGAGTTCCCTGACAAGGTATTAAACCCATGCCCCCTGCAGTGGAAGTGTGGAGTCTTAACCACTGGATTGCTAGGGAAGTCCCTCGGTAGCTATTTTATTTATTTTTTTTTTTGCGGTACGCGGGCCTCTCACTGTTGTGGCCTCTCCCGCTGCGGGGCACAGGCTCTGGACGCGCAGGCTCAGCGGCCATGGCTCACGGGCCCAGCCGCTCCGCGGCATGTGGGATCTTCCCAGACCGGGGCACGAACCCGTGTCCCCTGAATCAGCAGGCAGACTCTCAACCACTGCACCACCAGGGAAGCCCTCGATAGCTATTTTAAAGGATCACTTTGGTTTCTATGGTGGGGAGACCTATGGAAGCACGGGGCCCAGGTAAAAGGCTACTGTTATATTTCAGTTAAGAGTTGACATCATCTAACACTGGAAGGAAATTAGGATATTTGGATGCATGACATCAGGTAAAGCTGATAGAATTTGCTGATTTCCATTGAGAATTGGGGGATGAGGTATATACAAGGAAAAGGGAGAGATCAAGAATGAATCCTAAAAATAAAAAAGAAAGAAAGAAAAAGCAATCTGAATAGATGGTGCTGCTATTTATTGAGATGGAGAAGATTGGAGAGATGCAAGATTTGAGAGTGGAAAATCCTCTTTTGAGGATATCTGAGGTGTCTGTTAGACATCCCAGGGGAGATGTGAAGTATGCAGCTGTATATACACTTTAGGGCTCTGTGGAAGTCAGGGCAGCAGACATACATTTGAGACTTACACCTGTTTATCTGTTTTTTTGTTATGTTTTAATATACTTCAAATTCATTTATATCAGTTTAGTGATAAGCTTGGAGTACAATTATCAACACATAATTTTTATTTACCATAGCAATATTTATGAGTAAAAAAAAAAACTGATGTTACTACTAAACACTAAAAAGTCAATATTTTTCTATAATATTAGTGTTTTAGTATTGAAGAATTATTAGAGATCATTTATTCCTTGTTCTTTATTTTATTAGTGAGAAACCTAAGGTGCAAAAAGTTATAATTCTTTGGAATTATATTCAAAAAATAACTTGAATTATTTTCCTACTATATCATTCACCTTTCTCAAGGGAAATTTTTCAGTTTTATTATATCCAGGAAATGGAAACCACACCAGCAAATGAAACTGTCATAAATAGTATGGTATTTATTCATTAAAAAAATGCCTGTTGAGTAATTAGTTACAATGTGCCTAGGACTCAACAAGGCCCTACACATTCACAGATAAAAGATAATGCCCCTGCCCTTCAGAAAACTTTAGTAGAGCATAAGAGACAGATAATTAAGTAACAACACTACCTGTACAGAAGAAATATGATGATAGTGTAAGTAGAGTATACCATGAAATCACAGAAAAGGGAAACAAAATGCAGCATCAAAGGATCAGAGACTTTCAGGGTGAGTTAATATTTGGATGGAATTTTGAATAATGAAGAGTTCCCTAGGCTAAGGCTGGATCAATCAAAGTACAGCAAAACAAAACAAAACAAACAAATGATGAAGAAGAAGATAATAATTGGCAACCAGTAAGTGAT
Source organism: Globicephala melas (assembly GCF_963455315.2). Taxonomy (NCBI): domain Eukaryota; kingdom Metazoa; phylum Chordata; class Mammalia; order Artiodactyla; family Delphinidae; genus Globicephala; species Globicephala melas. The sequence goes on along the minus strand of NC_083323.1, from coordinate 37,062,372 downwards.
CAGATGATTGACATATTGGCATGTGAAGATGTGGCAAGATATGAGATAGAAAGGAAGAAGGTCTTCATTCCCACAAACCTTGTAGGATATGAAAGGGAAGATTTCCTCGTAAGGGCACTGGGGAGGTTTTGAAGATTATTATTATTTCTTAAGGAGAATGACTCAGGAGGGTACACTGAAATGGAGTAAGACTGGAGTCAAGGAGGTGAATTTAAGGGCTAAAATAATAACAAAATTGGTAAGAAAAAATGGGAACAACAGAATCTGAAAATTAGAAAGAAACTCAGAGGTCAGTTCCCAGGTTTATGATATCAATTCTGGAAATAACAAAATTAACTAAGTAGATGTTAATTAAGAAAATAAATGTAATGGACACACTTTCTGAGAACCGTGCTGCTCAGTTTTCTAAAAGGTCAGCATTATCTTTAATGTAAGCCTGTCTCCCCACCCACAACTTCAGTCACAGTTGGATCAAAAATAGTCTTCTAAAATAAATGCAGCCATGACATTTGCTGGACAGAAACTTATGACTTGGGTGGTCTGGCTTTAACAGATGAGTTAATCCAATCAAATTAGAGATTTAGAGATTGTTACTAGTGAGCTGTTGACTTCATAGCTGGAAGATTATGTACCCTTAGGTTCTGGGGTGGATATTTTCAGGCTTGTGCAAACTGATGACTAAGCCAATTTGTAGAGAAAGGAGGATAGAGCAGACATAAAAAAAGAAAGTGAGATAATAATCATGCAGTCCCTGAGAGCCTGTTCATACAGCTCAGCTGGCAGCCTAAGACTGGCTCAGCCTGCCAGTTTTCATAAAGTCAGATAATCCTTTCACTCCCATCCTTGGATTCTGTGAGGTCCTTTAAACCTTTATAATTAATACCCCCTGTTATCGATCTAGTTCACATGCATCTGTTGCTTTCAGCCAGAGGAGAACTGGGTGAAAAATGCAAGAAATCAATAATCAAACGAACACATATGATATTATGCAGTTAGGATTCTCCTTTACTCTATGTGTAAAAGAAAATCCAGCTTCTCTGTGAGCATCTAGTTAACAGAAGCACAACTTTTTTGGATACAGTCTATTCCATTTTCAGAATTTTAGGTATTAAGTATTAGAAAGTTCTTGATATTATGATGGAATTATCAAAGCATGAACTTTGCCTATTGCTTGTTTTTTCCCCCATCCCATAACCACCTACTCTTTAGCAGCGTGCGTAGGAAAGTTTTAAAATTTGTTATTTGCATCTTCCTCTCTCTCAACGTATTAACAGAAGTAGCTTCTCACTGATAAAAGTAAAAGCCCCTTTATCTCAATTAAGAAGTTGTCTCCATTTATCAAATTTCCCTTAAGAGTTTTCTATTAATAATGTGTCTCTCACGTAACTGGTTTTTGGCCAAAATTTAGCTGACATTCCAACTTGTATCATAACACTGGTATGAAATACTGTGAAGGGGCACTTAGCCGTCTGAGCAAAGTAGGGTTTAGTTTCATATCCAATGTCACCAATACCTTGGCTGAAGAAAGGGATGAATAAAATGCAGTGGGTAACTAGATGAAAAGGACACTGGTTAAAATGTTCAAAATGCTTATAGGTATTCAATATGGTACTGTTATAAATAATGCTGAAACATTTTAATATAAAAGAATATTCTATAAAACGTACTAATTTTCTCCAAAGATCATTTATGATTCTAGGGTCTATCAAATATATACATATATTCTTTAAATGGTGTATGTCTCTAATACCCTTTTTATCCTATTCTTCAGGCCCAGGTTATTAAAAAACAAACAAACAAAAGAGTACAATGGAGCAGACCTCAAAATCTATAGCAATAAGGGCGGGTAGATTATACTCAGTTGCAGAATTTCTATAGTGATTTTTACTACTTATAGTTTTTAAAACTTGTAAAAGTTTTGAGTGGGAATGAAATTGGGTGCAAAAATTGTTCTGAATTAGAATAGTACTACAGGGAAAAATGTGTGAAATATAAATTACAACTTATCAGTGTTATGACAAAGATCATCTTCAATTATAATGGTTTCTAAATTCATATTTCCTTGCTTCAAGTCATTGTGCTATCCTGTTTCCTAGTGACCTTGAATAATATAATATTTATCTTTCAATCATCACTTCCTTGCTGGATATTTTACCAAGTAAAAGAAGGAGTGTAATTAAGGAGGCCAAAGTTTTGAAATATTTCCAATGTATTTTCCTTTCTTGGAAATTAAATTACTTTCTTGTTACTTTTCATTCTTTTAGAATTATTTTAGAGAAGACCATGAGGGAACCTCCAGGACTAAAAGTTTATTACTGAACTTTGAGTTTCAAACTTAACTAAAAAATCCATAGCAAAGCAGACTTTCAAAAGAGAGAGTACAAGTTTTTCTAGAAACAACCAAAGGAGAGTTTATATCTGTTAAGAACCAAAGCCGAGATGATAGACCATAATGTCAGAAGAGCAGATAAAGTAACAGACACATAAAGAGATTTAGGAAGAGTGAATCAATTCAGGTTGATTGGAGAAACTGATCATCTTGGAAATTTCCTGCTTCCCCCTGTGTAGTCTTGGCAAACTCCAAAGCCCTCAGAGAAACCCCAGTGTTACCAGTTGCTATGGTCTCCATGACACAACAAAGTAATGACAGGAGAAGTTGTCTAGATGAATAAACATGAGAGTAGCCTCAGCAGATATGGCACACTCCAGCCTGAATTATGAAATATGTGGTTGAAATCTTCCGGACAATGGACACCAAGGGATACACAGAAGTTCTGAGAATGATGGTGGATTTCAAGAGGCCTGGGTTAAATATAAGAGCATCCCAGAGTTTGGGAACTCTTGACTACAGGCAAAGGCCAGGTATACAGCTATCAGCAGTGGGTTCCAGAACAATACTTGAAAGATCAGATGGGACCAGCCACACATCAATGGATACCAGGTCATGATGCCCAATTTCCTGGAAGGTAAAATTTCACTGCAGCAGATGCTATGAGATCATGGTGAGACACCTAAAACTAAGAAAATCTAATTCAATGTCAAAAAAATACCTAATATTTCCTCTCTATCCAGATACAATCTGGGCAAGGAGGGAAGGAAGAAAGTTCATGGACATGGATAGAACCCCTCCCCAACCTTATCCTCCCCCCCAAAACTGAATAATTATGTAAAAGCTATTCATTTTGGTCTCTTTTATGATGCTATCACATGTTTCTTCATATGAGGAAATGAAGGCTGAAGAGCAAGAAGATATTTATTATTAGGAAATAAGGATATTTATAGGACTTTTTTCATATTTAGGAATTGTATGAAAATTTAAGTTCTATTATAAGACTTAAACAACTTGAAAAACTCACTCATGTGGCCTTTGTTGTAGCTCAGTACAGATCTATCCTTTATGTATGAAACGAGAATAAAATACAAGGTAACAACTAGGAGAAAAGCATTAGCAAACTGTGCTGTTAGTCACTTCACTAAATCAGGCAAGTCATAAAAGACGAGCAAAGCCAGATTTTCAAATTTATTCTACAAATTCATTTTCACACATCATCAAAGCTAAGTCCTCAGTGAAAATACAAGTATTATAAATATAGTCATCATCTCAGCATGGGTAGAATACACTATAAGAATTAATTATCAAAGCACTTAAAATTATTCAATAATCACAGCAAAGCCAACAGCTATTACTTACTTCCATATCAGATTAGCTGAAGATAAACAGGAAACAAGATAAATGTATCATCCATTCTGAATTATCAACATAGCAATCCTCACTGGCTCAGTATAATTTCCAATTTTACTCTAATATATTCAGATATTTAATATTACATCAAAACTGTAATTTTTATCTCAGACTCTTATTGTGCTTTACAAATAAAGTGTCTAATTGTATATTCCAAACTACTCAAGTACCAGCCTTATTTTAGATACCAGCTAAAGACATCTTGTTTCCCGCTCCCCAATGACTTTATTAGAGAAAATAAAAAATAGAAATATTTTTAAAAAGCCATGAATGGTTCCCTGCCAGTGCCTGACAAGTTTGTTTTTTCATATCAGTTAATATTAATTTATATAGCACATACTGTTTGTACAATATAGCCCTAAAACCTAGGTGGAAAGCAGAAGGTGAAAGAATTAAAAATAAGTCTCTTCCAATGAAGCACTTAAATATGTACATAAGTATTCTATAGATGAAACAAAAAGTTTAATCTGAAACAGTCATAGAGAAACCAGAAACAGAGGATAATTATTTGATGTGATATAAGGTTTAAAAAAATCTCTTCTGGGACAATTATGTAGTAGAGGAAATTCAGCATCTAAACATTTGACTGACTTTTCCCATTTTTTTCACAAATCCTCCCCATTGGCCATCCAGACACTGTCTCCAAATCTTTTACTCCCTAACTTCGAAGAAAAAAGAGAGAAATAAAGGAAGTACAAGAGATAAGGGAAGGAGAGAGAGAAAAGTACAGAGTGGCCACAACTAGAACTGAAGACATCCAAGAATACATCAGTTTTCTCAGTGCCTTAGTCTCGACCCACACTTTGTGGAAAATTTACTCATTTAACCCAGATCCCTGAGATGCCTCCTTATACCTCCTGAAATGTAGATGCTCTTGATAGACAATTTATTCTACTGTCAACATACCTCTACTAGAGCGCAGATCACAAAATACTTTAAAAATCCCTTCTTGGGGGACCTTCAAGATGGCGGAGAAGTAAGACGTGGAGATCACCTTCCTCCCCACAAATACATCAAAAATACATCTACATGCAGAACAGCTCCTACAGAACACCTACTGAACGCTGGAAGAAGACCGCAGACTTCCCAAAAGGCAAGAAACTCCCCACGTACCTGGGTAGGACAAAAGAAAAAAGAAAAAACAGAGACAAAAGAATAGGGATGGGACTTGCACCTCTGGGAGGGAGCTGTGAAGGAGGAAAGGCTTCCACACACTAGGAAGCCCCTTCAGTGGTGGAAACGGGGGGTGGGGAGGGGGAAGCTTCAAAGCGACAGAGGAGAGCACAGCAATAGGCGCACAGAGGGCAAAGTGGAAAGGTTCCTGCACAGAGGATCCCTGCTGACCAGCACTCAACAGCCTGAGAGGCTTGTCTGCTCACTCACAGGGATGGGTGGCGGCTGGGAGCTGAGGCTCGTGCTTCGGAGGTCAGATTCCAGGGAGAGGACTGGGGTTGGCTGTGTGAACACAGCCTGAAGGGGGCTAGTGAGCCACAGCTAGCCAGGAGGGAGTCTGGGGAAAAGTCTGGACCTGCCTAAGAGGCAAGAGACCATTGTTTCGGGGTGTGCGAGGAGAGGGGATTCAGAGCAACGACTTAAACGAGCTTCAGAGACGGGTGCGAGCCGTGGCTATCAGCGCGGACACCAGAGACGGGCATGAAACGCTAAAGCTGCTGCTGCAGCCACCAAGAAGCCTGTGTGCGAGCACAGGTCACTATCCACAACTCCCCTCCCAGGAGCCTGTGCAGCCCGCCACTGCCACAGTCCCGTGATCCAGGGACAACTTCCCTGGGAGAACACACGGCGCACCTCAGGCTGTTGCAACAACACGCCAGCCTCTGCCACTGCAGGCTCACCCTGCATTCCACATTCCATACCCCTCCCTCCGCCCAGCCTGAGTGAGCCAGAGTCCCCTAATCAGCTGCTATTTTAACCTCATTCTGTCTGAGCAAAGAACAGATGCCCTCAGGCGGCCTAAACGCAGAAGCAAGGCCAAATCCAAAGCTGAACTCCAGGAGCTGTGCGAACAAAGAGAAAGGGAAATCTCTCCTAGCAGCCTCAGGAGCAGCGGATTAAATCTCCACAATCAACTTGATGTGCCCTTCATCTGTGGAATACCTGAAGAGACAAAGAATCATACCAAAATTGGCTTTGGGAGCAGCTGTAGACTTGGGATTTGCTTTCTGCATCTAATTTGTTTCCGGGTTTATGTTTATCTTACTTTAGCATTTAGAGCTTATTATCATTGGTAGATTTGTTTATTGATTTGGTTGTTCTCTCCCTTTTTTGTTTTTACTATATATACATATATATATATATATATATAATTTTCCTTTTTCTCTTTTTGTGTGATTTTCTGCATAGCTTTGCTTTTACCATTTGTCCTAGGGTTCTGTGTGTCCATTTTTTTTTCCAGTATAGTTTTTAGTGCTTGCTATCATTGGTGGATTTGTTTTTGATTTGGTTGCTCACGTCTTTCTTTCCTTTTTTTATTATTTTAAAATTTTTTTATTGTTAATAATTTAAAAAAATTATTTTAATAACTTCCTTTTCTTTAATCTCTCCCTTTCTTTCCTTTCTTTCCTTCCTTCCTTCCTCCCTCTCTCGCTCCCTCCTTTCTTTCTTTCCTCCTTCCTTCCTCCTTCCCTTCCTCCCTCCCTCCCTACCCCCCTCTTTCTCTCTCTTTCTTTCTTTTCCTCCCTCCCTCTCTCCCTCCCTCTCTCTCTCTTTCTTTCTTTCTTTCTTTCTTTCTTACTTTCTTTCTTTCTTTCCTTTTTTCACCCTTTTCTTCTGAGCCATGTGTCTAACAGGGTCTTGGTGCTCCAGCCAGGAGTGAGGGCTGAGCCTATGAGGTGGGAGAGCCGAGCTCAGGACATTGGTCCACCAGAGACCTTCCAGCCCCACGTAATATGAGATCTCCATCTCAACGCTAAGACCCAGCTCCACTCAATGACCAGCAAGCTACAGTGCTGGACACCCTATGCCAAACAACTAGTAAGACAGGACCACAACCCCACCCATTGAGGCTGCCTAAAATCATAAGTTCACAGACACCCCAAAACACACCACCAGATGTGGTCCTTCCCAACAGAAAGACAAGATACAGCCTCATACACCAGAACACAGGCACCAGTCCCCTCCACTAGGAAGCCTACATAACCCACTAAACCAACCTTAGCCGCTGGGGACAGACACCAAAAACAAAGGGAACTACGAACCTGCAGCCTGAGAAAAGGAGACCCCAAACACAGTAAGTAAAGCAAAATGAGAAGACAGAAAAACACACAGCAGATGAAGGAGCAAGGCAAAAACCTACCAGACCTAACAAATGAAGAGGAAATAGGCAGTCTACCTGAAAAAGAATTCAGAATAATGATAGTAAAGATGATCCAAAATATTGGAAATAGAATGGAGAAAATACAAGAAACGTTTAACAAGGACCTAGAAGAACTAAAGAGCAAACAAACCACTAAACCAACCTTACCCACTGCAGGCAGATACCAAAAACAATGAGAATGACAAACCCGCAGCCTGCAAAAAGGAGACTGCAAACACAGTAAGTTAAGCAAAATAAGAAGACAGAAACACACAGCAGATGAAGAAGCAACGTAAAAACCCATCACACCAAACAAGTGAAGAGGAAATAGGCAGTCTACCTTTAAAAGAATTCAAAGTTGTTATAGTAAAGATGATCCAAAATCTTGGAAAAAGAATGGAGAAAATATAAGAAACGTTTAACAAGGACCTAGAAGAACTAAAGAGCAAACAAACAATGATGAAAAACACAATAAATGAAATTACAAATACTCTAGAAGGGATGAATAGCAGAATAACTGAGGCAGAAGAACGGATAAGTGACCTGGAAGATAAAATAGTGGAAATAACTACTGCAGAGCAGAAAAAAGATAAAAGAATGAAGGACAGTCTCAGAGACCACTGGGACAACATTAAACGCACCAACATTCGAATTATAGGGGTCCCAGAAGAAGAAGAGAAAAAAAAAAGGGACTGAGAAAATATATGAAGAGATTATAGTTGAAAACTTCCTTAATATAGGAAAGGAAATAGTTAATCAAGTCCAGGAAGCAGAGAGAGTCCCATACAGTATAAATGCAAGGAGAAACACACCAAGACACATATTAATCAAACTATCAAAAATTAAATACATGTTAAAAAATGTTAAAAGAAAAAATGTTAAAAGCAGCAAGGGAAAAGCAACAAATAACGTACAAGGGAATCCCCATAAAGTTAAGAGCTGATCTTTCAGCAGAAACTCTGCAAGCCAGAAGGGAGTGGCAGGACATATTTAAAGTAATGAAAGGGAAAAACATACAACCAAGATTACTCTAACCAGCAAGGATCTCATTCAGATTGGATGGAGAAATTAAAACCTTTACAAACAAGCAAAAGCTAAGAGAATTCAGCACCACTAAACCAGCTTGACAACAAATGCTAAAGGAACTTCTCTAGGCAGGAAACACAAGAGAAGGAAAAGACCTACAAAAACAAACCCAAAACAATTAAGAAAATGGTAATAGGAACATACATATCGATAACAAACTTCAATGTAAAGGGATTAAATTCTCCAACCAAAAGTCATAGAATGGCTGAATGGATACGAAAACAAGACCCATATATATGCTGTGTACAAGAGACCCACTTCAGATCTAGGGACACGTACAGACTGAAAGTGAGGGGATGGAAAAAGATATTCCATGCAAATGGAAATCAAAAGACAGCTGGAGTAGCAATTCTCATATCAGACAAAATAGACTTGAAAATAAAGACTATTACAAGAGACAAAGAAGGACACTACATAATGATCAAGGGATCGATCCAAGAAGAAGATATAACAATTATAAATATTTATGCACCCAACAAAGGAGCACCTCAATACTTAAGGCAAATGCTAACAGCCATAAAAGGGGAAATGGACAGTAACACAATAGTAGTAGGGGACTTTAACATCCCACTTTCACCAATGGACAGATCATCCAAAATGAAAATAAATAAGAAAACACAAGGTTTAAATGATATATTAAAGAAGATGGACTTAATTGATATTTATAGGACATTCCATCCCAAAACAACAGAATACACTTTCTTCTCAAGTGCTCATGGAACATTCTCAAGGATAGATCATACCTTGGGTCGCAAATCAAGCACTGGTAAATTTAAGAAAATTGAAATCATATCAAGTATCTTTTCCAACCACAATGATATGAGACTAGATATCAATTACAGGAAAAAAATCTGTAAAAAATACAAACACATGGAGGCGAAACAATACACTACTAAATAAGCAAGAGACCACTGAAGAAATCAAATAGGAAATCAAAAAATACCTAGAAACAAATGACAATGAAAACACAATGACCAAAAACCTTTGGGATGCAGCAAAAGCAGTTCTAAGAGGAAAGTTCACAGCAATACAGTCCTACCTCAAGAAACAAGAAACATCTCAAATAAACAAACTAACCTCACATCTAAAGGAATTAGAGGAAGAACAAGAAAAGCCCAAAGTTAGCAGAAGGAAAGAAATCATAAAGATCAGACCAGAAATAAATGAAGGAAATGATAGCAAAGATCAATAAAACTAAAAGCTGGTTCATTGAGAAGATAAATAAAATTGATAATTCTTTAGCTAGACTCATCAAGAAAAAAGGGAGAAGACTCAAATCAATAGTATTAGAAATGAAAAAGGAGAAGTAACAACTGACACTGCAGAAATACAAAGGATCATGAGAGATTACTACAAGCAACTATATGCCAATAAAATGGACAACCTGGAAGAAATGGAGAAATTCTTAGAAAAGCACAACCTTCCGAGACTGCACCAGGAAGAAACACAAAATATAATCAGAGCAATCACAAGCACTGAAACAGAGACTGTGATTAAAAATCTTCCAACAAACAAAAGCCCAGGACCAGATGGCTTCACAGGCAAATTCTTTTAAACATTTAGAAAAGAGCTAACACCTATTCTTCTCAAACTCTTCCAAAATATAGCACAGGGAGGAACACTCCCAAACTCATTCTACGAGGCCACCATCACCCTGATACCAAAACTAGACAAAGGTGTCACAAAAAAGAAAACTACAGGCCAATATCTCTGATCAACATAGATGCAAAAATCTTCAACAAAATACTAACAAACAGAATACAACAGCACATTAAAAGGATCATACACCATGATCAAGTGGGGTTTATCCCGGGAATACAAGGATTCTTCAATATACGCAAATCAATCAGTGTGATACACCATATTACCAAATTGAAGGAGAAAACCAGATGATTATCTCAAGGCAATATATGACAAACCCACAGCCAACATCATTCTCAACAGTGAAAAACTGAAACCATTTCCACTAAGATCAGGCACAAGACAATGTTGCCCACTCTCACCACTATTATTCAACATAGTTTTGGAAGTTTTAGGTACAGCAATCAGAGAAGAAAAAGAAATAAAAGGAATCCAAATTGGAAAAGAAGAAGTAAAACTGTCACTGTTTGCAGATGACATGATAGTATACATAGAGAATCCTAAAGATGCCACCAGAAAACTACTAGACCTAATCAATGAATTTGGTAAAGTAGCAGGATACAAAATTAATGCACAGAAATCTCTTGCATTCCTATACGCTAATAATGAAAAATCTGAAAGAGAAATTAAGGAAACACTCCTATTTACCATTGCGACAAAAAGAATGATACCTAGGAATAAAACTACCTAAGGAGACAAAAGACCTGTATGCAGAAAACTATAAGACACAGATGAAAGAAATTAAAGATGATACAAACAGATGGAGAGATATACTGTGTTCTTGGAATGGAAGAATCAACATTGTGAAAATGACTACACTACCCAAAGCAATCTACAGATTCAATCCAATCCCTATCAAACTACCAATGGTATTCTTCACAGAACTAAAACAAAAAATTTCACAATTTGTATGGAAACACAAAAGACCCCGAATAGCCAAAGCAATCTTGAGAAAGAAAAATGGAGCTGGAAGAATCAGGCTCCCAGACTTCAGACGATACTACAAAGCTACAGTAATCAAGACAGTATGGTAATGGCACAAAAACAGAAATATAGATCAATGGAACAGGATAGACAACCTAGAGATAAACCCATGCTCATATGGTCACCTTATTTTTGATAAAGGAGGCAGGAATATACAATGGAGAAAAGACAGCCTCTTCAATAAGTGGTGCTGGGAAAACTGGACAGGTACATGTAAAAGAATGAAATTAGAACACTCCCTGACACCATACACATAAATAAACTCAAAATGGATTAAAAACTTAAATGTAAGGCCAGACACTATAAAACTCTTAGAGTAAAACATAGGCAGAATACTCTATGACATAAATCACAGCAAGATCCTTTTTGACTCACCTCCTTGAGAAATGGAAATAAAAACAAAAATAAACAAATGGGAACTAATGAAACTTAAAAGCTTTTGCACAGCAAAGGAAACCATAAACAAGACAAAAAGACAACCCTCAGAATGGGAGAAAATATTTGCAAATGAAGCAACTGACAAAGGATTAACCTCTAAAATTTACAAGCAGCTCATGCAGCTCAATATCAAAAAAACAAACAACCCAATCCAAAAATGGGCAGAAGACCTAAATAGACATTTCTCCAAAGATATACAGATTGCCAACAAACACATGAAAGAATGCTCAATATCACTAATCATTAGAGAAATGCAAATCAAAACTACAGTGAGGTGTCAGCTCATACTGTTCAGAATGGCCATCATCAAAATATCTAGAAACAATAAATGCTGCAGACGGTGTGGAGAAAAGGGAACCCTCTTGCACTGTTGGTGGGAATGTAAATTGATACAGCCACTATGGAGAACAGTATGGAGGTTCCTTAAAAAACTAAAAATAGAACTACCATATGACCCAGCAATCCCACTACTTGGCATATACCCTGAGAAAACCATAATTCAAAAAGAGTCAGGTACCACAATGCTCATTGTGGCTCTATTTACAATAGCCAGAACATGGAAGCAACCTAATTGTCCATCGACAGATGAATGGATAAAGAAGATATGGCACATATATACAATGGAATATTACTCAGCCTTAGAAAGAAATGAAAGTGAGTTATTTGTAGTGAGGTGGATGGACCTAGAGACTGTCATACAGAGTGAAGTAAGTCAGAAAGAGAAAAACAAATACCGTATGCTTACATATATATATATATATATATGGAATGTAAAAAAAGAAAAAATGGTTCTGATGAACTTAGGGGAATGACAGGAATAAAGACACAGATGGAGAGAATGGACTTGAGGACATGGGGAGGGGGAAGGGTAAGCTGGGACGAAGTTAGAGAGTGGCATGGACATATATACACTACCAAATATAAAATAGATAGCTAGTGGGAAGCAGCCGCATGGCACAGGAAGATCAGCTTGGTGCTTTGTGTCCACCTAGAGGGGTGGGATAGGGAGGGTGTGAGGGAGATGCAAGAGGGAGGAGATATGGTGATATATGTATATATGTAGCTGATTCACTTTGTTATAAAGCAGAAACTAACACACCATTGTAAAGCAATTATACTACAATAAAGATGTTAAAAAAAAAAACACAAAACAACGAATCCCTTCTTCCTCTTAGTGAGTTCTTTGTTTCACCAGTGTTTTCCAGGGTTTGACACAGTACTTATGTTAATGCTTTTACTTATTTTCATATTCCTTATTGTTTCATTTTCCACTTCTTTTAGGCATGATTGCTTGGAGCACATTTTATCCTCCCAAGTTGATTTCTGTAACTTCAATGTCTTTCTATTAAATCTGATTAAAGCAATGAAAACTTAACTAAGGTTTCACCCAACCAGGGATAATCAGCATTCCAAAATAGGACTCTGTCTACTGAAATGAATTCCCAAAGTGTGAGGGAGAGGAGAGAGCGAGAACAAGTGAACCAGTAGAAGTTTGTGTAAATTGCCTCTTTTAGGCAGATTCTGTATGTCTCATCAACTACCACTCCTACCTTATCAAAGCAAGAGAATAAACACACAAATCACCTGACAGACCTTTTGACGTTCTCTTTAATACTTAAGGAAGGTAGAAAGATTTACTGTAAGATTAATTAAGAATGGAAAAAACTGTGTTTGATACCAGCTGAACAACTAATTTGGGGAAAGTGATTTATCGTCTCAGAACCTCCTCACTTTCAACAATAAATACGTATACAACTAGAAAACCTTCCCTGCAAACTCACCATGAGGGTTGAAATGAATCTCTCATATGAGACAATGCCTTGCCGAGCCAACTCAGCAAAGGTTAAGTTGTCATGAAAATAGATGGAAGAAATTATTTCTCGTTAAGGAAGGAAACTTTGAAATGGGGAATTTATCAACCATTTAGTATTAAATATAGTTCTTTAGGGCTTTAAAAATATTTTTAAGGACATAATGCATATGTCTTTGTGTTCCTTTGTGTTATTATTGATAAAAACAGGGACTATTGCAAACAAAAATTTACATACTGCAATAATTATATTAAAAAATTATTACATTTTAGAATTCTAAGATATTTTGGTGCATTTCAATGAAAGTAACATATAGAAAAGTATAGTAATAATATGACAGACAACCTACACCTATCAAGATTTTAGAGATGTTTCATATTTCCATATTAACTTTAGGTCTCTCTTTAGGAAAAAAAAAATTACATATCATAAATACAATTAAAGCCTGTACCTCCTCAGCTAGTCCACCTTTATCTCTTTCTCCAGGGGTATCCACTATCCTGAGGTTGGAGTATATTATTCCCATAAGGATTCTTGCATATTATATACATATATGTACTTATAAGCAACGTGTAGTATTCTGTGTTTAAAATTTGTATAAATAACTTAGTTTTTTTTACTTAACATTAAGTTTTTGAAAGTTGTCCGTATGGATACATGTAGCTGTAGTTCCTTTGTTTTAATTGCTAAACAGTCTTCTATTATAAGAACAGAACAGTTTATTCTTTTATAGAGAAATCCAGTCATTTCTACCTTTTTTCTTGTTGCATTACACACTGTTCATTGGCAGGCATTTTCTTTTTTTAATGAGTGCTATTAAAATGAATCCAGCTGTAGGAAATTATCCACAGCATGGTCAAGTCTGACTACCCTGTCCATAAGCGCCTTCTCAACAGCTGTCCACACTAATGCAAGATAATTTTATGTAAAAATTAATGTTTCTATAAGAAGTTCTCATGAGAGGAGTTGTCTTTTGTGGTGGGAAGTCAAGTGCCAAAGGAAAATCGTAACCTCCAAGAAGAAATATACAACAGAGTAAATTTGTTTTGGTGGCTCCCCATGTGATCTTTACAGTACCTATGATAATTTGAAAAAGTCTTTATTTTCTTTTGTGGAAAATAAAAGTCTTGTGAAAAAACTGTTATTGCTCAACAAAATAGTTCCTTTTTTTTTTTAGTATTAATCAGATTGATTATGCCTTTAAAGTGGTCAATAAACAAAAGACTAGCAGTTTCTTGAGTATTTAGGATAACCGTGATCAGGCTTCTGATAAAAAGACACTTTCTTGAGTTCACTTGCTCAGGAGTTGACTTGCTCCAGGCTACAACTTAACAGTTTTGAAATCACTATAGATATATAATGGAATTGAACAATTAAGTAAATGGATGGTTGATGGTGACAGCCAGGTCTCTCTCTTGGAGTCATAGGTTATAGAGAAGCAAGGGAAGAAGACTAGAATAATCAATATGATACCAAATTAGGGTTAGAGACATTTCATGAATTCATGCTTAGCTTAATAGAGGAATACTGTAGTGGGATAATTAATGAGCCCTAAAAAGATGTGTTTGTCCTAATCCCTGGAACCTATGAATATTACCTTACTTGGCAAAAGATGTGATTAAGTTAAGAATCTAGAGAGGAGCTTAATCTAGTTTATCCTGTGGCCCTAAATGCAATCACATGTATCCTTATAAGAGAGAGCCGAGGAAGTTTTGAGACAAAAGAGGAGCAGGCAATGAGACCACAGAAGCAGAGACTGGAGAAATGTGGTCAAAAGCCAAGGAATGCCTAGACCCACCAAAAGCTGGAAGAGGCAAGGAAGGAATTCTCCTCTAGAGCCTTGGGATGGAGTGTGGCTCTGCCTCAAAGCCTCAATTTTGGGCTTCTAGCTTCCAGACTGTGAGAGAATATATTTCTGTTTTTAAAAAAAAGTTTTTAATGCCATCCAGTTTGTGGCAATTTGTTACAGCAGCTGCAGGAAACAAATATAGATCTATATATCTACATTATCTATCTATCTAATTTATCTAGATAGCTATCTAGATACATATCTTTGTGGTCAGACAGATAGATTAACATGCATATATTTAATTGCTCTTTCAGCTGAGAGGGCCTAGAAGTAATGATACCCCAACAGCAAAGGGAATACTAACCAGACCCTGTTTTATTTGAAAACATTTTGGAAAGTCTAACTATCAGTGACTCAAGTCACCAATATAATACCTCATCTGTCATATTCACAAAGATCCTACACATAAGTAAAGGCATCTAATACGCTCATTATGTCTGAACATGTCTAAACATTTACATATTAAAATACATGCCATTTACTATGCATTAACTTTCTTTTACACTTCTTTTATACTTCAGTTAGAGTGTTACACTGACTTTTTAAAAATTATATATTTAGATGAATTATATTAATATTTTGTATGAATTTCACTTGAGGATGTAAAAAAGAGCATCACATTGGAAAGCAACGGACTTATTATAAGTCAGGGTTTTAGGGTCTAGGAAGTTTGAACACCACTGATCTAGGCGCTTCTGATCCTGTGATTGTTTTCTTCTGCAGTATGGAAAGAGTTAGCATGTTGTGACTTCTCAGTTCCTAATCATGCCCTAAGCCTGGCAGTGAGAAGTGTGGCAGAGGCTGGGGGTGGGAGTGCTGGAAGGGAAAAGAAAATAATATTTTCCAATACCTAGATTCTGGTGTTGGCAGTAAAATTATTTGTCCATGACAAAATGATTTATCTTCTGTGGAAATCGTGCTCAATTTATGGAACTATGCTCACTTTAACTACAAACCTAAGTTATAGTGTATAAGTTTCATTTACATTTTATTTTATTACCAAAAAATGTACTGATCAATTATACATTTTGCATGATTTCAAATCCAGGTATCAAAAGTCTACTTCTGAGCCTCAGTCTAATACAAAATTATATACTCTTCACTTTATGGTAACTGTTAACTTATTGACTAACTTGTAAATGGTTCAGTGATATATTTAACTGAAGAGGCAACAAAATTAAAGAACAAAGAGAATTGCAGATTTGAGCTATATTCCACCATGATTTGCTGTAAAGTTCTCTGACAAATGATGTAAATTCCATGTGACTAATATTTTAATAAGGAAAATGATCTCTAATTATAGGAACAATAAAAGTATCTAGGATAAATGTAATAAGGAAATGAAGAAGAACTGTATTGTGTTTTTCCAGCTAAGGACTATTATTACCTTAAAAAAAGTGAGAAGAGAATTAGAATATTTATTTTCCTTTAAACAATAACAACATTAATTCATGACTCCTGTAGCTTCAGTTAGGAATTCTGAGATCAGTCATTAAACTAACATTACAATAGATACTATGATTTTACATGAAGAGACTGCAGGTGCTTCTTATAGAACTATAATAATACATTTGCAAAGAAAATATTTGTGTCATTCCAAAGCTTTAGTTGGTAAGCTTTTTATCAGCAAAAGTATAAGGAAGCTTACTTTCCCACAAGAGAAATAAATAGCAGAAATCAATGTCTTTGAGCCGTAGCTTGCCTCCACACAAGTAGTGAATCATACTCTCCCATCTGTCCCAACCCGACTGCATCCTTTAGACACACATGCCTCTTTGGAAAGAGCATTGCCACATATATTTATTATTGCTTTCATTTATGTATAGTTCTAGCTTTGCCACTATCTTCCTAGAACTTTCTGTTCTTTAATGATGTTGAGTAAGCTTTATTGGAAAGATACCAGTCACAACCATTCATAGTTGGAGATTGTATTTGAATTGACAAGTGAAGAATTAATGTATTCTAAGAAAAAAATCCACTTTTAAGATACCTAATGATATACAATAGACACTAGAGAAACTGATAGACATTTTAGCTTCTACAAAAATATGACCTAGATGTCAACTGAGGCCTTTTTCATTTTAAGATTTAAACATTATTGGTTACCTCCATATCATGTCCTATGGGAAGTCCAACTCATTCCTTAATGTTTTTAAAAATATGGGCATGTTTGTTCTCACAACAACTTCTTCACTTCAAAGTTTTCGTCTCACTGAATTCTTGAATATGGCCTTTTTTCCTAAACAGTCTCAAAACATCATTCACATATGGCACTTGCATGTTTAATGAATAATAGTAATCTCAGAATAAATAATAATAATGCATAGTAACAACAGAATAAATGATAGTAATCTGAATATGAGTTATTCTTATTCTGAAATGTTATTTTAGCCACTCCTTCTCCACATCACTGTGAATCTGTTGCTGTCCAACTGACCATTTTTCCTGCTGGGGGCTCTATTATTTTCTCTCCATATCCACAGATCCCAATTAACTTATTATGTGAAGCAGTGTACTTGTCTCTGTCTATCCCAAAGCAGCCTCAGACCATTTTATCTTAAGTAAAAAACCAAGCCATTAAGATACATTCTGAAGCAAAGAGTTTTCTTGCTGAGATTGAGTTTGTGAACTTCATGGTAAAACAAATAATTTAGTATAAAAACACTTCTAATCTTTAATCCCAAGTAAATGGACCAATTAATTAGCACTAGACACAGGAGATACAGAGTAAATGACAAATTTTTGCCCTTTCAAAATTCACAGCCTGGCCAGGAAGATAGACAAGTGAAAAAGGTTATATACAATGCATTAAGTGCTATAATAGGGCTGTATGGGATGTTTAAGAAGCAGGGAAAATCCAGAGATTATAGAGCTCATGGCCTAGGGGAGGATTCACATAGAGGAAACATATGATCTGAGCTAAGTCTTCAGAGATGGATAAGAATTTGCTAGGCATTTGTGAAGTTAAGGCATTCCAGACCGAGGGAAGAGCACCTGTAAAATCATGGAAGTAATTTATTTGGAAAAATAGTAAAGGGATATCTTTGATAGGGTTAAATATACAAAACGATGTGATGCTATTAGCCAGAAGGTAGGGGATTAAAGTGATATATTTTGACGATCTAAGTAAGGCAGATAGTGGAAGTAAACAGGTCTTAGAGGACTTGAACAGAAACAAGTTTCCTGTTCAGATTCTGGTTTCAATGGACTCTGAGGATTCTGGCTGAGGTAGCTCCACAGAGCAGTGTAAGAGTACTATTTAATGGGGGTTTTATTTGGCATTTGAGTTGAACTAATCTTGATATGCATATGGGATAATTCTTTAGTAGAACTAAAAGTTACAAATAAAGTCAAGATGCCTTTGCTATAATGTCATTAGTACATAAGAGGAAGTGAAGGCAAATATATGATAAAAATGTGAAGAAAGAGCATTTAAGTGAAAAGACCAGTGGACTAAGAAGTGAACTCTGGGGAAAATCAATATTTAATGGCTAAAGAGAGGAAGAGTCTGAGATAGGGAGAAATTTGAGAACGAAATTGGAAGAACCCTATGATTGAGCTGTCTTAGAATCCCGTTGAGAGAACTCAAGAAGGAAGGAGTTAACAGTGATAAATGATACACTGAGATCAATGAAAAATATTCATTGACTTTGGCAAGTAGAAGGACAAAGAACATGGTGAAAGCAATCTAGTTGGCACAGCTAGGGTGAACACAGATTACAGGGAGTGGGAAATGAACAAGCTAGAAATACACACTCAGAAGTTGGTGGCAATGTCAACATATCAAGACCAAGACAACAGCACTTAGCATTTAGCAGATGGGCAATAAAAGTTTGTGGGGTAACTGAATGAAGAGATGAATGACAAATAAAATGCTGGGTTTATCCATATCCAAATGAAATAGTGATAATGTACTTATTATTGGGTACTGCATTATTAAATTTAGTAAACTTCAATACATTACTATAATATTCAGAGGAAGATACTGTCATAAGAAAGTGATCTATTTTTGAAAGGTTTTATATATATATATTTTGTTGTTGTTGTTTTGTTGTTGTTGTTGTTTTTCGGTACGCAGGCCTTTCACTGTTGTGGCCTCTCCCGTTGCAGAACACAGGCTCCGGGCGCGCAGGCTCAACGGCCATGACTTACGGACCCAGCTGCTCCATGGCATGTGGGATCTTCCCGGACCGGGGCACGAACCCATGTCCCCTGCATCGGCAGGAGGACTCTCAACCACTGCGCCACCAGGGAAGCCCGGAAGGTTATATTTTTATAGTTACTTATTTCTGTATTATAAAAATTTACTTCTCAGAGTTATCTTTGTGAAATGCTTATTTTACCAATAGCTTTTTAGTTGTATACATAAATACCTTTTCAAGCAAGGGTATTCATGTATTTTTTGCCACATCCTTAATTACAGTCTCAGTTTTATCTCCCCAAAACCTTTCTCAGAAAGAATAAGATCATACTCTGAAACTATGGGTTTTTTAATAAAAATAACCTAATTAATAATTTGATCCCTCTCTTAATCAACATGCTCTTTTCTATATGACCACACTGAGGTCTGGATGAATATGCTGAGGACAAAAATTCTAAGAAATCATTTCAGTACAGCCAACTTAATTTTAAAGAATTGAAATATCTGTTTTATCATTACTATAATAGCACAATGGTATATAACTAAAATTATTATTGTACTTTAAAATAATTAAACAGTAAAATTGCTTAATAAGATTAATCAGCCTCTCAAAAATTACAGATTGAAGAATGAACAGTTTCATATATATAAGCCTTGGAACTCTACACTGGGGATAGGGGGTGGGGAAGAAAACCTGATCAAGTAAACGCTTAATATATTACATTGTGTATCCCATCCCTGAATGCTCTTCTGAAGTGCTATCTTACCCTGCCATCATCAAGAGGTGGACTGGATTCCATCTCTCTACCTTCTTGAATCTTGAAAGGCCCTGTGAATGCTTTGACCCATACAATGTGGCAAAAGTGATAGTGTGCCAGCTCCAAGCATAGCCCTTAAATGACCTAACAACTTCTGCCTCCTGCTTCTTGCAGGCCTTCACACAAGAAGTTCTGGCACTGCTAAGAGGCAAGACGCAGAGGAGCGCTGAGCTGCTAGACATAGAGTGAAGAGGCCATCTTTGATATCCAGCCCAGTTGAGATTTCACATGACTCCAGCCCCAACTGCTTTCCAACTGCAAATTCATGAGAGACTCCAAGTGAGAATCATCCAGTCAACTACCAGGTAATGAAAAATAGTGATCAATTGTTGATTTAAGCCAGTGTGTTTTGGAGTTTTTGTTCAGCAACAGTAGGTAACTGAAATATAGAGTGTATGTTTTGGTGGTAATGATGGGCTAGGTGGTAAGAGATAGATCTGGAAAAGCAGCTGGGAACCAGATTAAGAATTATCTTTATGGAATTTTAAGATTTGGGTTTTATCTTTTTTTTTTTTTTTTTTTGTGGCACTGCACGGCTTGTGGGATCTTAGTTCCCCGACCAGGGATTGAACCCGGGCCCTTGGTAGTGAGAGCATGGAGTCCTAACCACTGAACTGCCAGGGAATTCCCTTGGGTTTTATCTTAAAGGCAGTGGTTAGACAGAAAAATTCTAATTGAGTTGATACAATTTTGTTGTTGTTGTTGTTGTTAGAAATTGATCTTCTACAAGTAACGTGTTAGATATTGCAACTTAAATTGAAAGATGCTAACACTAGAATCAGGGGACCAGGTAGAAGGGTGCTTCAATAATTGAAGTGAAAATAATGAGCCTGAACTAAAATGCCAGCAGTAAGGAAGGAAGGATACAAGTGGTGTCAAGATCTATATAGGAAAAAAACATTGTAGAACTCAATTGTTGGGAGATACAGTTTTGGGCAGTCAACTACAAAAATGACAGCAACCCAAATTAAATTTCTTAAGCCAAAGTAGGACATATTTCCAGGATAGTGAGGTTTGTCCTGGAACTCAAAGCCTGGGATGTGTCTGGGTCTCTGGGTCAACTGGAACTAGGAACTCTAATGTCTCCACATCTCTTTCTTCCTTTCTTCTCTATTTCTTCCTAAATCTTTTTTTTTTCTTAATTAAAAAGAATTTTTTTTTAATACAGCAGGTTCTTATTAGTTAACCATTTTACACATATTAGTGTATACATGTCAATCCCAATCTCCCAATTCATTACACCACCATCACCCCACCACTTTCCCCCTTTGGTGTCCATACGTTTGTTCTCTACATCTGTGTCTCTATTTCTGCCCTGCAAAGCAGTTAATCTGTACCATTTTTCTGGGTTCCACATGTATGCGTTAATATATGATGCTTGTTTTTCTCTTTCTGACTTACTTCACACTCTATGACAGTCTCTAGGTCCATCCACATCTCTACAAATAACCCAATTTCATTCCTTTTTATGGCTGAGTAATATTCCATTGTATATATGTACCACATCTTCTTTACCCATTCGTCTGTTGATGGGCATTTAGGTTGCTTCCATGACCTGGCTATTGTAAATAGTGCTGCAATGAACATTGGGGTGCATGTATCTTTTTGAATTATGGTTTTCTCTGGGTATATGCCCAGTAGTGGGATTGCTGGGTCATACGGCGGTTCTATTTTCAGTTTTTTAAGGAACCTCCATACTGTACTGCATAGTGGCCGTATCAATTTACAGTCCCATCAACAGTGCAAAAGGGTTCCCCTAAATCTTTTTTATTTACTTTTTCTTTTTCTGTACAATGGCTTCTTCCAATTTTTTCAACGTAATGGAGGAAAACATGGCCTCCAAATCGGCTAAGATTTACACTTAATAGTCCCTAATCCAAGAGAAAGCCTATTTCCTCTTCCTCAGATCTAGGAACAAAATGTTTAAGAAATTTTCTGGGCAGATATTTGAGACAAAGGGAGTTTTGTCTGAGGTGTGGTGAATAATCTCACAGAAGAAAATGTTTCTGTACAGGTGAAAGGGCAACAGATCAAGTAGAAGTTCTTAGTTCTGAGAGTTGAAACAGAAATGTTTTCTGAGCTAATTAAAAATCTATACAATATTTTCAGCACAATAACTGAAGGTTGTGTGAAATGTATGCCAGGGTTTTTCTTGTTTAGTACCATATTAATTCATTTTCAATTCTCAGTGACAAGGCTGGGTGGATATTTGAATAACTAAGGCTTTTCTCCTGTCTTTAAAAAAGGTAGAAGTTCTTTGCTGAATAGGATGAAAGGCTATGGTTTGTAAGCAAATCTTAAGGGAGTGAATTGGTTTTAGAACAGCATTTCCCAAAGAGAGCTCCTCTAAATACTTTAAAAACACAGGCTTTTGTGATCATGTAAATTCTGGAAGTGGTACATTTTGTGCCTGCCTTTTAGACATTCATTATATAGAAGATTAAAAGCTCTGAAAACATATCTTTCTCTCTTTCATATATGTATGTATATACATATATACATATATATGGTACTTTCTAATGTAGTTGACAAAGTTTTTTCAATAACCTTTCTAATATTCTATACTACATGTTGTGAGAAATGCATATAAGATAATGTTAATTTAAAAACTTATTTCCATGATTTCAAAATGGTAAGTATTCAAACTATAATTCCAATTTAGATTATATGGTATGTAATATAGTGTTATAACATATAATAATGTGTATAAAATCATTATCACATGTTATTCATTAAATGAAATCTCATTAAATATGATAACTATAACTAAAGAATAACATTGGCATTCTTTTCCTATTTTTCCCAAAAGAGATTATATCTCATTAATATGAGATTCTTTGAATTGATAATCTGTAAATCTTAACAGGCATAATTTTCAAACAGTGACAGACTTTCATTAGGAGAAAATAAGTAGTTCTTTAGTCATGGGTTTCTGTGAACCTTTTCACTGATACTTTGGTAAAACACAAAACATTATAATTCATTTCATAAAGGACAAGAATAAGATTAGAGCACAAATCAGCAAATCAGTAACTTGATAGAGCTGAGATCATTTGCAAAATAAACAATAGCACTTTAAATGTAAATGAAGAGCAAAAAAATATCCAGACTCTCAACCCATGTCGGAAGAACAAAAAGCCTAAGGCTCAGAGACATACATACTACAGTTACACTTCTTCTGGGTGTTTGAATATGGCACCGATAACATATAAGAGGACACAGTCAAATTCAGTGGCTCCTGCACCTTGCTGCCTATCAGGATACTTCAAATAGTTTTTAAAAATAGAGACTCCCAGGGGTTAACCCTAAATAAACTGAATAAAAAGTTGTCGGCAAGGAACTAATAAATGTTTATGCTCAGAAGCACCCTTGGTGATTCTGATACCACTAGTCTATGATTAGCCATGATATGAAGAATCACTGGATTGGGTGCATCCAGGTCACTTGCCAACTGTTTCCAAATACTTTAAATAATGTACACTATATTTTCACACTTTCTAGTTATCATAACTTATTCATCGTAATGAAAACTTACTGATTAGGCCAAATACTTTGGGGTGAAGATCGTCCAATAATTATTCATTGGTAAATGTGTGATGGTTATTTTACCAAAATTAACCCAATGAATAAACAAAACCCTATGGCTATCGAGTGAATAATACATCTTATTATGAATAATTGGATGGGTTTATTGACATTCTAACATTTTAAACAGGCTCCTTGTTGAACCTGATTGACTTTGGTTTTGTGATTATTTATAGAATATTTCTTACAATTTTCCACGCATTTTAAAAGATGCAAAATTCTGAACTGTTTTTCACCAACTAAATGTAAAATGTGTTGATAGGTCATTCTATGAGTGAACGCTTGTTGCGTAAGATGAGATTAGGTAGGCAGTGAAGTGGGATTTGTCATTAAACGGAAGTGGGGAAATTTGAGCCAGCTTTTAATGAATGCTTACTAGGTTGTTTAGATTCAATTTATCTACCCCCTAAACTAACTTTTGTGGCTGGTAAGACATCAAGCAAAAACCTTATCAATGGCAATCAACCAATTTAAGAGAGAAATTCCACGTATAGCATGAAACCTGAGAGCTACCCATTGTTGGGGTCCTTATTACTGAAATTCATGATAGATCTAAGAGAAGCTAAAATGTAAGGTATACATCAGGAGTATACATCTTGCACTTCTTAATTTATATTTTCATTTTTCATTTATTAGCAAGAATGTGTCAGATTATCTAATTTTCAGATTCAACATAATTTTGAGTAGCAACTCAATTTCTTAAACTGCTGAAAAAAAATTTATATTTATATAAATGACCTAAGTTATCTTGATGGTCCCTACTTTTATTTTTTAAAAAGAAAAAGAAGGTATTAAATAAAAAGTGGTTTATCAGGTCTCTTCGATTCCAAAACTTACACACATACACACACAAATAGTCTTTTTCATAAAATGAAGTTAAGATTATCCAACCATTTCAATGTAAATCCTACCAAGCATTCTTGCAATCTTGGTTATTCTGATTGATAAAGTTCCCATGCCTGTTCACATTTAGATTTGAATAATTGGTAAAACCAACTCAATTTACCATTAAATTATGATTACAGAGACTGCTAGAGAATTATGAGACACTAGATTTGAAGTAAAAAGAAATATAATTATGTTCATCTATGGGAGCCTTTTCTATTCCCTCTCCAAATTAAAGGAAAGTTATTTTTACATATTTTTAGAGAACTGAATATTCTTCCTTGATTTACAGCTATACACTATTTAGAGTGATTACTGTCTGCCAACAGGACTGAAAGAAAGCTCCATGTGTGGAGGAATCAGGTCTACTTTCATTCATTGGGATATTCCCAGATCAGCAGTTTCTCGTACAGGATAGACTCAAAATCCCCAAATACCAAAACCTTAAAGGAATACTTAAAATCCTTTCTGTCAGACTCACTCTGGTTAGCATTCTTGCATATTTTCTTTTCTGCTTACGAGAGTAGAGAAGGTTCTTTAAAATTCATCAACTTTAAAAAGTTATATAATTGTTATAATTAATGATTTCTTATTCAAAGATCTTATCACAAAGCCTATCAATTATTTTGGGAAGCAGCATTATTTCAGCAATTTCCACCAGCTATCATTGAAGTTAGTCTTTGCATAGGTGAATAGCTATCACCTTTTCTATCTTATTAGCCAAAAGGTGGCATAGAAATGTTCCACCTTCATTCTCTAAAATCTGAAGGGTAGAAATATGGAATTGTACCTGGGTCAAATTTCATGACAGCCATTACAATAGCTCTCTTTGAAGAACTTGTTATGTTAATGTATTTATAATTCAATTTTCTTAAAGTGTTAATATATAGAAATATAATACCACAAGATTTTCATTTATTTTTCTTACTGGAGTAAGAAAATATATTTATTTAATTATCTGACACATCTAAATTTATCTAGATTTGCAAATATTAGTATTATAATAAAATTATATTGCATATTTTATTGATGCTATCTTACATAGAATGCAAATAAACAATATTTTCATATAAATCCACATGCATTTTGGAAACAGAACAGAATAAGTTTTAAATCTATATGTCATAGAAATACATTGTAGAATGCAGGAAAAAAAGTTGTAGAACGGAGAAAAAAAAGTTGTAGACGCTAACTTACTCTCACTGACAAGAAATGTACATATTTTGGTAAACTAAAGCACTTCTCAAATAAGAGCCATAGGATGGCACAACTAAAGGGTTTTCCCTGGAATCAAGTGGTCCTTGCTGAAATCTGCCATTATAGAAGGCCATTATTTGAATAATAATGTCCAAAACGTTTTTGAGTCATTATCTTGTTATTCTAAAGATATCCCGTGAAACAAAATCACCCTAAAAAAGATGATATTCTACTGGGTTTACCAAGTATAGTTTCTTGGGATCCCAGATGTTGGCTCATTTCTCAGAGGAGACATCGATGATTTACTCTGCCTTATAAGTAAGAAATACTATTGTATCACGCCTGATTTTTCTCACAACTAAATTGAAATACGCAGAGAATTATATTCATGGTTTTCCAAATGTTCTCTAGACTTCTCAATTTGTGATGCTTGGACTTAAATCAGTATTTAAAACAAATGGAGGATTGATGCATAGTTAATATGATCTATATTTCTTTACCCTAATGTGAATATATTTTCTTATAATTTATAACTTGAGATAAGCTCACTGACAATAATCAGGAAATCCAGATAAGTAAAATACAAATAAGTCGCCAATAATTGGACCACCCAGAGAGAGGATTCCCATGCTTCTGCATGGAACACATCATGGCCCTGGCATATTGGTGATAGTGGAGACAAGCCCATCTGAGTGTGATCACAGAGCTATAGAGCAATGTGCATCAAAGAGTCCAGGACAGTCAATGAAGATAACAGTAGCTCAAATAATTTATTTAGGAGAACTCCTGAGATATCTCTGGAGACTTTTAAAACAGTTGAAGCTGTGGCTGGCCCTATGCTAAGGATTTAAAGACCTGTAATGGCAAGTGAGGGCACAGATAGTAAAATATGGGTTACTATCTGCCAATTTACACTCTGGCTGGAGTTGCCTGGGGAAACATGCACTGCAATGCATGTTATGAACATATGTATGTTTCCATTCTATTTTACACAATGGCATTAGTGCCATGTCTAGGTGAGTATGTTTTGTATTAAAAAGGCTGAAATTTAGTCCTTTTTGTAATAAAAAAGCATAAAACTTGTTTTCATAAGTTCTTGAAATACAATATAGGGCTATTTGGCTAGCTTAATCTATTTTTAAAAATTCATCCCAAAGTTAAGAAATTTTGAACCTTTTAAAAAAAATGCTATACAACACGAAATAGTTGAAACAATTTTAAAACACAGGGAGAAAATGTCATCCTCCATTTCTCTAAAGGAATCAAGAATTGCTTCAGGATACTCTAACTGGTACAAAACTCAGATAATAATAGCTAGCTACATTTCAAAAATAAGTGTTAAAGAGCATTGTTTTTCTTTTTAAAAATGGAATGTGGGTGTGGTGACAGCAGTATGTGTGTGTGCGCGTGCACGTATGTGCACACACATGCGTACACATATTTTAGGTGGTAAGACAATTAAAGGACAAGAAAAGATGATGCAAAATTGGACTTTCATGGAGCTGTCTGTTATGGGTTTCCATAGTTTTATTCATTTGAAAGGAAAATAATTTTTATCCCAAAGTTAAACTAGTGTTTTCTTTCTTGCATGACCAAAAGTATGACTTCAAGCTAAAGAAATTTTATAAATATATGGAAAATTAGACCCAAGATGCCCTTAAAAGACTCTTTGCTTTTAGGGCTCAGTAATTCTAGACTTAAGAATGAATTCAAGTTCTACTATATCAAAGAGTTCACAAAAACATCAAAAGAAAACATTTTCATATTTAAATGGGATATTCTCTTTAAAATTGCAAAGTAAAAATATTTACTAAATGATTTTACATTTTTTTCTCTCATTCGGTGCTTTTTCCATGGTGCTAAGTTCTTTTGCAGTCTTTTTGCTCATTTATTTCCCTAGAGTGATGTTGACATACATCTGCTCAAATTAATTAACATCCTATCTCAGTAGACTCATTTAGCCTGAATAAAAAGTTCAAATGCTAATTTGTGGCTGACCTATGTGGCCTCCTCCAACCAAAGTATAACACCTTATTCTGTTTCACACTAACAGGCAGAAGAGCTGTGCACCTCCTTTCTTGTTTTTGTCTTTTTCAATGACATTTATTGGCTATACTTATGATCCTGAGGAATACACGTATCAGAGGCTAAAATGCAAGAATGCTAAAATATGTTTGAAATGATATAGAAACCAGAGGTAGTATAGGTAAGATGTTTAAAATATTATCAGAAGTACTGGCATCTCTTTTTTTTAAGAAACATAACTCTGCATGTGTGTATGAGAGAGAGAAAGAGAGAAAATCCTTTAGCACTGGAAGAAGAATTATTTGTGAAAAGCAATATGTACTAATATATTAGTTACAAGTATTGATATGACCTCAAAATTTGATTGTTCTTATAAAATATTAACAGAATCATATGTATTTTGAAAAGAACTTAGATTTATCAGGTGTCTTATTTATGTTTTAAATAAAAACTGAACTGACTTATTTAATAAATGTCCATAAATATCCATTACGAGCCTACTATTTGTCAGGCAGAAAACTGGGCTCTCTCTCAGTTTTTCAAAAAGACTTTTTCAGATCTTAAATTTGTAGCTCTAAATATTTTAATTTAGCTTAAATATGTCAACAATTTGCCTTTACTATTTTTAAACATCATAGAACCTTATGTGTGTAAGCAAGAGAAAGCATAGGATAGTAGAAGGAGGCCATATTTGGAATCACAGAGACCTACGTTAAGTTTCAGCTCTAGTATAGGTACCTCAGATTCTATCATTATAGGAATGATATCTTGGTGACTACAGAGGATTTAGTTTAGAAAATTTAACAAAATATATCTATCTAAAAACAGCCGATAAATTTAATCTATTGAGACTTCTGATCAGGAAGAATAGACATCAACAAACCATCTTTTATGCAAAAGACATTCTGCACAAATTATAATAAATGAGCTTTGATTCTAAAATGAAAAGCTAATTGCTGATTTCTACTTATATTTTACAAATACACAACTAAACTCGTACTTTATTACAACTTTCAGAGGAGGTTTACCCATGGTATGAGGATGCGCATAGGAAAGATATGGCTTCATGAAGTGTGGCTCAGGAGAAAACCGCAGTGTGTAGAGACATTGCTGTAGGCACCCCAGGGGTTCCTAAACCTATGTAGATAAAAGGTTTGTCTTCTCTTGGTGAATATTTTTTGTATTCTCCGGATCATTTACTGAGACAGTTTCACAAACCACTTTGTCCTAATTATAACACAGAGTTCTGGTGGAATTAGTATCAGATGCAAGCAATTAACTTCTGTTTTTGTAAAAGCCATCACTTTCCAAAGATCCTTCACTTTCTTTACAAAATATATATGTGTATATATTTATGTAATTAAAATATTATGAAACATCACCCATTTGGTGCTTGGTTTGGTTAATGTCAAGTCAAAATTTCTGTCTAGATACTTATGTACTTCATCAAAGGGAGAGTTTGTATACACTGAGCACCTAAAATATATCAATCGTTGTAGAGATGCCATCTAATTTCATGTTTGCATTAACTCTTTTGAGATAGTTATTAGAAGATTACACATGGAGTTCAAGGAAAGGAGAATAGAGTGTGGGGAGATAATCAAGGATGTTTCATGGAGGAGGTAAGAAAAGAAAGACATAGAGTTCAGGTAAATGGGATGATGTAAGAGGGAACCAGGGGGTTCGAGTATAGAGAAGTATAACACACAGAGCTTGGAATAGGCACTAGTGTTGAAAAGTGTGAAGTCACCTGTCTGATAGAAATGAAGTTCCACATGGGTACTTTTCAATAAATAAAAAGGAATAAATATGGTCGTACATTATAGTTTAAAGAAAAACAATTTAAAAAATATCTACTCTTCTTCCAATCATATGTATAAATTAAAAAGCAATAATATTTTGATAAAAATAATTGTGATAATAATTCAGGAATTGTGAGTATAATTCAGCATCTCTTGTAAAAACTATCTGTTATATATCTACAATTAAGAAGATATAAAAAGCACAAATACATTTTAATATCAACAATTATCCAACTTAAAATTCTGCTATCTGTATTATTCTTAAATAATACTTATAAGTTGGGATAAATATTTTGAAAAGCTTTTCAAGAAGAGGCCCCTAAATCCAGAAATGTTATAGTGTGAAGGTTAATTGAGAATTTTAATATGCTGAACAGAAAAACTCACTACTTGAATCCTGGAAGAATTTTAGATCCTTTGTAGTGTGAATGTAGACACTAAAGTATTTTCAAAAGAAATACACTCAGGTAAGCAAGTAATTTGTTGAAATGGAAATAACCTATTGTTTGTTAAGTTTAAACGCTGAAGTACTAATTCTGTCTCTAAGCAAAAAAAATAGGCTTTTGCAAGGGTATAATTTCTTTGTTTTTTCTCCTTTTTAATAGGATTTTTATATTATACCAACCTATATGACATTATTTATGTAGAACTTAGTTCATAATTTTAAAAGTTTATAAATATCAAACACTATATAAATGACTATCTCATCTACATCAAATTTCACCATACTTTATCAAATTTTAATTCACCTACAAATAAGGAATGTACTTACAGCAACCATAGTTAACAGATAAACAGCTCGAATTAGTTTAAGAAAGATAAATTATTATAAGAATAATGGGTGTCATAAAATTCAGGGATAGAAATAAAACTGAGTCTCAGGAATGAAGAAAAGAAAGAGTACTTGAATGTCAACAGACTCACTCTTTTTATCTGTACCCCTCTCTTTAATCTTTTTTCTTTTCTATTTTACCCTCTGAAAGTCTGCTTTCTCTCTTTAGGTTCCCTAGTCTTAAAAAGATGGGACTCCATACTGCTCCCAAACTTTATGTGTACAAGTACAGAGCTTCCTCTTTTCCTGTTTCTCTTAAAATTCTCTAGAATGATTTCATTGACGAGTTCAGACAAGGTGGTCACCACTTGAACTAAGTATAGTCATCCTTCGGTATCCATGGGGGATTGGTTCCAGGACAATGCATGGATACCAAAATCCGCTAATGCTCAAGTCCCTTATATAAAATGGCTAGTCCAGTCGGCCTCTCCGTATCCGCGGGTTCCCTATCCAAAATTTTTGAATCCGCACATGCGGAACCCGCGGATACAGAGGGCCTAGACTGTGACTGAGTTGGGAGAGAGAGAGGTAGAGGGATGGATGCATGTGTCTTGATGGAAGGAAAGGTCTGCATTTCACTGCCAAAAGCCAGATGCTTACCCTGATCCTTAACGACCAGAGCACCAGTACATTCAGCCATTTGGATGCTTCTACCTGCAGTTTATAATCTGAGACATGTGATAGGCAGCAACATGGACAGAGCCAATTCATTCCACCAAAATGGAGGCAGTAATATTCCGAGTCCAGTGACAGCCTTTTATGTCCAGTGAATTCTGGCTAGACTTTCTTTTAACTGTAACAAATACTCTGTGTTCACATTTTTTTTTTTTTGCTAGTGACATAAAACAGAGATATCATCAAAGATAAAAAATCATTTAATAAGTTAATATTGACAGAACTTCCTTAATTCTAGTTTTCTTATCTCACGAGAAGAGGATGGTCCTGCATGTTTTTCAGACCCAGTTTTAGAGCAGTTATCTGTTGCCAAGCATTGCAGAAAAATAAATATAACTTAGGAGACAGGAGGAGAAAATTACGAAAACCCAGTAGAAGAAAACAAATTGAATGAATCTAAAAGTGGTAAGTTACTACGAAGAATACAGTAAACTAATCTAAACCAATGGTTAATTGCAAATGTTCTCTGATCATAAAATTATAACTTAAGTAAAAAATGATTAAGCCAGCATATAAAATGAAAATAATTCAGAGAAAGTGTACTGTTTTTATTGTCCACAGATAATTTGCTTTTATTCTACAGATAATTACAGAAACAATACTATTAGAGAAAAACATTGAAAACTCTTGTGTTGTTAGGACTAAAGATGATAGCTAAAAATGGTTCACTGATGAATATTTCAAAGTGTATAGCCATTTTATAAGAGAGTTTGTGTTGACTGAACAATAACCACTTGCTCTGGAGAATTCTAATATGGTAATATGAATACTCCTTCAGGGCATTAGGCAAGGAGAGAGATTCTTACAAGTCATTATTCATTGCAATGGACAATGAACATTGTCTACCCAGAGAAGTTATGGCCTCCATCTTTAGTCTTTCTTATTTACGTGTGAATCTCTTTATCTTGCCCTCTTTTCTACACATGCATTCATTTTCTTTTTAAAGTATCTTTTCCAAAGAACTCAGTCATCTATTCCTTTCCAAATATATCAATTTGTTTATGAATTACTTTTATTTTCCTCTACCTCCTCCGATGTGTCATTCCGCTACTCACCCTGGGTACCTTTCTCTCCCAGCATCTCCACTGGATCCTTCAGCATGACCTTCACACATTATACACCACTGACATATTTAAAAATTAAAAACAATGCCTTTAACATATTTACAACCTCTACTCTACTGCCTTAGATTTCTCCTTTTCATAACTATGCTTCTTAAGTGGTCTAACTTCACTGCTTCCACTTGGTTTAATTTGTTCATTGCAATCTGGCTTCATTTCTAAGGAATTGAATCCAGTGATCCTTTTAATCCACTTCTAATAATCGGTTTGATACAAATTATTTCTTCTTTCTTTAAAACTGTCTCCACTCTTGGCTTCTATAATGACACATTCTTTGGTCACTATTAATTTTTTCATTTAACAGATATTAAACCATTATCACTTGGCAGGCATCATTGTAGATGCTAAAGTATAAACCTCAGTAAGATGTGGTCTTTGAACTTTTGAGGGGAAAAACATACACAAATAATTATTATAAAACGTGATAAATGCTGTAATAGAGATATTTACATTACAGTATGGTATCATGGAAGAGGACTCATTTTTAAAATCTTTAATACAAATCATTGTTTCAATTCAAGTATATAAAATCAACAAAACTTACTTTATATAAATCTCTTCCTTTAGACAGAAATAAAAATAGCTTCTAAAGAGTTCTGTGTGAATGACATAAATTCACAGAATGAATGACTCATTCATTTTGTAAAATAGACTTAAGTATGAAGAATAATTATTTTGAATGATATTAGTTCTGATTAACATTGTAAATAGAAAACATTCATCTTCATTGAATACTTATGAAATTAATCATTATTCAAATGACACTTCAGAGGCTTATATTTGAACTGAAAAAAACTTATAAAAATATAGTCTTTTAAAGCTGAAGGGGTCTTAGAGATCATTTAGTCCAAACCTATTATTTTATAAAGAAAGAAGTGGTTCTCTGGAAGATACTTGCTCCACATCATGCAAATTTGTAGGGGCATAATTGAATCAGAACCCAGGATGCTCTGTTCCAAATGATCTTTCTAAAACAGGCAAATTGAGCACAATAGTAAGTCTATATAGTGAAATACACATAACTCTTTCTGAAAGTATTGACAATAGGCTAAAGAAAAATATTTTAATGAGTATCACATGTGTTCCCCCTATTTACTCCAGTTATAAAATGATAGACCAACTCCTAAACACAGTGTTAAACTCCCAGGAATGCTCAAATGGATGTTACTTAACATAACTGAAACTGTGTTGCCCTAAGAAACAAGAATGAGAAAATTAGATTCCTAACAATGTCTTTCATGTAAAAAATTACAAGCTGTGCCTCAAAAAATGTCACAGATAATGCAACAAATATTTCTTTTACCTGTCATCTGGTCACTCTATTTTAGGGCAAATCTACAACTATTCACTTTTGTTTTTTAAAAAATTAGTTGCCAAAGGCTAACCTGAATATGGTGTCTTCAAACCTGTCACATATACATGTTTACAGGGAAATCACATCTTTTCTGTGGAGAGGGTTAGGTTTTAAAGTCAGCTCATAAGGCAAAAACCAATTTATTCAAAACCACTCCAGAAAATCCCTCAGGGAGGCATCACTCTGGAGAGCGACATCCTGCATCACACTAAGTCCATTCCAGGCAGTTCTCCTCCCAAGTTAGAACATATCACTCCCACTGAGGAAGAGCACCAGATGCATGACCTTCCCTGCCATGGAGCTTCTTTGTATGAAAAGTACAATGTGTACTTTTTAATGGATGAGAAGTATCTTTTAAAACAGGGGTTGCATTCAGCCTCACAAGGTGCTCACACCATGAGAAGCACAGGATCTACTACAGATATTGTTTAGGTTTCCCATATCACATTCACTTGGGGAATATGTTCATTGCATGGAATCTTCTGTAACATTTAAATGGTTGTCTCCCCTTTTGTTGTTGCAGTACATGAATAGTTGAATTTACATAATATACGTGTGCAAATGGTGCCATCCCGCTTAATACATACTCTTTTCTCATATATATGAGACATACCTGTATATACTGATATATATACTATGCATACTATGTATACACTATGTATATACTATGTATATGCATACTCAACTATACACATATATGTAGTACAAGAAATGTTTTGATGGTATAAAAGTTTGTTTCAGAAAACTATTGAATTTTGTTAAAATTCTAACAATAATACAATTTCTAAAATATGTAAACTGTTATATAATAACACATTTGTTTGGTCTTTTGTCGCAGGTTCCTAGGAGGAAGCTTCTGAAACTTTGGAATGCCCCCAGTGATGAGTATCTTTATTATTCATGGTGGGTTCCTTAGGCCATACTTGAGTTTATGCTAATGAGGTGACTCATGATAGGCCCTCAGAGAGTTTCAGGATAGGGTCAGAGCAATCCAGAAAGATCAACCATGTGATTAGAGGATTGGAGCTT
The DNA here is from genome assembly GCF_963455315.2 of Globicephala melas. NCBI lineage: Eukaryota > Metazoa > Chordata > Mammalia > Artiodactyla > Delphinidae > Globicephala > Globicephala melas. The sequence continues at coordinate 37,028,044 of NC_083323.1, read as the reverse complement.
TGAGCCAGGTGATATTAGCCTGACCTTATGACCTCCAATGAGAGGATAGGATTGTAGATCAAGTTCTATTACTTGGGCAGTGATTCAATTAATCATACCTGCATAATAAAACCCCGACAAAAACTCTGGACACCTGCAGCCTGAGGAACTTCCTGATTGGTGATACACATCAATGTACCAGGAGGGTGATGCATCCTGAGAACACGGAAGCTTTACAGCTGGGACCCTCCCAGATCTCACTCAAGTGTCTCTACATTTGGCTGGTCCTGAGTTGTATCCTTTGTAGTGAAACTTTAATTGTAAGTATAGCGGCTTCCTGAGTTCTATGATTTGTCCTAGTTAATTATTGAACCTGAGGGAGTAGTACAGACCCTCAAATTTAGAGCCAGTTGGTCAGAAGTATGGGTAGCTTGGGAACCCCAGAGCTTGCCACTGGTGTCTGAAGTATGAAGAGTCTTACAAAGGATTGTGCCCTCAACTATGAAGTCTGTGCTAACTATAGGTAACCAGTGTCAGAACTGCACTACAGTAACCATGTCATAAATGTAACTAGCACTATGTTTGAAGGTAGAGTGAGTTGTTTGTTTGTTTACTATGTAATTCACCTAATTCTCCTGAGGAAGCTACATACATTGGGTGGTGGATAAGAAATGAACTTAATCCAGTCTGACAATTTAAACAGTCCCTTCAGGTAAAGCTCTGATTCCCCAGGACTTCCATATTTTGTACTCTGGCTACTCTCTGAGATGACAGCTCAGAGTGGTAAGGCTTCTATAAGCTCACAAAAGAAGAACAAGAGTAGGGGCCTCAAAGGATGCTATCCCTACCTCCTTTGTTCCTTGTCTGTCCAGTGGTGCATCTCCCATCTTATATTCTTATATTCACAAACGGTCTTAATGTAGCTTGTTAATGTAGCTTGGGATGTCTGTTGGAGCTGGTCAACATTGCCAGCCAGCTTATCCTCACCTAAGCCTCAAAGTCCATTGATTTTCCTTGGATGGGTGTCCCCCCTTCCCACACACACCTTTACTGCTGGGTCAAATTGCTTTTTCTCACACCTAGCCCAAAGGCAAGCCCACAGATTCTCAAATCAGCTCCTTTCAGTGTGTCCTTTCAGGAAGATTTGGTCTGGGAACTCACAGGTTTATATGTCCCTACAGGGGAAATAGGCATGCTAAGGAAACCAAATTCCTTTCTGCCCCTAGCTGAGGGAATCTCAACAGGAAGTCCATTATGGTCAAATCTTCTCTCTGCCTTATATGCCTCTCTCTCTTTTACCTACTATATCTTGACTGCTCAATTCCTGTCTGTCATTCCTCTTATTTCCCCTCTGGCTAGAGAGGGTCAGGCTTTAACCCATTCTCTACATTATTACTCAGTGTCAGAGGTTAAAAGCTACCAATGAAACTATGGCTTGATGGGAAAATTATTTCAGTTTAACTTTTTTCAAAACATTATCCTTTGTTAAATAAGGATATAGATTTTTTATTACTTATGTAAAATAATAAAAATGTGTAGCCAAAAATAGAAAACCACTGTTTAAAGTAAAACTAAATTAGATATTTTTCTACTTTTCTTCATAATGATATTCAAATAGAATTGTTTAAAACAAACCAAAATTTGAACTATTTAATTTAGTCACCAATATGCACTTATCTTGAATCATGATTTTTCATTAATATTGCTAAAAATTTACCTACATGGTATCACGATTTGTATAAATCATGTCATCTTTCTATGCTTCAGTTTTTCAGGTTTACTCAGGTCAGAGCCAAATGATAAACAAGCTCACAACAATTTTATTTAGATCAAAGGCATGCACTGGTGATAATGGAGCTGTTATATTCTTTCATTGTTAATAAACAAAATATATGATAAATACCTAGAAGGCTTTCCATGATTTGAAAGAACTTTGTACCTTATTTATTAGCTCTGATGTACAAGTGAAAAATTAAAATATTTTAAGATTAGCATTGTATGTAACTTTTATCTCTCAGCAAAAAAGTAAAGTACATTTACTCTACAACAATTTGAATGTACAAGTAAGCAAAAACAAAATAAAATCACCTAAAATCTGCAAATCTAACAACAACAAAAAAAACCTTTAGTATTTTGTGACATGTAAAATCACTTTAAATCCTACTGTTCTGGAAAGAAAAATCTGGTTGTAGTATCTTTCAGGGTATACTTCCAGAATTTTAAAAATACATTCATTCAAAAACATTTATAACAATAGGATTACACTGTACATTGAACATTGTGCCCTGTATTTTTAATTTAACATCAAATAATATAAATTTAGAATATTAAAAAATTTCAGAACACTTTCATTGTGGAATTAAGGAGCTATTAAATAATATCACCAATCAATAGCTTCACTACCCTTAATGAAAATAAGAATTGTACAAAACTATATATTCTATTTTACTTAATATGCAACACATGATATGAGCACTATCATTACCCCTTGTATCGATTTTTTAGTAGGTTAGAAGTGGTTAAGTCAACTACTCAAGGTTACAGAGCTGCTAATAGTTTGTGAAGGTATTTGAAGTCAGGCCTATCTAAAATTTAAACTCCAAGTTTAAAGTTGGAGTTTAAATTTACTACTGAAAAACAATCCTGAGAGAATGAGCCATTATCTACCAGCTCTTTCACAAAGTCTCTAAATCTAGACACAGGTTAGCCCATTATCTCCAATTACCTCAAAGCTCAGCAATTCTTTGTCCCCTCCTCTTTGTTTCCAATCTATGCTCATCACCTCTACTTTCTATTTCTCAAATACATGATAATTTTCTGTATGGTTAACATCAGGAGCCAAAAATAACCTATCAAAGAACAAGTCTGTTGTGACTAAACCCAGTAAAAATAGGACAAAAGATGCTCTATTTTAACTTTACAATTGCATTTAACATTAGTCTGTATATTTTTCCCTAAATGTTGATAAAATTTTAAATTAAGACTTTCAAAACTCATAGGCCCTACTGATAACTTGCCAAGTCCATACGAAAGTTTATTGGGTGTTTTCAGGGTTTTTTTGCCCTTCACGTCTTGCAACTTAAATTTAGAGAAAGACAACTGCTGTGTTGTCAAATCATGAAATGTGTTTAGGCGGAGTGATAGGAGTTGAATTATGAGCAATAAGAGACACTGCTATTTTTGACAAGACAAATACAGAATGCATGACTCATTAAAAATAATCTATTATATACCTTTTATGCTATCTTGTTTATTTTCAAAAATTGATGCATTCATTAACATTCATGAATGATAGACACTTTTGTTAAAAAGGGGGAGAAATTTTGTCCCATTCACTGTAAAAAAAAATGTCTGTATCTATTGATGAAACTTAAAGTTACAATTTTATATGTTAATTGCAACATAATAAACTGTAATGCAGTTCATAAAAATAGTTCCACAGTGTCTACCAGGTGATATTATCCCATCATAGAAAGCCAGTTTGAAACTAACTGAAGATAAATTTGTCTTGCTGGTTTTGACTGACCTATAAATCTAGATTCACAATTTTTTTTTTAATTTACATGGCTTATTTTATTTTATTTATTTATTTTTTAAAAATAAATTTATTTATTTTTTAAAAATAAATTTATTTATTTTTTAAAAATAAATTTATTTATTTTTGGCTGCATTGGGTCTTTGTTGCTGTGCGCGGGCTTTCTCTAGTTGCGGTGAGTGGGGTCTACTCTTCGTTGAGGTGTGTGGTCTTCTCGTTGTGGTGGCATCTCTTGTTGTGGAGCACGGGCTCTAGGCGTGTGGGCTTCAGTAGTTGTGGCTCGCAGGCTCTAGAGCACAGGCTCAGTAGTTGTGGTGCATGGGCTTAGTTGCTCCATGGCACGTGGGATCTTCCCGGACCAGGACTCGAACCTGTGTCCGCTGTATTGGCAGGGGGATTCTTAACCACTGTGCCACCAGGGAAGCCCTACATGGCCTATTTTAAATTGCATCTTCTAGTAAAAGAATTCTTCTAGAACATTTCCTGTAATCAACAGAGAACTAACTCGTTTAATCTTTTTTTCATATTGAGGATTTTTTTTCCATTTTGCTATGCTATGATTACGCCAACCAGTTATGGCATCAACATTTGCAGAACCTAATTAGAATGTGACTACGTTGAGGATGTTTTAGGATTGAAAATTCCTTGGGAAAAGAGCTGTAGAATATTCTTCCATATCATCCAGATTTGGAGTTCCATGTAGTGATTAGTTACTGCTATTAACGTTTCTGAACTATATTCTGAGCACTGAACTGGGCATTGGAGATAGAGAAAAATAAAGGAAAAAATGTCTAACAACTTAATAGAGACATAAAGGCAGAATATTAGGAGAAAAAATATCTGTATATACTACCAACTCTCCCTCTCTCTGTTTTACCTTTCTACTAGCAACGTGGCAGCATGTTGATATTTAGAGGAACTCTATAATATTGGTTCAAAGACTCGGGAGCAGACTGCTTGGGCTGAGATCTGGGCTCTGCCACTTACTAGTTGTGTGACCCTGAGCAAGTTATTCATTTGAAAATGGGATAATAGCAGTACTACCACACTGAATTATTATAAAGTTAAACTAGCTAATATGTGAGTAAACTGCTTAGGACAGAGCACATGGTGTGTACTCTAAATGTTGGTAGGAGAAAAAAAAAAACAACCCTGGTTCCTTCTATTTTATAACCTTATGATAATTAAATCCATTCAATAATCTTTTCATTCACTTATTCCAAAATTATATACAGAATACTGTAACTGTTTCTCTTTCCTTTTATGGGCCTAGAATATTTTTGTCCAAGATGATGAGAAACAATATTTCTTGATATGTTATAGGCATTAAGAACTTAATAGAAGAGAAAGCCAATGTGTTCTTTCCAATTTCATATGTAGAGGTGGCCTTCCATGTAAAATATTCCCTAATCCTGTTAATAAGCCAAACTGGTAAATTTAATACTAGAGTATGAATATTGATACCTAGGGAAGCTAAAGAGAGAACTGCTTTAGGGTATCCCTCAGAACATGCCAGATATGCAGCTCTACCTGACCATATCTGATCACTCTGGCTCCAGCCACACTGGTCCCCTTGCTTTCTTAGGACACATCAAGTTATTTTCCACTTCAGATTTATATTTGCTGCTCCTTCAGTTTAAGTACTAGCCTTCCTCCCAGCCCTACCATTCCCCCAGCCTATAACCTGCTTGGTTCACACGCTCAGCTCCTTCAGGTCTCTGCTCAAAAGTCACAATTTCAGCAAGTCCCCCCACTTGGACTCCTTTATAAAATAGCCACCACACCTTTACTCTGTCTCCTTTACTCTGCCCCCTAACTTGTCCTGCTTTGTTTTCCCCCACATCACTTATCACCATATAACATACTAAATATTTATTTGCTTATTTATTATTTTCAATCTCCTTTCCACAGAGTGTAAGCACCATCACAACAGTAAACTTTCTTTGTAGCCTCAGTGACAGTGACTATCTTGGGGATACAATTTGTATCCTCAAGAACAGTGACTACCACATAGCACATACTCAAATATTTAATGAATAGAAGAATAAATGCAGTTACTTTCTCAATTTGAATGTATCTTGAGCTATTTGCTTTCCTGAGTACAATCTAAATAGATTATGACAATCTGGAGTTGTGTTCAATTACTAAAAATTAGTAATGAGCTCTTCTTGTGCTCAGATCCTGGATTCTAAAGACATTTTACCATTAAAAGAAACCAAGATCCTTTGGATAACTGACTGATTTTATGTCTGGAGAAGGGAAAGGAAGGTGAGTCTGAAATACAACTTTTCTGTGACAGAAAATAAATAAGCATTCAAAGACTAACAGAGGCGTGTCAAAGGACACAAGGGTCAGCTCGAAGGAGCTCCCACTGACTAAATCTGGGATAACTTGAGTATAAAAACAAATGTCTACAATTGATTAACTGATCTTAATGTACTGAAAATATAAAAATGCATGAGTCCATAATAAGATTTGTGTGTGTGTGTGTGTTTGAGAGAGAGAGAAGGGGATAAGGGGAGACACTAATTTGCCACACTGAAAGATTCATTAACAAAATGTAGGATAAAAATCATATGATCATCTCAACAGATGCAGAGGAAGCATTTGTCAAAATTAAACATGAATTTATGATAAAAAACCCTCTCAATAAAGGGGGCATAGAAGAAATGTATCCCAACATAATAAAGGCCATATATTGTAAACTCATAGCTAACATTATACTCAATGGTCAAAAGCTGAAAGCTTCCCACTAAGATCAGGAACAAGACAAGGATGCCCACTCTCTCCACTTTTATTCAACATAGTATTGAAAGTCCTAGCCACAACAACTGGGCAAGAAAAAGAAATAAAAGGCATCCAAATTGGAAAGAAAGAAGTAAAATTGTCACTATTTGCAGATGACAAGATACTATATAGAGAGAACCGTAAAGAGTCCACCAAAAAAAATTAGAACCAATAAATGGGTTCAGTAAAGTCACAGGATACAGCATCAAAATACAAAAATCTGTAGCTTTTATATAATACTTTAATGACAAACTATCATAAAGACAAATTAAGAAAACAATCCCATTTACAATCGCCTCAAAAAAATATCTAGGAATAAATTTAAACAAGGAGCTGAAAATACCTATATATTGAAAACTATAAGATGCTGATAAAAGAAATGGAAGAAGACACAAATAAAGGAGAAATATTCCATGTTCATGGATTGGAAGAATTAATACTGTTAAAACCCAGGCAATCTACAGATTCGATGCAATAAAGATTCCAATGGCATACTTCACAGAACTAGAACAAATTTCTAAAATTTGAATTCGAGACCACAAAAGATCTCAAATATCCTAAACAATTCTGAGAAAGAAAAACAGAGCTAGAGGTATCACACGCCTTGATTTCAAACTATACTACAAAGCTACAGTAGTCAAAACAATATGGTACTAGCACAAAAAACAGACACACAGATCAATGGAACAGAACTGAAGGCCCCCAAATAAATGCATACTTACATGGACAATTAATTTACGACAAAGGAGCAAAGAACATACAATGGAGAAAGGATAGTCTCTTCAATAAATGGTGTTGGGAAAACTAGACAGCCACACGCAAAAGAATGAAACTAGACCACTATGTTGCACCACACACAAAAATTAACTCAAAAATGAATTAAAGACTTGAATGTAAGACCTAAGTGATAAACTTCTTAGAAGAAAACATAGATAGTACCCTCATTGACATTGGATTTAGTGATGTTTTTGTGGATCTGACTCCAAAGGAAAACAAATGCAAAAATAAACAAATGGGACTATATCAAACTAAAAAGATTCTGCACAACAAAGAAAACCATAATCAAAATGAGAAGGAAACTTACTGAATGAAAAAGATATTTGTAAATCATATATCCAAATTTTGTGAGACAATTCAAAGTTGTCAATACTGTGTAACAACTGCTGTATTGATTGTACTGTGTCTAAAATGATTCTTGTGCTATTTTAATGTGAGAATTTTCACCTATAAAATCTCTATGCACGCAACACACACAAAATAAGAAAGTTTCTATAGCATCAGTTCTTTACTCTATTGGTAATTCAGAGTTGCTCTGTTATTTTAGGTGGAACTATAGCTCATCCACAGCTAATAAGACAATGCTCTTCTTTACAGTAGTATCCCAGCTAATAAATAGAAGGGATAATAGGATGATAAAGTTACTGGTTCACAATTCCCAAAGGAAAATATGATAGTCAAGGACCACAGATCCTTGAATGCTAAAAATGTTGGGTAACTATTCTAGAATAAAAGAGACTAAAGAGACAAAAAACAAATACAATGTGTGATCCTTAATTTGATCCTCTTCAAAAGAAAAATAAAGTCATAAAACATATTTCTGGAACAATTGGAAAAATTGGAATATGAGGTGTGTATTAGATGATATATACTGGGGTATTATTGTTAATATTCTTACATGTGACGTGATTGTAGTTATAGAAGAGAATATTTTACTCTTAGGAGTTCATGATGAATTGCAATGATCTACACAACTTACTTTGAGATTGTTCAGAAAAAAGAAAAAATAGACATAATATAACCAAATATTGGAAAACATTAACAGTTGTGCATCAAGATACGGTGATTCAAATCTTCATTGTACTATTCTTTCAGTTTCACTGTATTTTGAAAATTTTCATAACAAAAAGTTGAAATACAAGTGTCAAAACTTGGATGCTTGAAATTGGCATAATGATAATAAATAATATAGTCTTTGTATATAAATTAGAAAATGTTGATGAAAATTAATTGCTAACATTTCTGGAATACAACACCCTATTCAAGGTTTCTTTATCTTGGCACTAGTGACATTTTAGATAGTTATTTGTTGCGAGGGACAGCCCTGTGCATTGTAGAATGTTTAACAATATTCCAGCTTATATCCACTAGATGCTAGGATATTGTCCCCTCACCCCCCCCCAAAAAAAACCCCCGTAAAATGTCTATAAACATTGTCATATGTCCCCTGGAGGAACAAAATCTTCTCTGGTTGGGAAGCACTGCTTTACATGTTGATTTTTTTTTAATTTTGTGGGCATTCCTCCAAATTGCTACTTTTCAGATATTTAGAAAATAAAAATTAATTGATCATTAATATAAACTACATTTGTTAAAATCCAACTCTTCCCATTAAACACAAAGTATATGTCTCTATTCTGATACTTGGGGATAAAAATGGTTGAAAGGATTGCCAATAAAAGAACATTTTTAAACATGTAATTTTAAAATGCTTTTATGATAAAGCCTCTACCAAATTTTAAAAATAAAATCTTGCCTTTTCCCACACTATTATTGTGAATAGAGATCAAATAAAAATTGTTTTGGCCTGGTAGTTTAAGGCTTGCTGTTTCTAGTAAGAGATATTAAAATTGTAATTTGGTCGATGGCATATTTACTAGGAAAAAGATATAGGCATTTGGAATAAAAATTACCTCCAGAACTATGTATAAGAAGCTTTTAAAAACATACATGTTATTAATACATACAACTGCTTGGATGAATCTCTAACTGTATTAGGTTGAGTGAAAGTAGCTAGTCTCAAGAGATTAAATTATGTATGATTCCATTTATATGACATCCTTGAAAGATAAAAGTAGAACTATAATGATGGAGAAGAGATCAAATTTCCAGGGGATAGAGATAGAGGGAGAGTGATGGCATAGTGATAGCAGGAGGGAAGTTTTTGGGGTAATGGAACAGCTCTGTACCTGAATTGTGGTGGTGGTTACATGAATCTATATATGTGTTAAAATTCATCAAACTGTATAAAAAACATCAGTTTTACTGTTTATTTATAAAACAGAATAAAATAAGGATTTTCTTATAATTCTAATTATAATCATGTAAAAAAGGTCAGTGCTTAATAAAGTTCTTTTTCTAGAAAAGCCTTTTTTGTTGTTTAGTAATAAGGGTGAGTTATTAACATATCATATGTAAAGAAAATGCTTAAAGAAAATTAATAAAAATTCATAACCTAAACTCGAAAGTACTTATAAAATACATAATAGGAACTAATATAGCTTGGTTGATATCGTAAGAAGGCAATAAGAAGTTTGATTAATTAAATTAATAATAAGTTTAATTAAATATCATGCTCCAAATGTCAAATATGAGTATCTTCAGATTATCAGATTTTGTCACATATTGGTGGGAAGAAACCGCACAGATGTATTCATGTGCTATAAGTTCCCAATTAAATGGTGACAGTCACAGACCTTAAGAAAAGAAGGGGTACCAGCCAAAGCAGTAGCATATCTTGGCTTGTCTCTTCCTTATCATTTGACTCCCTAAAGGGTGGCTACACAACTGCTATCACATTCTCTGTAGTAGTGAGAAAATAGCCAATTTCTTTCTAATAACAACATAATGTTCTACACTTAGACCTTATGTCATCATTTTGGAATGCCAACAATCTATGCATGTCCGTTTAAAAAATGTTCACAGACACCCATTTTTGTGATTCTTGACCCACACTTGGCTTTAGCAAGACTGCATCCTCAAAGGGGAAACAGCAGAGTCAATACCTAAGTTTCACAAGCTGTCTCTACTTCTAGGTTCTTTCTGGTGAACTTGAATCCCCACATTCCACTCTGCCTCTAATTTCAGAGCTTTCACCTCGTGATTCTGATCCTGGGTTTGGTCTGATAACCACAATCACAAGTCTTTCTTCACTTTCCCAGCTAAGAATTTATAAACCCCTTAAGGAACACAGAAAAAGAGCAGCACAGTTTCAATCACTGTTGCTAGAAGCTTCAAAACTGTTAATTACAATGCTCCTGTAGAACAGAAATTAATTACAGTCCTTAAATGTATTAAATTATTTTTGAAATATCTACTGCTGTTAAAGAAGCTTTAGTTGACCCCAAGTTCCTAGAGCGATCAATATTTCTTTCTAACTTAAAAGCACTCTAATATCTCAACTGAAAGAAAAAATAAATCCAATCTGTACACTGTTCTAGTCTGGAAACATTCTCAGTAGGAATTGTACCTCTGACTTTCACCCTCTCATTAGAGCTTTACTTAATATGTCTGATCAGTGATCATGATTCTGGCTTACAACTATACAGATGGTATTCAATTGCACTTTTAATGTTAAATTTTCTAATATCTCAATACAAAAACAGTTATCATGGGCTGCATATCCATTTTCTGTAGACACCCAGGAAAAATAACTTTCACATTTCCTCTTTTATCATCTACTTCTGTACAACCAGCAGGTTGCATGTCACGCCTTACCATCTGTTGATGTATTGCTTGTTAATATATTTTTGTTTTAATCAGGGAATTAATGGAGGATTCTAGATAATATAAAATTCTATTTAATAGCAATTGATTATCTTTTTTAAGCAATTAGAATATATCTAAGACTAAAACTTCATGAACCATTACTGACTCTTTTGATGTTTCAGAAGGCCCATCAGAATTTTAAAATTTCTTGTATTAAAAAAAAAAAAACTTAGAGAAATCCCATTAAATAAAAAATGGTCAGAATTAGAGGAAGATTATTCTTATTTCTATGCCACTGCGCTCAGCTTTCCAAGCATAAATGTTTACATCCTTTTATTAAGACTAAATGAATGCAATGGTAACAATTTGCACAACCCAACAATTACCTATTTAGTAATATGATCCTTAGAATAGCCCTTGACTTTCCAGTTCCCATGAGCAAAATACATACGAATGCTTTTCTACCTGTAGTTACCATGGTGCCTCTATAGACTTTCTCTTTTTCTTGGGGAAAAAAACCCTCCACTCCCCTGAGAAGGCTAACATTCATGTCCATTTATGGAAACAATTTAATTGATTAAACAAGGATCAATTAAACAATTTAATTGATTCTTTTGTGCTTCTTGCTGCTCTTACATTTGCCAAGTTTAATTGCTCGGTAAGGCTTTGTGTTCCTGAGGTAAGATGACATGCAACCCAAATTCTTTTGATATTCTCTCCTGCTTTCATGGAATTGTATCAAAACTAATTTGAATGCTAAATAAACTGAAACAAGATTGTGGGGTTTTTTGGTTCTGAAAACTGGCAGAATTCTCATAATGAAGCAAAAAATCATATATATATATATATATATATATATATATAAATTTTTTCAAAGCATGTAAGAGAGTGAAGAATATCCTCTAAGTTTAAAGATGCAATATTTGTGAGATTTTAAAATCACCTTAAGATTGTTAAATTTCTATCTTACTGTAGACTTGTGAACAAATGCTTAATAACTATTTTTCAGTACCCCCATCTCCATAATGGAAATAGTTCCTAAAAGTAAAGATAAATGTAATTAAGAAACCTGGAAACTGAATTTCATCAGAGTGATGAGGACAGTGGATTTCATCATCCCACCAAAACAGAGAGTATTTCTCACACTACTTTTCTCACCAGCTAAGTCTTATGACAAAGAGATAGTCTTAAATCCACTACTACTGCTGGACAGATAAACAGAGGCCTCTGTGCTTTATGAGAAATTTAAAGTTCCACTTAAGCTTATCAATCTCAGCTCATACATATTGACCTTATGATCATTCCTTATAGAACAGATATTTATGAAAATATTGACTTTGTGGTCAGCATCAAGACAGGCTTCAGTGGAAAAAAGTGAGCAAAACCATACATGGGCTCTGCTGTCTGGAGTTTTCATTTTAAAAATCCATATATATATAATTATATAATGAGATAACTAGAAAAGAGTATGGTGCTTATAAACCTGTAAAACAGAGGAACTTGAAGTTATCTAATGCGTTAGCAATAGCTGTTATATTAGTTAGGATAAGGTTCAGTTGATATAAAAATCACAAAATAAAAGTGACAGAAGCAAGAGAGAAGTTTACTGCTGTCTCATATAAAAGACTGATAGATGTATGTGGTCCAAGGCTATTTATGGAAGTTCCAATTTAACAGAGGCCCATATTCCTTCTCTTTTGTTTCTGCCAATTTGAGAATGTGCTTCTACCTCATCATCAAAGATGCCTTCTTGAGTTCCAACAATCAGCTTTGCATTCCAACTATCAATAAGGAATAAAGTGGGGAATGGTGCCTTTCATCTCTTTTCAAGAGCTTCCTAGAAGTATTACACAACTAGTCCTACTACATTAGTGGGTGAGAACTTAGTCATATAGCCATACCTAGCTGTAAGGGAGGATGATATAGCCATATTAAATGTGCCTAATTAAGAACTGAGTCACTTTTAATAGAGAAGAATAAAATAATAGATATTTGGAGACAAGTATCAGTATCTACCATAGTTTGCCTGAGAAAATGACTTTAGATCTGAGGTTTGAAGAATGAATAAGTGTTAGGGAAGAGGGGAAGAGTGAAGAGAATTCCTGGCTAAAGCACAATCCACATGGCTATACCAGCCTCCAACACAGCTGGACATGGACTACTCGTATTCAGTATTCTTTTATGTAGTACAGAAAAGAACTTCTCTCTTGTTGTAGTCAATTCTATTTTGAGAATTTTAAAATATTCAATTCAACTGAATCCTAACTAATTTTATGTAACATAATAGCCTTTGCTAACTCCTTAGATAAGGTCCAGTTTCTCTATACTACTATTTTTCTTGAGCCTGGTATATGATTAATGTTTTTGTTTTGTTTATTAATTATAATAGGTTTACTTTTATGAGCTTATATAAGCTTTTAATATTATCAGAGACACACAGTCAAGATCATATAAATGTCATCAGAATATATATATATATATATATATATATATATATACACATTCTATAAGAGCTGCTTGAAGCACTTTTTGCTGAGCTAAAGCAAAGATTTTGAAAATGTTTAGATAATAAAATCTCATATTTTAGGAAATATTTCAATGAAAACACATGTTAAAATAAGTCAATTTAACTGCTTATGTTTTCATCTGATATATACATACTCTGAAAATATCCTGTGACCATTTATTTTTTGAGGAAAGGGGTTTAGAAATTTATCCAAAACAATTTCAAATACTTTTAGATCAATCATTTATTTGTTGACAAACCCAGAGCTGACAGGAACAGTTTTAAAGTACAACTGAAGATATTAAAATTTCACATAAACTTTATCACACTTCAAATATCAGAATCAATGTTATGCTGAATTTTGTTAAGATAATAAAATACATTACTAACCAAGCTACTCTAATCTGTATATTTACTTAATAGGGGTTCAAAGTCTTTCAAAGCAAAATGCTATTTTACTCAAGGAAGATGAACATTCGTGTATCTTTCTTTCATAAAATAATTATTTTAACTATCCAGATTACTAAAATTAACATTATTCTGCTTATAAGAAAACTGTAAATTACAGTAAAATGTTCCACTTAAAAAATCCTATGAGGGGTTTCTTCTTTTATTTTTTCTTCCAAATATTCTCTTTGGACTGGTTATCCCCTGCCTGAAAAACTCCTGTCCTGTGCACAATCTTAGCAAGTAGACGTGACCTTCAATCATGTGATTTTCTTACCAAGAAAAAGCCTTTGGCAAGTACCAGAGAGCACATATATGTTTATGTAACCACCATAAAGTAATGTTAAACCAGATGAGCTGCCAAAAGAATCCAAAGAGAAGTGACGTTACCTGCTGATAAAGCAACTTATACGTTTATTTTGTAAACATCTTAGAAAGGACTTTCAGGAAGAAAGGCCCATGAAATAGTTTTCATGTGAAGGATATTGATGCTCGAAGATTGAAGAACTTATGAAGTAAAAGCAGGGAGGTAAAGTGGGGAGCAAAGATAAATCAGGTGGCAAAAGAGCAAGTTGGTTTGGCTAGGAAAGCTATATGAGGGGTAATGTAATATAAATGGACAGACTAGGTTACCGTGAACTTGTTTAGAGATGACAAGGTTGCCATGACAGTCGTGTTAATTATCTATTGCTATATCAAATCCCAAAATTCAGTGGCTTAAAACAACAGTGATTATTTATTATCTCATTATTATTGTGAGTCAGAAATTAGGGGATGGCTCAATTGGGTAGTTCTACCTTGGAACTTCTCAGAAGGTTGCAGTTAGAGATTGATTTGGGCAGCACTCATGTAAAGCCTTGACTATACTACTAGAGGATCCATTTCCACAGTATTTCACTTGCATGACTGGCAAGTTAGTGCTGGCTATTGGCTGGGGGCCTCAGTTCTGTTTCATGTGGGCATCTCTATAGGGCTTCTGGGGCATTTCAGAAGGCATGCACTTCCACTTACACCATATTTTGTTATTCACACGGGGGCAGTTCTAATTTAATGAAGGAGAGGTCTACACAAAGGCATGAACTTCAGGAGGTGAGAACCATTGGTGGTTACCCTGGAAGTTAGAAACCAAGTCATGTATCATTAATATTATTATTATTATCATCATTATAAAAGCTTACTCTGTACTTGGTAGTTTACCCATTTTTAATCTTCATAAAATTCCTGTGAGATAGGTTTTATTGTGTTCATTTTATAGTGAGAGAACTGAAACTGAAAAGTTAAATAACTTGCCCAAAGTCACACAGGTGGTAACTGGCCGGATATCTGTTGATCTGATTTCTAATGTTACACTCCTTCAACCATGCCACGAAGACTCAGAAAATATTGTCTGTTCTAAGGATGATCCTGCTGGATGTTAAAAAAATGTCTGCATAGTGACTGTTGTACTTTTTAAAAATAGCACAAAGGGCAGGAGACCGAGGCATTAACAAACACTAATAATTCAAGTATTTTAAAAGCATTTTTTCTTAAAATATATCTAATGATGATGCTTATTTTGTAAGATTAGAATAAGATTGCTGACTATCTTCTCATTGAAGCTAAATTCAAAAAAATCTTGAGACAGCTATTAATGAACTTATAACCAATAATAAACTAGTGCTTTCTTCACGACTGTTTCAACATTAGAATTTTCCTATGAACTTGTGATTTTGAACTTGCAAATACATCTTGACATAAGGGCAGATATTTTATGAAAGCAAAGTGACACTTCATAGGCCTTATTATTGAAATTCAGCTGAAGGCATAAAGATAATTATCAAACACACAAAAGGGCTTATTCTTGTTATTTAAGAATTATGTAGTCCAGGAATAGCAACCACATAACACCACTTTTCTAATGAACACTTATTACTTTAATCAGGCTCTAATTTAATTTAAAAATCAGAATTTTTAAAACAGAACTGGTCACATTTACTATAGTAGATAATTTAAAGGTTTTATTTCATTTTACATAATTTCTGGGTGACAGATAAATCATTAATTAACAACAGATGAGTATCATTCTTGACACAGCAATATATTAAATCTGAATTTGGAAATTCCCTGACAAACACATCCCCTAAAGGAGGGATAAGTTAAAGGTCATCATTACTGAGGGCTGGTCCTTGATTTAATTAGCTTATTTTAATGCAAAGAAATGGTTTGGAATTCTCATAATTCATACATCAATTGGAGTTAAAAATTGGCCCATGAAAGATATAACTAAATGAATTCATCACAACAAATCAAAATCATGTCTTTCTAAAACAGAATAACTATTTATAACTAGAAGAAGGCCTTGTGGATATTTAACCTTCTTCCCACCAGTTATCCTTCAAATAGAAAGTACCTTTTATAGTCATAAAAGAACTCCATCTCCTGTCCACTGTTTCCCCATTTGTGACATTTCTGCATAGACAACACTTGGGATTCTGTTTAAAAATGAAGTTCCTTGGCCCTTACCAGATTTTCTGAATCATCTCTGGGGGTGGTATATGGTAGCTTACATTTCTGGATAATTATGTATTCTAAAGTTTGACAATCCATATAACCGTTCTAAGAATCTTTTATTCTGATCCATGAGAGAGGAAGGATAAAATAAACTATAGTCAATAATGTAAAATCTGAAAGCCCAATATCAATTCCCAGAGAGAATTTCCATTGATAGTTAGTAGGAAGTAATTATAGTCTTGAGAAACAAAGTATTCCATTCAAATATTTGATACTTTAATAATAATATTAATAAAAATTATGCTTTAAGTACTTCTGTTTTACATTTGTGTATGTTGAGCCCCACGGTAAACATCTCACTTGACCTTAATGACAATCCTTTGAGGGCAATATTTCTATCTACTTCATTTATAGATGAAGAAAATGAACTTAGAGAGATTATGCCCAGTAGGTGGCAGAGATACTCAGGTCTGTCTGCCTTCAAACTGCTATACTATATAGCACTATAGATTAATGAAGATTTAATATTCAAACCTGATAGCTTTCGGAAGATATTAGATAGGGAAAGAAAATTGAAGCTGATGTACAGCATGGTAATGTAGAGCATCAAACAGATTGAAATGGAACATCTAAGTGTTATACGGAGTTCACATGAAGTGCATAGATCCTGATATCATTTAGTGAACATTAAATAAGAATGAATATATTTATTTAAAATTTAGGAATGTTTAAAATTTTTTTCTTTCAAAATTTTTACAAAAAATTATTTTGTTAATTACATCTCCTCTCCACCAAATAAACAAAGAAAACAACATCAACAATAATGCACACATGCGTGCATGCGTGCACACACACACACACAGAGGCAGGATAACTATCTTCTGTTGGATAATTCATATTTTGTAGTCACAATGTCAAGTTTAATTGACATAGTCTCAACGTAAAGCTTGGTATAAAAGGCACCTTGAGACTTTTTGGGAAAATGACATGCATCCTTTATATATCCAGACATTTATTGAGCACTCATAATTCGTTCAGCTAACAAATATATATTGTGTCTTTAAAGAACTCACAGTATAATGGGGAAACAGACATGCCTACTTAAAGTAGATTGGTGTTAATTATTATGATAGAGGTAAGCACAACATTTTATGGGATCTCAACAAGGAGGGTAGTGAACAGCTGGGAACTGACATATCCACAAAAGACACATATTGTAAACAGTTTGAAAGAATGAGTGAGTTGGGGGCAAACAAGTAGAAAATGGGGAAAGGAAGTTCTAGGAGGAGTGAGGAATATAGACATGTAATGGATACTTTCTTTTCTTAAAGAAAGGCTAAAATCTGTTTGAGCACTATATTCTCTCTGTAGTGTACCTCATTATAGTAAATGGAAAAGTGTTGGGACAGAGGTTGAGCAAGCCAGGCAGAAGGCAAGTAGATGACGGCACGTTTATGATTAAGTGAGGTCCAGGTTGGACCAACCAGACTTCTCTCTCTTGAATTTAAATCTTGAATGGAAGGAATGTAGGTAGAGTTAACCTATCTGGTGGTAGCACTGTGAAGAGTACACCCTTCAGTTCATTCTCGTACTGAGATCCAAAGCTGTTCTGATTCCTCCAGGTCTTTACTCACATGTCCTCTTCTCCACAACGCCTCCACTGCCCAAAGTTTAAGCTGTGCACTTCGATGCTCCCTATCCACTGTCTATGCTCTATATTTCTCCTTAGCGTTTATCACCATCTAACATACTATACATTGTCCTATCTATTTTACTATCTGTTTCATCCAATTAGAATATAAGCTTCATGGTTCACTTGCTCATTGCTATATATTATCCAATTTATTATCTGTTTTGTCCCACCAGAATAAAAGCCTCATTTTTCACTTACTCACTAATTATCCAATGCATAGAATAGAACCAGGCACACAGTTTACTGTATGAGTCAATAAAAGTGTTTCCCATATCATTCAAATACATTTTTCTTTTGACTAACATACCATAATCAGTTTCTGTTGCTTGTAAAAGAGCATTAACTGAACTGTTTTTAAATGTATAAAATGCTTTCAAGTACATTTTCTCACATCAACCCTGAGAAATGTATTATTCTCATTACTTAAAAGTGAAGAAATTGAATCTTAGTGAAGTTTAATACTTTTTGCATATGCACATGTTTTAAGTTGCAGATATGAGACTCAAATCTATCTCACCTGCACCTTGCCTTTTGTACTCTGCCTCCTCTTGAAAATCCCCAATATAAAGGTTTCATTGAGCTATCACTGACAACTACCCACTTTCATGTTTTATCACCCCAATAGTCATAAACTCATTTTCTATATCCAACTGAAACTTCTTCTATTTTTATTCAGACTCATGTGTTCCTGCAGTTTTCTCACCACATATGTTGAACAATTACAGTGTATCAAATCAAAAGAACATTTCTTTTGAGTGGAAGAGATTATGTCTTTCTTCCATATTCCTTTCCCTGGGCTACGTAATGTCCACAATTTTTTCCATTTTTTCTTCAAAGATCTATTTTTCATTTAATAAATTATGTAGACAGCATTCCATATTAAAGATTTATCTTAAAATATGGTACCCTAACAGGCTATATTAAATGAAATTATATTAATGTAATGTGAAGAGTAAGGGCAATTTTCTAGATAATCTAGCCTGTGGCATGCTATATATATGACTGTATGTAGAGCTTTCCCCACAAAGGCACAAACTCCGCTAACTTTTGTTTAGCTTATAAGTTATGACTGTACTCTTATCATTACTTACAATGTTTTATCTACTCATATTTCCCTAAATACATGTTGTATATTGTTATTTAATCTTTAATATTACATATAGGCAAAATATTTAAATAACTTTGATAATTACCTAATAGAGTAAACTATATTAATTTTTTTTCAGTTATAATATTTCATGAGGTTAAAAAATCTTTAAATTTATATTGTTAAAGAACATCTATTCATTCCACATATATTTTTGGAGAGCTTACTATGTGCCAGGCATGATGGAATGTTCTGGGAATCACTGTTAAATAAAATACATTTTCTTGGAACTTATGTCTATAACATCATATTATAGAAGCATTGAGTAAAGCGTAATTTTTCAGTGAGCTTTTATCCCCCTTTTAAAAAAAAAAGTGAAATATAATTTCAATCAAAAATATTACTTCCTATGCAGTATTAGACTGAAGACTGACCCATGTTCAGACAGTTTAACCTTAATCTTGTTAGCACTTTGATTCTTTGTTTACTTGATTTTTTTTTTGCCACATTTACCAATATTTATTCCCATTCCAATTTCCATTTAGGGCGATGAACACAGAAACTCACTTTTTAAGACTGATCCAAAACTATGCTTCCATTCTTGGCTCCACTCTCATTGCCACTTGATGTCTATTATCCCAGACACAGCCTCTATCCCTTGATCCATTTTCACCTTTTATGTTTTATTTCTTGGAAAGCGAAGCATTCTTCTTTCCAAGGCCAATGTTGCAGCTCCTCCTTTAGCCTCACCCTTCTTGATTTCCCTAGCTTTCTCTACCCTCTATCAATACGTATGTTCAGGGTCAAAGAAAATATATAGCTTATTTCTTGCTATGCACATGGTTTTTTGCTTTAAAAAAGAATAAATGTTGAATGTTTAAGATTTAGTAAAACAAATCAGTCATTGCTCTTTTCAGAATACCATGCTAGTTCAGGAACGATTCTATTCATGAAAGCCTCTTAGAAGAAGAAGTATTTCCTCTTCATGATCACCATCATCATAAGGTTGTATTTTTTTTAATTTTATTATTTTTCTTTATACAGCAAGTTCTTATTAGTTATCTATTTTATACATATTAGTGTATATATGTCAATCCCAATCTCCCAATTCATCACACCACCACCCCCACCCCACCCCACTTTCCCCCCTTGGCATCCATACATTTGTTCTCTACATCTGTGTCTCAATTTCTGCCCTGCAAACCGGTTCATCTGTACCATTTTTCTAGATTCCACATATATGCGTTAATATACGATATTTGTTTTTCACTTTCTGACTTACTTCACTCTGTATGACAGTCTCTAGGTCCATCCACGTCTCTACAAATGACCCAATTTAATTCCTTTTTATGGCTGAGTAATATTCCATTGTATATATGTACCACATCCTCTTTATCCATTCATCTGTCGATGGGCGTTTAGGCTGATGCCATGACCTGGCTATTGTAAATAGTGCTGCAATGAACATTGGGATGCATGTGCCTTTTTGAATTATGGTTTTCTCTGGGTATATGCCCAGTAGTGGGATTGCTGGATCATATGGTAATTCTATTTTTAGTTTTTTAAGGAACTTCCATACTGTTCTCCATAGTGGCTGTATCAATTTACATTCCCACCAGCAGTGCAAGAGGGTTCCCTCTTCTCCACACCCTCTCCAGCATTTGTTGTTTGTAGATTTTCTGATGATGCCCATTCTAACTGGTGTGAGGTGATACCTCATTGTAGTTTTGATTTGCATTTCTCTAATAAGTAGTGATGTTGAGCAGCTTTTCATGTGCCCCTTGGCCATCTGTATGTCTTCTTTGGAGAGATGTCTGTTTAGGTCTTCTGCCCATTTTTTGATTGGGTTGTTTGTTTTTTTGATATTGAGCTGCATGAGCTGTTTATATATTTTGGAGATTAAGTCTTTGTCCTTTGATTTGTTTACAAATAGTTTCTCCCATTCTGAGGGTTGTCTTTTCATCTTGTTTACGGTTTCCTTTGCTGTGCAAAAGCTTTGAAGTTTCATTAGGTCCCATTTGTTTATGTTTGTTTTTATTTCCATTTCTCTAGGAGGTGGGTCAAAAAAGATCTTCCTGTGATTTATGTCAATGAGTGTTCTGTCTATGTTTTCCTCTAAGAGTTTTATAGTGTCTGGTCTTACATTTAGGTCTTTAATCCATTTTGAGTTTATTTTTGTGTATGGTGTTAGGGATTGTTCTAATTGGATTCTTTTACATGTAGCTGTCTAGTTTTCCCAGCACCACTTATTGAAGAGACTGTCTTTTCTCCATTGTATATCCTTGCCTCCTTTGTCATAGATTAGCTGACCACAGGTGCATGGGTTCATCTCTGCGCTTTCTATCCTGTTCCATTGATCTATATTTCTGTTTTTTTTTTAAGGTTAATTAATTTATTATTTATTTTTGGCTGCATTGGGTCTTTGTTGTGGTGCACGGGCTTCTCATTGCGGTGGCTTCTCTTGTTGTGGAGCACGGGCTCCAGGCACACAGGCTTCAGTAGTTGTGGCTTGCAGGCTTAGTTGCTACGCAGCATGTGGGATCCTCCCGGATCAGGGCTCAAACCCATGTCCCCTGCAATGGCAGGCGAGTTCTTAACCACTGCGCCACCAGGGAAGCCCCTATATTTCTGTTTTTGTGCCAGTGCCATATTGTCTTGATTACTTAGCTTTGTAGTATAATCTGAAGTCAGGGACATAAGGTTGTATTGAATGAGTGTCTCTACATGTACATGACACAACACGGACACAGAGAAAGTATAAGTAAAGACACAGAGGCCTGGTGTCTATACTATGTTTTGGAACTGCAAGAAGATACACGACACTGAATATCTGGGGAAAGCCCTGCAGGGGCAGAGGTCTGTCTAGGATGGTCCCACAGATCATGGCCCCTTGGCCAGTCATAGAACATGGCTGGTATAGGATGGCCAAAAAATTTTTTTCATTTATATTTCTGTGATATAGTTATTTTGAAATTCTTTACTATTTTTTAAAGTAAATTCTTTACTATTTTTTAAAAATTTTTTTCATTTATATTTCTGTGATATAGTTATTTTGAAATTCTTTACTATTTTTTAATATTTTTACTATTCTTTATTATTTTTTAAATTCTTACTTGAAGTCTTTCTCAAAGACACACTTGAAATTAACTGATTCTTTTAGCACATCACTGTATTTTGCATGATTCTCTGTTCTAATATTTATTTTTACTTATTATGTATTGTAACATTTGCTCCTTGAAAATGTAGACCACGTCTAAAGCAATTTCTCTGAGTGTTTCTTGAATGAAAGAAATGTGTATGCAAATGTTTGAATTGCCTTGTATTATTGTTAAAATATTTGATTTTTTATGCATTAAATATTTTAACATCTAAACAAAATGATATTACAACATGATATACTTTAACAATGATTAAGTATAACTTTTCAAATATAGTGAGTTTATAATATTTTATGATAGCTTTTTTGTTTTAGGAGTTCAAAGAATGCTTTTTTTTTAGCATCTCGTAGGTCTACTGTAATTTCAAAGATGGATTATTTGAGAAAGAGAAGATTAATGATGTGCTTAATGAGAAAAACAAAAATACAAAATAAAAGGAAACAGTATGCTATGTAACAGTGTAACATTACATTGTAGTTCACAACTGTTGCTTTTGCATTGATTTTATTTGATAGAAAACAACAAATAAGTATGTCTTTTTTTGTGTATCTTCTGTATTTTTTCACCAACATAATTAAAATTGAGAATATTTAAGCTGTAAAAACTAGATTATGTTCATTTCTTCCTAATGACATTGCTCAGTTGTCCGTGTAACTTTGCCAACTTCTGTTTTGTGATATAACTTAGAGAATAATTTTGTGATGCTGTTTAAAAATGTTATACACTCCTTAGCATTGTTAACATACTCAGCAATTCTTTGACCGTTCTGCTGCCAATAATAGTATCAAATCTGGTTGGCTCTAAATAAATTTAGTAATTACTCTAAATCTTTACATATTGTGTGGAACACCCAGCATACAAAGTGAGCCACTCTCTTTTAATCTGTAGATATTTTGAATTATATCCTAAGTTAGCCAATTTCACAAACTGGTCATTTTAAATTTGCATCTGTATCTGTGCGAAACTTGAGATGGTAATAAAAGTCATAATGAAGATACAAGGTAAACATCAAAATGACTTTACCAAATACAATTGAAAAATACCAAAAATGTATTTATAAAAGGAATCCAAGTATACTTTCAAAGGGATACTTAAATCAATTCTCTGAAAGCTTATATTCTATAAGCACAAAAATATTTAATATAAAATTAAGATCTTGAAAAATTAATAAATATATTTTAATAAGATCCCTTAGCATTTATATGAAGCACTTAAAGTATTTAAAGTGGTGAATATGTTTTCTTAGCACTAATTTTTTCCTAAATTTAAAATAAGCAAAAGGAAAAAAGATCATTTGTGGAATAAATTATGCTATTATTTAGAAAGTACATTAATCATTAAAACAACACTAGCTAATCTTGATTGAATGCCATCTTTATTGGAAGTAAATACTTTATATATTATTCTATAAATAATCAATTTAACATCATGATAACCTCATGACATGCTCTACTGTTTTCCAATAGACAGTCAAGGAAAGTGAAAAGAAAGAAATAATTTCACGTGCTTATAGCCAGACTCTAGTGAACGGTGGAAACTAGTTTTGGACCATGTGTTTAATTTCAAAAGGCATGCTCCAAACTATCATGCAATTTTATTTTTTGAGAATAATTCTTATTCTTTGTAAAATATTTTGAAAATATAAAAGAAAGAACCAACAGTGGAAAAGTTAACTGTGAACCAGAATTAAAAACAGATTTGGAATTAGAATTATTTAATTGGAATTGCATAAATTATAATAGTAATATCTATATGAACCTTTAAAGTCAAAGTATTTTCAGAGAACCAAATACTGTGCTATTATGACTGTTGGATAATATTCCAAGAGGCGACTAACACTTTTGAGCACAGAAAACTGGTATTTTGCTCACCATAGTTAAAGTCTGGCATAATGGGGATATTCAACAAGGTGTGTCAAATGATTTCAGAAATTAATATAAGAGGATTAATTTTAGCTAGCCTTCAATTTACACATGAATTCATTCATTCAAAAAACAGATTCTGTCTATATGACAAGTATTAGTCTAGGTGTCAATAAACAAATATGAGTAGTTAAGTAAAACAAATTTCATGCTTTTCAGGAGTTCACAGACTAGTGGTGAAGAGAGATAAGTAAAAAATTAAATATGGTATAATAAATAATACAATAGACATATATCAAGTTACTTTGTGAAGGTGTTAAGGACAGGAGGATTTAACTTGAATTAAAGTTCAGGGACAATATTTGAGGGGGTTAAAAGGAAATGCTAGCTACCAAAACGCATTTACAAAATAAAGCAAAGACACACACAAAGAGGCAGGAGCACCTAAACTGAATTAGGTTCAGAGGTGATATTCAAGGAGAGGTGATTAGGAAAAAGCTTCCAAACTGTGTTTGCAAAATAAACCAAGCACACACACTCCAAGTGATAATAATTCTGGGTAAGTCAGCGGGTCCAAGGATTCCACGCCCAGCCCCACCCCCACCCCATTCTCCTCATTCTTTGCCAAGGTCATTTCATCCATTTCCATAGTTTTCCCTACTCTGTAAGCAGATGCCTCCCACATTTACATCTACTATTCAGGCAGACCTGCCTTCTCAGAGCCAAACCCGTTATTTCCAACTGTCTACTCAATCTGTCCAAACCCAAACTCAGTATATTGTTTAGCAAAGCTGCTCCTCCTCCATATTTCTCTCTCCCTCACTAGAGGTAATCTTGCCTTTTTCTCTCGTCTCCTATATTCAGTAAGTTAATGGATTCCTTTGAATCTATCTCTTAATGACTTTTCCTTTGTCCTTTATGCTCATACCCTTGCCTTCTCTAGTACGTTTTGCAGACCCCACTTTTGGTCGCTGCTGTTGTGACTGCTGCTCATTGAGCTCTTACTAACCACCAGGCACTGTGCTCTGTGCATTAAAAGCTTTATCTTAAGAGCCTCCTAATTAATTTCCCTACTTCCAATTTCCTTCCCCTGCAGACAATACTTGAAATATAAAGCTATGTTAGCTAGGTATAAGTGAAATATATTTGTGCACGCTATGCTGGGTATCTTACAACCATTTATGTATTCCTATGGAGAGGTCATTCTAGATCAGAATACATACCCCTTTTCAATTTGTAATTCAATTCAACACCTACTTACTAAATCAAGGCTGTGTGTTGGACACTGCTTGGTGCTAGTGATTTAACAATGAAAAAAAAGTACACAGTGCCTGTTCTCTTAGAATATATTGCCTAGCCAAATTCTATCAAGCACAAACCTCTGCAGATGGAAGACATATGATTTCCTATGGGGAGCTCAGGAGCTACTCATTGTTTTCTACAGTTGGTCTCACTGATATACAGAGCATTCTTATATTAATAAAAGTGCGTGTTTAGGGAAGATTTTCCCCCTCTATTTCCCTTTTTGCCTTTCAGCACAATTTGATTAGCAATTTGATTACTATAAAAACATATTTCCAACTAGAAGAAAACTGTGTTAATAAGGATTAAATGAGGAGATGTAACTGAATAAGAACCTCAAGTTTAAAAACCCAATGAGGCTGTAGTACAATGTTTTGAAGAAGTAGAGTTAAATTTCTATAAGTTTCTGAATTAATAGGTCAACAGGATTAGAAATTATATAGCTTGGAATACTTTTGCTGATGTATGTAATCATCAGCAATTTCAGAAGAAGACTATACAGAAAAGACTGTGGAATTTTGGGTTCCATAACCCCAGATTCAGACAGAAACTACGTTACGTATACCCTGCATTATTAACAACTACTTAAGTGCCTGTTTTGAGCATCAGTTTTTTTCATCTGTAAAGCAGGGAAATCATGACAATTCATCTAGATATTCATCTAGAAAACTACTGAATAGTTTTCTCTGTCCTATCAACCAGCCAAGGCACAATCCAATATTCTAACTAAACAGTAAATCGAAGCTTGCCATTCTTTGCTGAAAATCCTTGAATCCTAAATTCAAGTTCCTGAGGATCTGGACTTGACATTCAAACCTATTTTTTATATTCTGGAGTTTGCACATTGACTTTTAGCCATTTCCTTCTCCAGCTTACGTTCCAGTTATACTAAACTCTGCCTTTCCCAGACACCAATATGTACCTTTAAACATGTCAGTCAGCTTGCTTGAAATACCTCTTGTGTTAGCTCCACCAATCATAATCATAATCATGACTGCATACAGTTGGGCAACAGAGAAAAACCTCAGTTCTCTCACTAAGCTGGGGAAGTCTGCTTATATTACTCTGTAACCTTGGAGCCAAAGGGTCTGTCTTTCTTATCTCTATTAGGCTACTTTGCTTTCATTCTTCTTTTTTTTAAAAATACATAACATGTTCCAAGCATTCTGATAGATATTTCCAGTGAGTTTAAAAAATATCAACAGTGGGGCTTCCCTGGTGGCGCAGTGGTTGAGAATCTGCCTGCTAATGCAGGGGACACGGGTTCAAGCCCTGGTCTGGGAGGATCCCACATGCCGCTGAGCAACTAGGCCCGTGAGCCACAACTACTGAGCCTGCGCGTCTGGAGCCGCGTGATCCGCAACAAGAGAGGCCGCGATAGTGAGAGGCCCGTGCACTGCGATGAAGAGTGGCCCCCGCTTGCCAAAACTAGAGAAAGCCCTCGCACAGAAATGAAGATCCAACACAGCAAAAATAAATTAATTAATAAACTCCTACCCCAAACATCTTCAAAAAAAGAAAACCACAGCTTTAAAAAAATATATATATATCAACAGTAAGAAGTTATAATATGCTCCAAATAATAGAAAAATAATGGTATATTCCCAGGGAGAAAAAAATGATAGAATATAAAAAAAATCTGTTTTTTTTCCCTGAAAAGCCAGAATTACCTCAACCTCATATGATCACAAAGATATGGTGCCCCATCCTAATTATTAAGAATTTGAGTGAAATTCTTCATGCAATTGAGATTTCCAACTTGCCTATTAGTCTTCTATATATTTCAAGTAATAGTATCTGCTAAATGAAAAATTATATATTAATCAATTTTAAAGTTCTCTTGATAAAATATGAAATGCCCCAATTAATAAGGAATGGTAAAGTGGTATAAAGAAAAAAATCTCAAAAAGGTTTTGTCTAGCTGTAACAGAAATCTATTTTAAAAACAATAAAATTAAAGCTTTCCTGAGATCACTAATGTAACTCTTATCTATTTTGAAGACCCCAACACTGGTACACAAAGCTTAGTATTAAACACATTTACCTTTATATATCTTTAGATATTTCTCTAATAATATATGTCTCACCAACTGCTTATATAGTTAACACAAAAATAAGTTGTTGCTTATTGTGTTGAATTTTCATATTTTAATCACCTTCCAAATATATGTCTCTGCTTATTATACAGAGATATTTGCAGTATCCATTTGCTAGGGACACAGATTAATAAAATGCTCTCGGGGATTAAAACAAAGCATAATAAGGGAGGGATAACTTGGGAGATTGGGACTGACATATATACACTATATATAAAATAGACAACTAATAAGAACCTGCTGTATAGCACAGGGAACTCTACTCAATACTCTATAATCGCTTATAAGGGAAAAGAATCTAAAAAAAAAAAAGAGTGGATATATGTGTATGTATAACTGATTCACTTCGCTGTACACCTGAAACTAACACAACATTGTAAATCAACTATACTCCAATAAAAAAAAAGCATAATAACTGCTTCAGTAGTGGTATAAACAGGCAAATGATCAAAGGAAATATACTTAATACATCTTAATACATCATGCATGAAGCAGGTGAATGAGTGAAGGCTTCACGGGTAGGTGGCATTTGAGATGAGTCTTTAAGCAAAAACAATTTTCCAATGGGCAGGTTCAGTGAAGAGGCAAAGAACAGAAGCATACAGACAAATTTCTGGGAAAGCAGGTAAATAAAGTAGTATGTTGCAT